>NC_058080.1:51339331-51680333 GCF_014858855.1 Bufo gargarizans
CACCAGCAGAATAGTGAGTGCAGCTCTGGAGTATAATACTTGATGTAACTCAGGATCAGTACAGGATAAGTAATGTATGTACACAGTGACTGTACCAGCAGAATAGTGAGTGCAGCTCTGGAGTATAATACAGGATGTAACTGAGGATCAGTACAGGATAAGTAATGTATGTACACAGTGACTGCACCAGCAGAATAGTGAGTGCAGCTCTGGAGTATAATACAGGATGTAACTCAGGATCAGTACAGGATAAGTAATGTAATGTATGTACACAGTGACTGCACCAGCAGAATAGTGAGTGCAGCTCTGGAGTATAATACAGGATATAACTCAGGATCAGTACAGGATAAGTAATGTATGTACACATGGACTCTACCAGCAGAATAGTGAGTGCAGCTCTGGAAGTAACTCAGGATTAGTACAGTATACATGATTAATGTGGGAAATAAACTGCAATAAAACGGCTTAAAATGAGTGTGTATATTAACCCCGGGGTTATATTAGATTTGTCCTTCTTCCAGGCAACATCATATATGCTCACTTCCCTCCTTAGATCGGACAGATAACACTGTTCATCTAGTTCATTCTGTTCCATGAATAGAATTCTATAATCGCAGTGAAGACTGACACATTTAGAGGAGTTTGGATTAGTGCAGCGGAGGTCAGTGATATAGCACTATATTATTACCATCTCTTTACTGTTTCCTTGCTGTATGTAGAGGGATCCGCGGAGCATTGTCCGGGGCCCCCGCTCAGGTCTCATTGTTTGTTCATTTAAACCAATTTCCTAGAATAATGACCCGGCAGCGAGCAGTGATAAAGCCGCCATCAATAATACATAGGCGAGTGCAATAACCTGTGCGTCACCAGTAAACCTTTAACCTCTTCACGGCACTGGTTACAGAATATGGCTATCCCCCTACAAAGGCCTCTATGGAAGCTATAAGGCACTTATACGTTAAGGAGTAAAATAGTAGAAGCTGAGACAGGGATATAAAATGCTGAGGTGGAGGGAAGCGTCATGGCGGCCGCCGCAAAACGCAGGGAAATCACGTTGAAATTTTGTGCGAAAAAACAGTGCAAATTTCTCTTTTATCTTTTTGCCTAAATTTAGATTGTTTAATCCATAAAATCTGGTGCCGATAAATTCCCACAATGTATATAATCATCTTGTGTGTGATACTGCCCAGTGTATCTAAGCCTATCATGTACAATACTGTCTAGTGTATCTAAGCCTATAATATGTGATACTGTCCAGTGTATCTAAGCCTATCATGTGCAATACTATCTAGTGTATCTAAGCCTATCATGTGCAATACTATCTAGTGTATCTAAGCCTATAATGTGTGATACTGCCCAGTGTATCTAAGCCTATCATGTGCAATACTGTCCAGTGTATCTAAGCCTATAATGTGCAATACTGTCCAGTGTATCTAAGCCTGTAATGTGTGATACTGCCCAGTGTATCTAAGCCTATCATGTGCAATACTGCCCATTGTATCTAAGCCTATCATGTGCAATACTGCCCAGTGTATCTAAGCCTATAATGTGCAATACTGTCCAGTGTATCTAAGCCTGTAATGTGTGATACTGCCCAGTGTATCTAAGCCTATCATGTGCAATACTGCCCAGTGTATCTAAGCCTATCATGTGCAATACTGTCCAGTGTATCTAAGCCTGTAATGTGTGATACTGCCCAGTGTATCTAAGCATATCATGTGCAATACTGTCCAGTGTATCTAAGCCTGTAATGTGTGATACTGCCCAGTGTATCTAAGCCTATCATGTGCAATACTGTCCAGTGTATCTAAGCCTATCATGTGCAATACTGTCCAGTGTATCTAAGCCTATCATGTGCAATACTGTCCAGTGTATCTAAGCCTATAATATGTGATACTGTCCAGTGTATCTAAGCCTGTAATGTGTGATACTGCCCAGTGTATCTAAGCCTATAATGTGCAATACTGTCCAGTGTATCTAAGCCTATAATATGTGATACTGTCCAGTGTATCTAAGCCTGTAATGTGTGATACTGCCCAGTGTATCTAAGCCTATCATGTGCAATACTGCCCATTGTATCTAAGCCTATCATGTGCAATACTGCCCAGTGTATCTAAGCCTATAATGTGCAATACTGTCCAGTGTATCTAAGCCTGTAATGTGTGATACTGCCCAGTGTATCTAAGCCTATCATGTGCAATACTGCCCAGTGTATCTAAGCCTATCATGTGCAATACTGTCCAGTGTATCTAAGCCTGTAATGTGTGATACTGCCCAGTGTATCTAAGCATATCATGTGCAATACTGTCCAGTGTATCTAAGCCTGTAATGTGTGATACTGCCCAGTGTATCTAAGCCTATCATGTGCAATACTGTCCAGTGTATCTAAGCCTATCATGTGCAATACTGTCCAGTGTATCTAAGCCTATCATGTGCAATACTGTCCAGTGTATCTAAGCCTATAATGTGTGATACTGTCCAGTGTATCTAAGCCTATCATGTGCAATACTGCCCAGTGTATCTAAGCCTATCATGTGCAATACTGCCCAGTGTATCTAAGCCTATCATGTGCAATACTGCCCAGTGTATCTAAGCCTATAATATGTGATACTGTCCAGTGTATCTAAGCCTATAATGTGCAATACTGTCCAGTGTATCTAAGCCTATAATGTGCAATACTGTCCAGTGTATCTAAGCCTATAATATGTGATACTGTCCAGTGTATCTAAGCCTGTAATGTGTGATACTGCCCAGTGTATCTAAGCCTATCATGTGCAATACTGTCCAGTGTATCTAAGCCTATCATGTGCAATACTGTCCAGTGTATCTAAGCCTATCATGTGCAATACTGTCCAGTGTATCTAAGCCTATCATGTGCAATACTGTCCAGTGTATCTAAGCCTATCATGTGCAATACTGTCCAGTGTATCTAAGCCTATAATATGTGATACTGTCCAGTGTATCTAAGCCTGTAATGTGTGATACTGCCCAGTGTATCTAAGCCTATCATGTGCAATACTGCCCATTGTATCTAAGCCTATCATGTGCAATACTGCCCAGTGTATCTAAGCCTATAATGTGCAATACTGTCCAGTGTATCTAAGCCTGTAATGTGTGATACTGCCCAGTGTATCTAAGCCTATCATGTGCAATACTGCCCAGTGTATCTAAGCCTATCATGTGCAATACTGTCCAGTGTATCTAAGCCTGTAATGTGTGATACTGCCCAGTGTATCTAAGCATATCATGTGCAATACTGTCCAGTGTATCTAAGCCTGTAATGTGTGATACTGCCCAGTGTATCTAAGCCTATCATGTGCAATACTGTCCAGTGTATCTAAGCCTATCATGTGCAATACTGTCCAGTGTATCTAAGCCTATCATGTGCAATACTGTCCAGTGTATCTAAGCCTATAATGTGTGATACTGTCCAGTGTATCTAAGCCTATCATGTGCAATACTGCCCAGTGTATCTAAGCCTATCATGTGCAATACTGCCCAGTGTATCTAAGCCTATCATGTGCAATACTGCCCAGTGTATCTAAGCCTATAATATGTGATACTGTCCAGTGTATCTAAGCCTATAATGTGCAATACTGTCCAGTGTATCTAAGCCTATAATGTGCAATACTGTCCAGTGTATCTAAGCCTATAATATGTGATACTGTCCAGTGTATCTAAGCCTGTAATGTGTGATACTGCCCAGTGTATCTAAGCCTATCATGTGCAATACTGTCCAGTGTATCTAAGCCTATCATGTGCAATACTGTCCAGTGTATCTAAGCCTATCATGTGCAATACTGTCCAGTGTATCTAAGCCTATAATGTGTGATACTGTCCAGTGTATCTAAGCCTATCATGTGCAATACTGCCCAGTGTATCTAAGCCTATCATGTGCAATACTGCCCAGTGTATCTAAGCCTATCATGTGCAATACTGCCCAGTGTATCTAAGCCTATAATATGTGATACTGTCCAGTGTATCTAAGCCTATAATGTGCAATACTGTCCAGTGTATCTAAGCCTATAATGTGCAATACTGTCCAGTGTATCTAAGCCTATAATGTGTGATACTGTCCAGTGTATCTAAGCCTATCATGTGCAATACTGCCCAGTGTATCTAAGCCTATAATGTGTGATACTGCCCAGTGTATCTAAGTCTATAATGTGTGATACTGTCCAGTGTATCTAAGCCTATAATGTGTGATACTGTCCAGTGTATCTAAGCCTATAATGTGTGATACTGTCCAGTGTATCTAAGCCTATAATGTGTGATACTGTCCAGTGTATGTAAGCCTATCATGTTTAATACCGTTCAGTGTAAGCACATCATGCGTTATATTGTCCAGTGTATCTAAGCCTGCAATGTTTGATACTGTCCAGTGTATCTAAGCCTATAATGTGTGATACTGTAAGGTGTATCTAAGCCTATCGTGAGGGAAACCAGACAGGTTATAAAGTCTATTATGTGCAGTACTGTCCAGTGTATCTAGGTCTATCATGTATGATACGATCCTGTGAATCTAATGCCTCATGCACACGACCGTTGTTGTGTCCCGTGTCCGTCGTTCCGTTTTCCGTGATTTTCTGCGGACCCATTGACTTTCAATGACGTCCAATGGGTCCGTGTAAAATGGGTCCGTGTAAAATTCGGAAAATGCACCGTTTTGTCATCCGCGTCCGTGATCCCTGTTTCCAGTCCGTGAAAAAAATATGACCTGTCCTATTTTTTTTTGCGGACAACGGTTTGCGGACCCATTCAAGTCAATGGGTCCGTGAAAAAACACGGAGGCACACAAGATTGTCATCCGCGTCCTTGATCCGTGTCCGTTTTTTTCCCCTATCATTTGCAAGGCAAACTTGGCTTAGATTTCCTTCATGTCTGTAGATCCTCCAAAAATCAAGGAAGACACACAGAAACAAAAACGGACACGGATCACGGAACAACGGAACCCCGTGAGGCCTAAGTCTATGCATGAGGCCTAAGTCTACCATGTGCGGTACTGACCATTGTATCTAAGCCTGTCAAATGTAACACTGTCTAGTGTATCTAAGCCTATCAGGTGAGATACTATTCAATGTATCTAACTCTATCATGTCTGATACCATCCGGTGTATCTAAGCCTATTCAATGTGACACTGTCTAGTGTATCTAAGTCTATCATGCGTGATCCTGTCCAATGTATCTAACTCTAACATCTCTCATACCATTCAGTGTATCTAAGCATTTAAGGTGTATGAACTGTGATACTGTCTAGTGTATCTAAGCCTAACGTTTGATTAAGTCATCTGCTCCCTGGTCCCTTGTGGGGGCTCTGGGGTGCAGGCACTGCGCTCACTGCTTCCCTATCGGCGTCCATGGCAGCTCTGTCTGTGAATGGGGTTGGCTCATCGGCGTCTGCGGGCGGGCAGCCGTCTGTATCTGCAGGTTTCCTGGAATTATGTGCTAATAAATGGAAGAATAGAAATAAACACCACAGGCAGATGAGGGAAGCTGTCCACAAAAGACATGCAGGACGTCTGCTGGTCAGCACCACAGGATCAGTGCAGATGGAGCAGACTTCATTGTACACACCGGCAAAAGCATCCCACACCGAGGCGGAGATGCTGCAACGAGATGTCCTATGTGCAGCTGTAATTATTACAATGCTAAAGTGATAGGAGAAGACTACTGGGGAAAACCTACCACTGAGAGGAGGCTCCAGGACCCTGTTGTGTCACCTCTGGTCTGTATATAAGATGAGGTACGGCCTCTAGCCTGGATACAAGATGAGATACGGCATCTAGCCTGGATACAAGATGAGATACGGCCTCTAGCCTGGATACAAGATGAGATGCGACCTCTAGCCTGGATACAAGATGAGATACCACCTCTAGCCTGGATACAAGATTAGATACAGCCTCTAGCCTGGATACAAGATGAGATAAGGCCTCTAGCCTGGATACAAAATGAGATACGGCCTCTAGCCTGGATACAAGATGAGATACGGCCTCTAGCCTGGATACAAGATGAGATGCGACCTCTAGCCTGGATACAAGATGAGATACCACCTCTAGCCTGGATACAAGATTAGATACAGCCTCTAGCCTGGATACAAGATGAGATAAGGCCTCTAGCCTGGATACAAAATGAGATACGGCCTCTAGCCTGGATACAAGATGAGATACGGCCTCTAGCCTGGATACAAGATGAGATACGGCCTCTAGCCTGGATACAAGATGAGATCTGGCCTCTAGCCTGGATACAAGATGAGATACGGCCTCTAGCCTGGATACAAGATGAGATACGGCCTCTAGCCTGGATACAAGATGAGATCTGGCCTCTAGCCTGGATACAAGATTAGATACGGCCTCTAGCCTGGATACAAGATTAGATACGGCCTCTAGCCTGGATACAAGATGAGATACGGCCTCTAGCCTGGATACAAGAGGAGAAATGGCCTGTATACAAGACGAGATAAGGCCTCTAGCCTGGATACAAGATGAGATACGGCCTGTATACAAGATGAGATACAGCTTCTAGCCTGGATACAAGATAAGATACGGCCTCTAGCCTGGATACAGGATGAGATACGGCCTCTAGCCTGGATACAAGAGGAGAAATGGCCTGTATACAAGACGAGATAAGGCCTCTAGCCTGGATACAAGATGAGATACGGCCTGTATACAAGATGAGATACGACCTCTAGCCTGGATACAAGATGAGATACAGGCTCTAACCTGGATACAAGATGAGATACGGCCTCTAGTCTGTATACAAGATGAGATACGACCTCTAGCCTGGATACAAGATGAGATACAGCCTCTAGCCTGGATACAAGATGAGATACAGCCTCTAGCCTGGATACAAGATGAGATAAGGCCTCTAGCCTGGATACAAGATGAGATATGGCCTCTAGCCTGTATACAAGGTGAGATACGACCTCTAACCTGGATACAAGATGAGATACGGCCTGTATACAAGATGAGATACGACCTCTAGCCTGGATACAAGATGAGATAAGGCCTCTAGCCTGGATACAAAATGAGATACGGCCTCTAGCCTGGATACAAGATGAGATACGGCCTCTAGCCTGGATACAAGATGAGATGCGACCTCTAGCCTGGATACAAGATGAGATACCACCTCTAGCCTGGATACAAGATTAGATACAGCCTCTAGCCTGGATACAAGATGAGATAAGGCCTCTAGCCTGGATACAAAATGAGATACGGCCTCTAGCCTGGATACAAGATGAGATACGGCCTCTAGCCTGGATACAAGATGAGATACGGCCTCTAGCCTGGATACAAGATGAGATCTGGCCTCTAGCCTGGATACAAGATGAGATACGGCCTCTAGCCTGGATACAAGATGAGATACGGCCTCTAGCCTGGATACAAGATGAGATCTGGCCTCTAGCCTGGATACAATATTAGATACGGCCTCTAGCCTGGATACAAGATTAGATACGGCCTCTAGCCTGGATACAAGATGAGATACGGCCTCTAGCCTGGATACAAGAGGAGAAATGGCCTGTATACAAGACGAGATAAGGCCTCTAGCCTGGATACAAGATGAGATACGGCCTGTATACAAGATGAGATACAGCTTCTAGCCTGGATACAAGATAAGATACGGCCTCTAGCCTGGATACAGGATGAGATACGGCCTCTAGCCTGGATACAAGAGGAGAAATGGCCTGTATACAAGACGAGATAAGGCCTCTAGCCTGGATACAAGATGAGATACGGCCTGTATACAAGATGAGATACGACCTCTAGCCTGGATACAAGATGAGATACAGGCTCTAACCTGGATACAAGATGAGATACGGCCTCTAGTCTGTATACAAGATGAGATACGACCTCTAGCCTGGATACAAGATGAGATACAGCCTCTAGCCTGGATACAAGATGAGATACAGCCTCTAGCCTGGATACAAGATGAGATAAGGCCTCTAGCCTG
Source organism: Bufo gargarizans (assembly GCF_014858855.1). Taxonomy (NCBI): domain Eukaryota; kingdom Metazoa; phylum Chordata; class Amphibia; order Anura; family Bufonidae; genus Bufo; species Bufo gargarizans. The sequence goes on from NC_058080.1 coordinate 51,347,279, forward strand.
TATACAAGATGAGATACGGCCTCTAGCCTGTATACAAGGTGAGATACGACCTCTAACCTGGATACAAGATGAGATATGACCTCTAGCCTAAAGGATAGGTCAGAAAGGCCTATATGGTGGATAATTTATCTAAATGACCATCGTGTTTCTTTTAATCCAGTGATGTGTCCCCTCTCATAATCTGTCAACTGTGTGAAATGTCTTCGAGTGCCTCACAGAAGCATATCTAACAGTGAACGATCTCTTACCAATAGGTGCACTGACCAAAAGTAGCCTCTGAGAGACAATTTATAGGGCATTAGGGGAAGCACTTTTACGCCCCTTTGTGACAAGACCCAGTGTCTAATCAGATCACACCTGTTATCAGTTACAGATCTGCCTGAGACGAGTTCTGCTGCAATCCGACACTTCTTTCTGGGTGCGGTATTTATATATATTTTTTCAGTGAGTATATATGATGGGGCATAGCTGAAAAAAACACAGTCAGGCCGCACACAGATCTTATAGGCAAACTTAGTATGCCCCCCAAGGAGGTACAACAAAGGGCAAACTTGTCAGAAAAAGTAGAACAGGTGCTTCAGTGCTCCATAAATGTGGCCTACTTTCAGCATATCTTATTGCTCAATACAGATTTACAAGACAACGGTCATACATACAATAGATATCGCCCCCCCCCCCCCCCCCCCCACCCAATAGAACTCTAAATTCTCTGATTTCCTCCACTAGGAGGAGCGCAGTGCATAGGAATTTATACAGTTACCACTGAATTTAATTGAAGCTGTAAAAATCTCTATGCGCTAAGCCTCCCCCTAGTGGTGGCTGCAGAAAATGGATTTACATCAACAGAAGTTCAGCTCTGGTCTCCTTTACTGCTGGACCCCATAGCATTAGTTTGATAAATCTGCCTCATGATAAATTCTCAGCATATTTACGGATGCCCTACAAGGGCACGCCATTGGCCTCGCCCTCTGGTTGCTATGGGAATTTTGCCCACTTCACAGTTGCTATTGGAAATTTGCCCACTATTTTCTCCTTTGCGTGACTGGTTGCCATGGTTACGGTATTTGTAGATGAAGGGGTTAAACAAGGACAGCAGAAGTCTCTTTCCTGGCTCTCTCTGAAGACATTTGTTTCATTTATGGCTGCGTCGTTGCCATTCTCCAGTAAATATAATCATCGGAATGATTTAGGGATTATAAATATTGAACAGATCGCGCGTTTTCACACGACGCTTTCTACTAAATGGGGTTTTTAAACAGCTAAATTTAAAAAAGCGCTGGCGAAATGTGAATCTTAAACAGCCACACGTCTTCAACAGATAGCGACGAAAATAAAACTGCAGATCAAGTCATTTACCACATGGAAATATGGAGATGGGATCATCTGCCGGCCTCAGCGCCTCGTAAAGGCCGGGCGACATGGGGGTGTGAAGATGGTGAGGGCCAGGGGAAAGGGTCTACATGGGAAGCAGAGGCATTCTTTATGCTAACAAAACAATACAATCAATTCTCATGGGCCTTGTGATCATAAACGAGCGGAAAATGAAAAATGTTTTAGCTGAGAATGATAAAAGTATAAACCACTAGAGGTGCTTGGTCAATGATGATCACACAACCAAGGTGGTGCACCCTTTATGTTGGGTTCTGCAGGAGAGTATATGTTTGTTGAGGTCACATTAATACTGGGTGGCATCTCCCCTTGCTGTGATACAGGCTGCCACTCTAGCATGGTAATGGTGAACTTGGACCCATAGTTCAGCCAAGATGGTTGTTGACTGCTGTGCATGGGAGAGCCATCACCCCATCCAGTCCCAGACATTCTAAATGGGGAAAGAGATTTGGAGACCAAGTTGACCAGAGGATCTGCTGGATACCCTCAAAAGCACATTGTGTAGGCGGCATTATCTTGTTGGAACACCATGTCTCCTAACTGAGTCAAAAAGGCAGTAGGACTAGTTCTATGATGTTCTGGACATATACCGAAAGCTGACCAATGTTCCCTCCTCGAATATGTATGATAACTAATTGATTCTCACAACAACAGCTATTGGATTCTTCATTAATCGGCCCCAAAGGAGGATTGTACAGCATATTTCAGAGAAAGGTAACGCACCTACATTAAGGAGGACCATAGTACAGATGGTTAAGCTGCTGGTAGAGGGGCTGACCTTCAGGGGTTGCGCTAGGAGCACAACATCCAAAGCAGCGGTGGAGATATATTCAAGTGGCTGGTGTAGCCATGCTTTCTCCATCAAGACACACGGTGCCAGGTCAGAAACTGTTGTGGGGAAGATACGGGATCAGGGCCAATCTTTATTGGAATAATTTTTTCAATAGGACCTATTGAAGAAATTTTTCCAATAAAGATTACACTTGACTAACCAAGTTTGGACTTACCTGGTTGTGCCACTGCTGATTCCGTATCTTCCCAACAACAGCAGCTACATTGAGGCTACAGACATCTCTGCATGTGGTGGGGCATTAAACTTCAGGTTTCCCATCATATTAGAAGGATATTAAGGGCCCTCTGTTCAGAGACTGTATTCCACTGAGGATACTCATCATACAAGACTCCTTAATTACAGAACCCAGACAAGACCTCCTGAATAAATACAGACCTCAGACCAGACCTCCTGAATGAATACAAACCCTAGACCACACTCCCTAAAGTTTGGACTTACCTGCTTGCACTGCTGCTGATCCCATATCTTCCCCACAACAGCACCTACATTGAGGCTACAGACATCTCTGCATGTGAAGGGGTATTAAACTTCAGGTTCCCCATCATATTAAAAGAATAGAAAGAGCCCTCTGTTCAGATTCCACTGATCATACAAGATCTTAATTACAGAACCCAAACCAGACCTTCTGAATAAATACAGACTCTAGACTACACTCCTTAAACAAATATACAACCCAGACCAGGCACACTTAATACAGACCCCAGACATGCAGATTCTGACCTCTTCTTTTTTTACGCCCGGGCATCAATCCCTTTTCCTGGGAGTTTTCTGGTTGACAAACATGGCTTTGGGTACAAGCTACTACAGTTTGAGTCAGAAAATATGGGCCATAACTTGGGGGGGGGGGGGGGGTTAGGGGTGGATGGGTGTGTGTGGTTAAGTGTTATGGGGAACGTCAATGAGAAGGGAGCCATCTGAGCTCGACAGAGAGTCCTGCAGGAGCGATTAGAATTGCATCTTTCCTACTGGTGAAAGAAAATGTAGCTATTGCCCCTTTTATCCCTCTACTTAGAGAAGCCCCAAATGGGCTTGGTGATCATGCTGGTGGGGGAAGGCCAGACGAGGCAAGTTCCCTGGGTGCTTGGTGCCAGAAGGGCCTTGGCCATAGCATTTTAATACAGAGCTAGGCCTGTAGACTGACTCTCCGCCCCAGATGAAGGAAAACCTAAAGACAACTCAGACGCACCAAATAATTGGCATCATTTTGTTTCCTCTTCTACATGTTTCCAGTAAGTGATCCCATTCCCCTATCCTAAACATGTTAATTAGTGGAGGTTGGCAATAATTGAGCTACATTTGCTGCAAAAAATTAGCATGTATGTTTGCAATCAATATACATCCAAACTGCCAGACGCTATTGACCGGTGCCTCAGCTTTCAGCTACTTGTGGGACAACAAGCCAATAACTGGACCTCTAAATGTTACTTATGGGGTGGAAATGCAGTGCTGAGCATTCTAGGTTCAATACGGCTGCGAAAGTCTGCAATCTCGTTTAATGGAAATAAAAGTAAATTGCAAATGTGTGTACATCTTATCATGATGATTAATGGAGGCCCAAACAGGAACTATACCTCATGAATCATGAAATGGAGGACTTCATAAAAAAGTATAGAGCCATTATAAACAAAAAGTGCAAGGACTGACAGTACATATAGTGGGAAGTGGATGCCTTTTATCAATGGGGCAGTCAGCCGTTTATCTGGTGAGTCTGAATGGACCTGCTATGATCTAAGGAACAATTCCCCCAAACTGAAGGAGTCCACACCGTACATGTGTAGCATGCTCTCCATTCATAGCTATGGAAGTTTCGAAAAGCATTCAACTGTTTGTAGAAGTCCTATAGAGGTGTCCGTGCATGTGCAGCTGCTCTCTGTTCACATGTGGGGTCCTATTCTGCAGCTCTCGCCCTGTAACCGTCACAGCTTCTAACAAGGATGGAACTGAGCATGTGTGTCCAGCTCAGCGATGTTACTGAGGTGGACAGATAAACAGGTAAAAGAACAAACAGCAGGTGGAGCCATTAACTTACATTTTAATAGATAACTAAGTGACTATACTATTTTTTTAATTATATCCAATTGCAAAAAATAGCCCAAAACAGGTGCTGGTGTGAAAAATGTAGACTATTTTTCGTGGAACAATGCCTTTAAAGGATAACTCATATTTTCATTAAAAAAAAATTATTTGCATATGTAACTGCTGCAGCAGCATTATGCATAAAGAAATCTTGAGTTTATTCACATACTACTGTTTTCCTTGAGCTTTCCCCTTAGTTACGGCTGTTTTGAATCCTACATTATGAGGATCTTCTCAAGATGGCTCCTCTGCCAGTTCTCTGAGGCCAAAATTGCATTCCCTCAGGTCACATACAAACATGCTGTAGCCAGCAGCTTCCTGCCAGCCAATCAGATTGGATTACTGAGACACGCCTCCTCACTCTGAAGCCTAATGCAGGCATGCAGTGTGAAGGACCGCCCCTCCGTCTTCCTAGCCGGAGACAGATGAGCCATAGCAACGGTCTTTTAAGGGAGCAGTGGAAAGGGACAGGGGACATTAATGAAAGCTGTTATTATAAGGGAATTACAGATCTTTTGGCAATCATTGACAGACTAACTCAGGTATACAGGCCTAGCTCTAATAAACTAGCAAATAAAATAAAATAAAATGACAGTTATCCTTTAAATTAAGCTACTGGAATTAAGTATCTTGGTGACAATTTTTTTTTGTCTAGAAAAACTGTGTCATCATACCCATTGACTATTATTTAAGTTCTAATGCAAGTCTGGACCAGAACTGTAACATTGTATTTGTTTGTGCTGAGTTTCTCCAATCTACCCATCCCACTAGAAGGTTCTAGTAGTTGTCTGCAGGGATCAGTGCTTAGAAGAGACTCTGCCAGACTACTTGAGTGACCAGTAGAAGATGCTGAGATGGGGATGCTGAGCCACAGACTGTGGCCTGTGACCAAGAAGCCAGGAGGACTACTGAGCCCTAGACTGTGGTCCTACCAGCCTTCTGAGAAAGAGAGGGACTGCTGGCTCAGGCCTTTCCTCAGCATCAAACCCTTCTTCTGCCAGGGTGGAGACTGAAGAAGCCAGCCCTATGCCTTGTCTGTATTGTTTTGCACTTAAATTCTTCCAGTACAGAAGCAGACTGGTTTACTGCAGACCCTGACTCTCTGGACTTATTTCCCATTGAGGTGTACCATGCCTTACCAACCCTTCCGGAGACCAGCAACACGTGGTGACACCTCAACAGTGTCCAGGGAACCAAGCATAGCATTGGGGCCACCCAAACCCGGACATTCCTAATGGTCCCCAACTGCTATCCTGGCAAACTACAATTGGGACAATATTTGGTTATTGCCCCCATTACCACTTAATCTGAAACACTGGGCTCCATATTAAAAGGACTATACTACCTTAACTTGTAATGCTGTCCCCCCATATGGACTGTTTTCCATGTTTCATGTTGTATCCACTACATGCGTGTTCAGTACAAGAACCTAACACGTGTGACACATAATGCCATCGTGTGAGGAGAAGCTTTCATCCCCTGAGATAACGGTGACAGGATGCGATAAGGCGCAATAAATATTATACTGTTTATTACACGTGTTCTCATTATCCGCCCCCCCTCGCTCCTGCACATTGCAATTAGTACAAGTTATTGCTACATTCTTTAGATGAAATGAGCAGAAAATTGCACAATATTCATTTGTATAGCAACATAATAATAGCGCAAAATCATAACAGGAATAAACGGTTTATGACCGAATAACTCTGGCAAGGATGGACCAGAAAACCGCCTAGACAAGATACAACTGTAACATTAAAAATTCTGCTACTTTCTGCTTTACATTGATTTACCAGTTTTAAGAGCTCTGCTTGCTGTACATTCTTAGAACTGTGCAGTTCCTCTATTGGTCCTCCTAGAAATGTCGGAATAAACTGTCAACTGGGTGTTAACAGTTGGAGGTGTAACGCAACATAGTCTAAGGCTGTCAAATCCATGATGACAGTATCAAACACATACCTCATTTGTCAAGGGAAACAGCAACAACCAGTTGTCAATCAATTTCCAGCAGGAATAACTGAGGAGCGGCATAGTGTAGAGTTCTAAGAAAAAAGGCATCAGAACTTTCCAGAATATAAGTATTTAATAAAACACATGTATCAGGAGAGGTGGCCATCTTGAAAGGGGTTGTCCCACGCCAAACACTTATTCCCTATCTACAGGATTAGGAATAAGTGTCTGATTGCTGGGGGTTTGACTGCTGGGGCCTCCTATAATCATGAGAATGGGGGCCCGTGTTCCGCCACTTAATGGAGTAGCCACAAGTACAAGCACTCACCTATCTCCAGTAGCCCCATAGAGTTAAATAGAGTGGCAGTAAGTATGCTCGCAATTCAAACGGGAGATACATGGGGCCCCATTCTTGTGAGAATATATAGTAAAAGAGACCACAGCACTCGTTTTTCGTATATATGAAAAAATATTTTTATATTTTCATTATTTTCATTCCATGATATTTATATCTTATTTCATCATTTCATCATTCATAATTTCATTGTTTGTTAGCATCCAGGAATGCATAGACTTGGCCAACGTTTAACGTTTCGGTCCTTGTATGGGACCTTGATCACGGCCTGGAGTAAGATACAATGTAATGTGTCAGAAAACATTATACATGATTAGAATAAATGAAAGTATAATTCATAGTATATATTACATTATAATTCATAGTATATATTACATGCATGTCAAGTTGTCCACTGTCGAATGGCTAGTGTCGCAGAGGGTAACAGGTAAGCATACTATCATTTCAGATATATATTTCATGTAGATATCATCCATTGTGGAGTTACATGTACATAGTTGGGTACAATTGGGTACAACATTGAGTGGCAGAATGGGAGAAAACACAGGAAAAAACAGGAAAAGCAGGAAAAAGCAAAGCGGAAGTCCACAACAAGTGAAAATAGTGATATCTCTCGCGAGATTCATAGTTGGCAAGGGCAAAGATAGGCATTTGGCAAAGTCATGCAGGGTAGCAGGGCTTCTCTGGGGTGGCGAGACCTGTAAAGTGTTGCAGAGGTTATATCTATTGTCATTAGGCTTGATAACATGCTGTAGTAAGGCTAGACATATAAGCATACATCAGATAGAAGAGGGGCCTCTGGTATAACACTAGGTAAGGGTCAGGGTCACCTCCCTTGGGGACATCTTGTCAGAAGCTGCCGTGGATGGAGAGAGTAAATGAGGGTGTCAGTCGGTATTTACCTTTGTCCGGGTTGCATGTTGCCTGCGTTGGGATGCGCTGGTGTGAGCAGCGCTGATGCCTTATTTAAAGTGTGCCGCCGGTGTGGGCGGGCGTCATGCGCACGCCTCCGGCCCCGTCGCACGCATGACGCCGCCGCGCGCAGGCGAATGACGTCACTGCGGCGGCGGCGCCGGCGCGCATGCGCACTTGGCCTGCCGAAACCTGAGCTGGCAAGGTAGTGCTGGCATGGGTAATGTAAGGGGCGTTACGATTGCAGAGGCATAGAGGGCTTAGAACAAGGGCCCGTTTTGAATAGATAAGTGCAGGCAGAATTACGGTGGAGACAGGCTGAAAATTGGGATACATATGGCGACCCAACCAGGATATATACATGCTAACTAATCTAGTCAGTATGTCTATAAGCTAGTGATTATTAGCATGTATATATCCTGGTTGGGTCGCCATATGTATCCCAATTTTCAGCCTGTCTCCACCGTAATTCTGCCTGCACTTATCTATTCAAAACGGGCCCTTGTTCTAAGCCCTCTATGCCTCTGCAATCGTAACGCCCCTTACATTACCCATGCCAGCACTACCTTGCCAGCTCAGGTTTCGGCAGGCCAAGTGCGCATGCGCGCCGGCGCCGCCGCCGCAGTGACGTCATTCGCCTGCGCGCGGCGGCGTCATGCGTGCGACGGGGCCGGAGGCGTGCGCATGACGCCCGCCCACACCGGCGGCACACTTTAAATAAGGCATCAGCGCTGCTCACACCAGCGCATCCCAACGCAGGCAACATGCAACCCGGACAAAGGTAAATACCGACTGACACCCTCATTTACTCTCTCCATCCACGGCAGCTTCTGACAAGATGTCCCCAAGGGAGGTGACCCTGACCCTTACCTAGTGTTATACCAGAGGCCCCTCTTCTATCTGATGTATGCTTATATGTCTAGCCTTACTACAGCATGTTATCAAGCCTAATGACAATAGATATAACCTCTGCAACACTTTACAGGTCTCGCCACCCCAGAGAAGCCCTGCTACCCTGCATGACTTTGCCAAATGCCTATCTTTGCCCTTGCCAACTATAAATCTCGCGAGAGATATCACTATTTTCACTTGTTGTGGACTTCCGCTTTGCTTTTTCCTGCTTTTCCTGTTTTTTCCTGTGTTTTCTCCCATTCTGCCACTCAATGTTGTACCCAATTGTACCCAACTATGTACATGTAACTCCACAATGGATGATATCTACATGAAATATATATCTGAAATGATAGTATGCTTACCTGTTACCCTCTGCGACACTAGCCATTCGACAGTGGACAACTTGACATGCATGTAATATATACTATGAATTATAATGTAATATATACTATGAATTATACTTTCATTTATTCTAATCATGTATAATGTTTTCTGACACATTACATTGTATCTTACTCCAGGCCGTGATCAAGGTCCCATACAAGGACCGAAACGTTAAACGTTGGCCAAGTCTATGCATTCCTGGATGCTAACAAACAATGAAATTATGAATGATGAAATGATTAAATAAGATATAAATATCATGGAATGAAAATAATGAAAATATAAAAATATTTTTTCAGATATACGAAAAACGAGTGCTGTGGTCTCTTTTACTATATATTGTCTCAAATTATCACTGAGCACCGTACAAAAAAGGACTCTAGAGGAGTGCCGTCCAACCCATTCTTGTGAGAGGCAGGGGCCCCAGTGATCATATCACTACTGGTCAGATGCTTATTCCCTATGCAGTGGCTGGGTTTGGAGAAGTCTCAACGCTACGCTGGGTCCCCCAACACTACTGAGGTGTCACCACGTGTTGCTGCTCTCCGGAAGCGATGGTAAGGCATGGTGCACCCCAATGGGAAATAAGTCCAGAGTAACCAGTGTTCTTCTTTACTGGAGGAGCTAAAGTGCAAAAGTGGTAACCTAGTCAAAGGCTGGTTGTCCAGAGTCTGTGGCAAAGTCATCCAGCTGGCTCCCTGGTCAAAGGGCTGGTAACCCAGGGTCTGTGGCGGAGTATCCCCATCATGATCACTTGTGCAGTCTGGCAGAGTCTTGTCACAGTGGGGAGTGGAGAAAACCACCCACCGTACAATATAAAGGGATAAAGGGGAAGCAGCTAGGCCAGGACGCTGTAATCAGGGAGCAGGTCACCTCCTATAGCGTCCCTAATCCTCACCCTAACTCCTCACCGTATGAGCGGACCTGAATGGTAGGACGGCTCATACCAGGATTCCTATGGCCCTGAGTCGCCCTGATAATCCCTCACATATAGGAGCAGGGGAGAGAGGAAATGTTCTTCCCAGACATGGATAAACAGAAGTCTCAAATGGCCTAGCAGCAGGGAAAAGGGAAGCCCATACACAGCTAGAGGATCGGCAGGTAAGAACAACAAGACAACACACTTACCTGCCGAAGCCTCCACAACTGGAACCCGTGCATCAGTACAGGAGCCCGAACACACAGCAGGTCACAGTACAAACAACCACACAGGAATCCAGCATACCAACTCTGCCAGAGCCCCCCATGCTCACACAGTGCATTGCAGCCCCAAGCAGCGCTGCAAACAGGCATCAACATACAGGGCAAACGTCTTGCACACATGTAGGGACAAACACCAACAACAGCCCAAACATATAACAACAAACAAGACGTACAACAAACCCTGAACATAAACCCACACCAAGCATACAACAAGTGAGGTTGGGTATATAGAGGATACAAGGGAGAAACTTAATGACCACAAGGGTAGCCCTCACTGGACAGATGGTAAAGCCAGGAGCAGTAAACCACCAGCACACACCAAGCCTCGAGAAACACTAAGCTACAGGCATCCAGCAGAAGCTAAATAGCCCAAAGCGACCACACACAATCAGGGGGTTAACCCTTACAGCAACAGACAGGGGAAAGCTACAACTTAAAGGGGAAGTGCACACACCAGCCACCGCGTTGCCACCGGGAACAGCATGCATGGCAACCATGTCACGGCGCACACAGCAAAAGCCGAGACACTGCCACCACATGCCATAACAACAACACGTTGTCACCGGTAACCATAAGCATGGCACCAGTGTCACGGCGCACACAGCAAAGGCCGTGACAAGTCTCTCCCACTAAACACTGGTCCCTAGGGCTCTCACAGCTCTCTTTATATACAGTTTATAACTAACCTAGAACCTTCTTGTGGGATGGGTGGAGTGGAGAATCAAAGTCTAAACAGAAACAATGTTGCAATTTCAGTCTGTCATAGACTTGCATAGAGTTTCAATACAAGTCTATGGGAATAACTAATCAGTTTTTCCAGTCATACACAAGTCTTCAAACATAAACAACAGAGCTGAAGCAGTCAAAAGGTATTTTGCATAATCCTTGGAAGATTTCTAACTTCTCAGTGCACAGGTAGAAAGTGCCAAAGTCTCTCACTATTAGGGTCCATTCACACGTCCGTTGTTTCTTTCCTGATCTGTTCCGTGGATCTGTTTTTGTGGAACAGATCTGGACCCATTCATTTTCAATGGGTCCTGAAAAAAATCGGACAGCACAATGTCTGACTTTTTTTCAGGACCCATTGAAAATGAATAGGTCCAGATCTGGTCCAGATCTGTTCCGCAAAAAATGGAACAGATCAGGAAAGAAACAACGGACGTGTGAATGGACCCTTAGCTGGCTGTGGATTAACCTTTTCCATAGTATAGTGCAATAATAATGCAAATGCACATGGTATAGTACAATAAACATATAAAATGCAGTTCAATAATATAAATAACAGCATCAATCACAGTGCAAGTTAACCCTTCAAAGTAAAGTAATGAGTTTATGGCTTTGCAAAGAAGAAATAGGGGCAAATGTCCTCAACTCTCCATAGGGCACTGCACCTATCCTGGAGACAGGAGACAATCTTTTGTCGTGGGACAGCCCCTTTAAGCCTGGTGTAGCAGTAGTTAACCAGAATAATTTAACCCTCTCTCAGCCATTGCCATAGTAAGGTATGTCACTACGCTATGAAAGTGGGAAGGGGAGTCATGGATCTGCTTCCTAGCTGCATAATCAGCTTGCTCTATGGAGAAGGTGTGGCACCATCAGCGGTGGGGGTGCCCAGCAGCCTTCCGCATGGTTCACTGCCCACCCGCTAAGCTTACAGTATTTAATTATGAGACGGCTGAGAATAAACACAACGAGTTGATGAATTAATCAGGAGGCAGAAAGCTCCGGGGTGAATGTTTGTTTGTTCATGTGTCATTTGCAAAAAGCGGAAACATTGACAAGGAGCCAAGGTCTGATAGTCATCGCCCCGCTGCGCTGCGTCTGGGGGATGAAACATTTCTATACAGAAAGTTAAGGACATGCAGAAGACGCAGGACTCAGATAAAAGGAATAGCTGGATATAGAGGAGACTCCCCTTCTTCTCTGTTCACAGCCAAAGTTAATTCACCTGGTTTTCCAATACCACAACCTTACTTGTTATCTTATCCATTCACATACAAAGTTAAAAAGTTAAATTGCCACTTAATTTTGGTTACAAAGGTAAAGTGCAATGTAGGAGATCAGATCATAGCTAAAAGGTCTGTCTCAGAAGAGACAACCCCTTTCAAAATCTGCTAAACGCAGTAGGTCCCGACACCCCCCATAAAAATCAGCATCCAGATGTACAAGATGATAGATGATACAAGAAAAGCCTGAGTCCCTCATCCAGTGTCTCTTCTCCAGCTTATAGAGGGCGGTCCTGATAGGACAAACCCCTCTGTGACACCCATATGCCCTAATAGAGACTTCATGAGACATCCCCTTTAATAATTATAACCTGTATATATCACCAACATATTCCGCAGCACATTACAATCGGAGGATACATGTACAAACAGAATCCGCCACTACATAGTAACAGACTAATAGGTGAGTGCAGCAGAGATGGCAGCATCGGGGGCGCGATGGATGGGTGAGTTTTACCCTTTTCAGTTTTTTCATCATATCATGGAAAGTTTTACAAGATCTCTGTATGCTGTCTGATAGTACACTATACTGATCCAAGCCTGAGACAAACACATTCTGCACACTACCTGTCCCCACACCATACTGGTCCAAACCTGAGCCGGACACACACTGCATGCTACCCGTCCTCACACCACTCTGGTCCAAGCCTAAACCGGACACACTCTGTATGCTACCCGTCCCCACACCATTTTGGTTCAAGCCTAAGCCGGGCACACTCTGCATGCTACATGTCTCCACACCATACTGGTCCAAACCTGAGCCGGACACAATCCGCATGCTACCTGTCCCCACACCACTCTGGTCCAAGCCTAAACCAGACACACTCCGCATGCTACCCATCTCCACACCATACTGGTCCAAATCTGAACTGGACACTCTATGCACGCTATCCATCCCCACACCATATTGGTCCAAACCTGAACTAGACACTCTCTGAATGCTACCAGTCCCTACATCATACTGCACGCTATGCACTCTGACTGTTTCCACACTTTACTGATCCATATCTGAGCTGGAAACTCTCTGAATGCTACCTGCCCCCACACCTTTCTGGTCCAAGCCTGAGCTGGACACTCTTTGTGCAGTGTTCATCCCCACACCATACCGGTCCAAGCCTGAGCTGGAAACTCTCTGAACGCTACCCATCCTCACTAGTCCAAGCATGAGCTGGACACTCTATAAACGCTACCCACCCTCACTAGTCCAAGCCTGAGCCAGATACTCTCTGAACGAAACTAGTCCCCACACCATACTGGTCCAAGCCTGTATCAGACACTCTCTGGACACTACACGTCCCCACATCCTACTGGTCTAAGCCTGGGCCGGACATTCTCTGCATGCGGCCAGTCCCCACACCATACTGGTCCAAACCTGAGCTGGACACTGTTATCACACTATCCATCCTCACACCTTAATGGTCCAAACACTCTTTGAACACTTCTATTGCTAGTCGAAACCTGAGCTGAATACTCTCGGCACACCATCCCCGGCAGAATATTCTCTCAGCCCAATCACTGAATGTTTTCCTTTGCAGCTTATTCATCATACATTCAGATATTCTGACAGTCTGATGAATCAGCCACACAGAATAACATAGCATGAAGCCACCGTAGTGCTTTTTATTTGTGAAAAATGATTTTATCCTTTTATCATGGTTTGGTACAATAGGACCTTCTCTTAGTCACCCAGTGACAGGTTTTGATGTAGCTAAGAGGTTCTAATTGCACAAATTAGTGGGAGGAAAACTAAATGTTTGACTACAGACTGCTCTGAATCACCAGAGAGAAGAAAATAGATGAAGTAACTTCACACAGTAGACACCGTCTTGTCATAGACCATCCAAGGACTCCTTGAGGTTCACCTGGTTTCTTGAGACAACTTATGTAAACTTCAATTTATCTTTTATACCATATATGCCAACTCTTCTGGAACATCTGGGAAACACCTGGAAGAACAGAAAACTTGATTTCTCCCAGGAGGCATGCCTCCATGTCCTGTATGTGACTCTAAGATTTGGCATCATTAGAAGCAGCCTCGGTGTCCACGCTGCCTTGACCAGCCACTGCTCCAAAAAAAGCACTGATGGATCCAAAAATCTATTTTAGCATATGTTACTGCTGCAGCAGCATTGTGCATAAAGCAATCTTTAGTTTCTTCACATACCACTTTTCCTTGAGTTTTCCCCTTAGTTACGGCTGTTTTGAATCCTACATTATGAGGATCTTCTCAAGATGGTTCCTCTGCCAGTTCTCTGAGGCTAAAACTGCATTCCCTCAGGTCACATACAAACTTGCTGTAGCCAGCAGCTTCCTGCCAGCCAATCAGATTGGATTAAGAAGAGACACGCCTCCTCACTCTGAAGCCTAACGCAGGCATGTAGTGTGAAGGACCGCCCCTCCGTCTTCCTAGCCGGAGACAGATGAGCCATAGCAACGGTCTTTTAAGGGAGCAGTGGAAAGGAACAGAGGACATTAATGAAAGCTGTTATTATAAGGTAATTACAGATCTTTTGGCAATCACTGCCAGACTAACTCAGGTATACATGCCTAGCTCTAATAAACTAGCAAATAAATACAAAAATGACAGTTATCCTTTAAGGGCTGCTTTTTGGTAGAAATTGTAATTCATTGTCACAAAATGTTCATACTTACCAACATTTAAAAGTTATGTACAAAGCATTTTTTATGATTGCATTGTACTCATGTTGGGCTAAAAATCATTTTTTCAGATGGTCTTTATTAAAAATACTGAGCTGCTTTGTCAGAAAGGGTTAACTTTTTGTCTAGCAGTGTGAATGGTACTTTCACTTTGTGCCGGTCATCTAATTAACCATAAACACTTCTTTAAGCCACAGTCTTATCAGTAAGAAAGAATCGAGCTATACTGAGCGTTTATAAAGTCAGAGTGCAGAGATAAGGAGCCGTCAGCTGATCTGCCTGACAGAACAGAGTGAAAATTCAGAGCCTGCTACTAAAGGATCTCAAGGCTGCACAGAGAAAGGGGTTCAACATTTTTAATAGTGACCAACTTATTTTTGCAATAATAATAATGAAAAAAATGTTTCCAATGATGTACATAGCCTTTAAATTCCCAAACTTGCCCCAAAACAGTACTTGTTGGGCAAATTAGCATAATCTCACCCCTTTTTGCCTAGTTTAAGGAATAGTCTTGGCGAAATTAGGACTGTTGGCACATATGCATGCTACTATAGCACCCAATTTCTATCTCGTCAGCAGCGGCATGTCATCTATTGGTCTCGTGATGTGTTGTGCCTTTGTAACGAGTCATCCATAATATCATCGGCCATTATTATAGTTGAATTGGTGTCCAGGGTCATATGACCACAGCATATTTACCGACATTTGAGTTGGTAAAATCGGGGCTTATAAGCCCCGCCCATGGGAACGTCTTGGACACGCCCAGAAATAACTATTTGTGTTTGCTTTAGCTGGGACAGCACAAATCTGCTGGGACTGTCTCTGAAAATCAGGGACAGTCTGGCAAATTCAGGACAGTTGGCATCTATGCCACAGTACTCAATCATTGGCTGTCTCCGAGCAGTATCATAAAACCATTACCTCAACAGATGTGAGGTTAGATATATGGAAACTGTCTTTGTTGGCTATGGCAACCAATCACAGTGCGGCTTTCAATTCATATCCTGCTCTTCAAAAATGAAAGCTACATTGTGATTGGTTACTATAGCCAACAGGCAGAATTATAAAAACTTTCTTGGTTGACCATAGCAACCAATCATGGCACAGCTTTCAGTTTCAGGCTCAATGTAAAAAATGAAAGCTGTGCTGTGATTGGTTGCTATGGACAGTTTTAGAAATCTTGCTCATTGATTGGCCGGCTCAGTAACTGGTTAGACACCGTGCGTACTGACAAAAAGTAGTAGTGGAGGAACCCGGTGACTAATGACATAAAAACCATGCCAAAATAGAATAATTAGGGTATGACTTTATGGCGCTGTCATGATCCGGTCTGGTTGTGGCCAGCTGCCGTCACCTTCAGTAACACGCCGCCATTAAGAATGCAGTCTGCCTATACGGTACGGTCTTCATTAGTTAAATATGAGGCAGCTGTGGTCTAACTGGCCGTGCGGTTTTTGACCTCAGCTGGCTGTGACCTGACCAGATCATGATCGTGCGGTGTGGTTGTACCCTTGTATTATAAGTTTTATTTTATTCAGTTTATGGGTATGTAGGAGGGGATGATTAGGGGTCGGAATCCCCTTTAAGGTATAATTTCAAAGACGCTCCTAATAATCATGGAGCGTCTGTTTGCAGCATGTACACCGTTTACCCGCAGTCCATTCACAGCTGGCATCCCGCTTCTTAGCTGCTATCAAAGGGAGCTTTTGTGCATCAGAACATTTTGCATCAAAAGTTTTCTCTTCACATGTGAATGCAAAGTGCTGCTGCCAGAAGATGACGAGAATTGGGGAAGAAAAGATGTATCTGCAGAAAAACAAGTGATGCCTCAAAACTTCATGATGGCTACAGTGGCTTTAGAAGTAACAGTGAAGAAGACGGCAGACTACTAGTATTGATCGAGCACCAAAGTACTCAGGTGTTCCGGTGCTCAGGTCGCACACCTCAGGATGCTCTGGTGCTCTACCGAGCACCCCAGCACAATGGAAGTCAATGGGAGAACCTGAGCATTAAAACAGACACCCCCTGCTCTGAAGAGGGGAGTGTGTCTGGTTCATACGATGTTGTCCGAGTAGTACGCCACTTTTACAGACTGACAATAATACGCACAGAACCGAAGATAAAATCGATTTTAGAGGAAAAATTGTTAGGAAACATTCTTTCCTGTATATTTACTTGTATATAAAGTGTAAGTGCTGCCAAACATTACAAGCAAGAGGCACTCCGATACAACCTGTATATCACATAAAGGAGGGCCTCATTCACATTGTGGTACAATAGTTCAGGTAGTGGGACTCCTACACTCATAAAGCCTAAGCACTAAGGGAAAGGTCTGCCAAAAATTACAAGGAACCAGCACTCCAATACACCCTTTGTTACACATAAAAGAGGGCATCATACACCCTTGAAAAATTATGATTGAAGGCCTGCTGGTGACCCTCAAAAACATTGGGAGCAATGGCCTGCTGGTGACCTTCTAAAACATTACGGGCGAGGGCCTACTGCTAAGCTGACCATCTAAAACATTAGGGGTGAGGGTCTGCTGCTGATCTGAGTATCGAAAAAAGTATGGGCAAGTGCCTGCTGCTGAGCTGACCATTGAAAAAATTATAGGCGAGTGCCTGCTGCTTAGCTAACCATTGAAAAAATTATGGGCGAGGGCCTGCTGGTGAGCTGACCCCGTAAAACATTATGGTTGAGGGCCTGCTGGTGAGTTGACACTTAAAAGCATTATATGCGGGGGACTGCAAGGCAGCTGACCCTCTAAAAGATTGTAGGTGAGGGCCTGCTGCTGAGCTGACCCTCTAAAACAATACATGCGAGGGCCTGCAGGTGAGCTGACCATCTAAAAGATTGTAAGTGAAGGCCTGCTGGTGAGCTGACCCTCTAAAACATATGTGAGGGTCTGCAGGTGAGCTGACCCTCTAAAAGATTGTAGGTGAGGGCCTGCTGGTCAGCTGACCCTCTAAAACATTATATGCAAGGGCCTGCAGGTGAGCTGACCCTCTAAAACATTGTAGGTGAGAACCTCTTTATATTCCAGCATATGTTGCCATCTACACGTGCCACAGCTCAAAGTCTAGGTTAGGATCCCTCAGAAGAAGGGGCTGGTTTGGAGGGAAGGGGGGTGAGGAGCCTGATGGCCACATCCTGCCTGACCTTCAAGAGGGACATCCATAAGGGCACTGCACTAGATAAGTGAACTTCCTGAAACTCAGTTCATGCCCGATTTGTCAGATGTTTCAGAAAATTAGATTTGTGTCCGATTTGATCTGGCTTTAATCAAATATGCTCTAATTGGCCTTAAAATTGTTATGACATTCTGAAGTCTCCTAGGAATTTTATATAGTTTCACTATTTCTTTTTTGTTTTACAATTTTTTTCTCTTTCTCAGCCCTCCCCCTTCTTCCCCCATTTGAGCTCTTTAATTCAAAGACAGCAATAACAAATAATGTCAGAAGTGACCCTATATAGCTATGGGTAAACGCATGGTTCATGCTGTTAGCAAACAGCCGGTTTAAGAATACACTGGGATGTTGCATTTGCTATGCTTTTTAAAATTAAAAACTTTCCAAAAAGTGTCCTCATGTGTTATGGGGGATAAAACTGTGGCTTGTTCTGAACAAGTGGTTCAAAAATTAAGTCTTAACAGGGACAGATGTTAGCCACAAATGTCAGTTATAAAAAACAGTAGCTTGTTCTGCACAAGCATCCACAAATTATGCATTAACAGTAGCAGAAAGACTGCCCATATTTTTACACAGACAGGTGTTAATTGTCAGAAGAAAAAGTAGCTTGTTCTAAAGTTAAACAAGAAAATTGTCCCTTTTATTTGGGAGTATCAACAGTACAGTGTAGATGTGGAAAGGATAAGGTGTGTAGTGGTTATATTGTAAGCATTTGCTGCACAACATGGAATAGAAAAGGCAGAAGGTAGATATGTGTGTGGCTATGTTGGGGTAGTAAGTGTAGTAGTTGCAACTGTGTATGGGTAATGGTAGTGACAGAAGTGGTAATGGAAGCTGCAGAAGGGAGATTAGCAGTGGGGAAGGGGGGGGGTAGTAGCTGCAGTGGTGGCGGCAGCATTCATCATATGGTACAGAAAATGATGATAGGCAGGAAGACAGCGGCAGACAAGTTTGTCTGTTTGGTTATGAGCACGCCACCTCCCGTGCTGAAAACCCTTTCTGAGATAACACTGGAGGCTGGACAAGACAGTATAGAGAGAGCAAGAATTACATTTTGGTGAAGGCGCCACAATCACAATTAAGTGATACAACTGCACCACCAGCAACTTGGCCAAGTAAGAGTTTAGCTTGCTCACAACCAGATTGCTAAGCGTGTAGAGTTGTTTTGCTGGCCACACATTCCATTATCGATGACTGACAACAAAGTGGAGGAGAAAGAGTCTGAGTGGGAGAACAAGTAACTGATGAGGACGAAGATAGGGACACTGAACTGGTTGTGGATGCTGCCTAGCTGCCACAAATAAAGAGGAGGACAGATCTGTTCCAATTTCTGACTAGTTCTATTTTACCACTGGATCTGGAGATGCCGCCTCATGTGCATGGAACTGCATAACATTTTTAAAAAAAAAATTTTTTATGGACAGCTGGCCATTAGTTATAATATAGAACAGAATTTGGTTGAACTACACCAAAGTTACTACAACTAATGTAAGTGGCACCGCAGCAACTGCACCACTAGCAACGTGGCTAAGAGGGAGTTGACTTTCCACACAAGTCAATTGCTGGTAACAAATAGTTTACTCATGGCCACACATTCCGTTATGGATATCTCACGATGGAGGGGAGGAAAAGGAGGAGTCCGAGCAGGAGAAAAAGCAGCAGATGATGATAACAAGGACAGACTTGTTCTAATTCACAACGCTGGCCAGTTGTATTTTCCCACAGGACCCAGTGATGTCGCCTCATCTGCTACAATAGACCTCTGGTACCTGCTGCTTAATTTCAACCTGGAGCTCTTGCACACGGCTGTTATTGCCAACCTTGTGAAGAAAAACCACCATACAGATACTCGCACAGAGCTAGTGGCAGCCGAGACTGGCCTAGGTCTGGCACCTTTTGACCATAAAATCTACCTAATTATACTGTATCTCACTATTTTCTCTCCTCTATATTGCCTTTATAGTGTCCCTAGTGTAGCTAGATTAGCTTATAGCTTTTTCTCAGACACAGAAGACACATGCTCTCAGGTTGAAGACCAAGATGTTCTCAGTAAAAGAACCTTCCCGAATCCTGCCCCTGATTGGCTGATCAAGCTGTCTGTTAGCTTCTAAACCAATCAGGGCAAACCCCCCCCAACTCCCGATGTCATGTGATCCTTCATCTTCTTCCTCCTTCAAGTTTTCCCTACCAATTTATACTGTAAAATGGTGATGGGGGCTGTTTTTACACGATTCTTCCAAAACCAATCCAAAAACTTCAGATGAATTTGGCAGATGTTTATTTTTAAATTCTTAACTAATCAATTTTTTTTTGAATCGATTTGCTCATCTCTACACTGCACCAAATTTCATCTACTTAAAGGCGCGAATCATATACAGTATACATGGCAACCTCTTTCTAAAAAAAGCTAAAACCAGGCCTGTATCTCACATGGATCCAGAGCTTTCCATTCATTGCCCTAATTGTTCTTCTAGATTCTCTTTAGGTCGGTAGCTAAGGGCAGGGGATGTCCTTTCTGCTGCAGCTCTCTCCCTAATACAGCTCAGGAGGTGTTCCCTTCTCAGGAGGCATGTCATTTCTGCTGCAGTTCCCTCCCTATAACCATCATAGCTTTTAGAAGACGATCCGTCTGGTGACAGTTGAAGGATAGGACTGAGCATGTGTGACCACATCAACGAGATGGACAGAGAAATAAGGAGAAGAACAAACAGCAGGTGGTGCTATACATATAGACTTTATTGAATAGCACAGTGGCTATACAACATTTTTTGCTACATGCTATTACAAAAGTATTCAGATCTAGGTGCTGGCCTGAAAAATGTAGAACACTTTTTGTGGGATGACCCCTTTAATGGAACACTCCAGGCAACACTGACCTGAGTGTGTGGGGCAAGTTCCTGTGTCATACATGGCCCATTCAAGATGGTCAGACACATATCAGTAAAGTCACCCAAACCCACCACTTGATGTTGGGGGAAGAAGGATCAGGCATGCCAAACATCAATACTAGATCCTTTTTCTCTATGCAAACCATGCATTTTTATGGCAGAGTTGGAAAGTGAGTGTTCAGTTGACGTTGTATGGCCACCTATAGGCTTTGCAGTGCTTATATGGGTGCATACTGGAGTACTCCCTTTAGAAAAGAAGAAAGGCTATCCTGTAATTTTCCTGAAACCATTAAGAAATTTAAAGCATTTAACAGTCCTACAATTTACACTATATGAAAAGCCACGTGGTGATGCCATGTGTAGACTTAACAAGTCTCGACTCTATTAACACATTTCATGTTCTAATCACCTCTTTGTTGTTGAAATGCAATATCCAAAAATGTCACATTAGCATATGAGCATTGTGCTAATGAGCTGTGATGACAGCGGCCGTCCTGTTGTTAGATCAGCATTTACAGGCAGGAGGGATGTTGGAGGACACGCGGGTCAACCTTATAAATCTGCATCCAAATGAATGGACCAGATTGTGTTCCTATTTATTGCGTGCTGTTTTTGGTGCATTTTTAGATGCTTTGCTCAACCATCTGAGTCGTCTTTATGTGCATACAAGTCGTAATCAACCCCTTTTAAGCCTCTGATTTAATCTTAATGTAGCAGTATAAATCAAGGAAGCCGAATGGTTCGGACATCTGTGGAGAAAGCACCTGGATCGGAGATGAAATGTATAAAAGTAGTTATTTTTATATATCAGCTTTGATTAACCACTTACAATCAGCATGGAATTATTTAGAAGTATCAAGAGTCTCATAATGGCACCTTATCACTTCCATGTTAGGTTCATTTTTAGCAGGTCAAATTGGCCTCATGTTGGTCACCTCAAGCTTCACACTTGCCTTGTAACGGTTAACTTTCTAGGGACACTGTAATTAAGCCACAGGTGGACTAAGAGTAAGAGTGCCATAAGTTCCCTTATCAAGAACCTAAGTAATAATACACTGGATGAGTTTTTATCTCATATTTTGTAGGTTATGATTGAGGGCCTCTGGCTCCCATTTGTTTTTGGCCCCTTAAGCACTGGTCAAATTAATCAATTCTCCCTTCTTTTTCCCTCCTTTTGTTCTTTCATTTCCCCTCCTTCATTCCTTCCTTAGATTCTCCCTGCCTACTGTACATTACTCTAATTTTTCTTCTTTGTTGCCATACATTTTTTCGTTCTTTATTCCCTTTTTGCTTTCCCCTTCCTCTCTTTTTTTTAGTTTTTATCTTTTGTCCTTTATTTTTACCCTTCCTTATTCCTTCTTTCTTTTTTTCTGTGTTTCCCTTTGTTTTTCATTTAGCTCCTCTCATTCTATTCTTCTCATTTCTCTTCTTTTCTTCTTCTCCCTTTCTTTGCTTCCATCCTCATTTTTTCTTTCCCCCCTCTTTCCTCCCATTTAATTTTTTTCATTTACCTTCTTTGCCACATCTATTTTTTCATTCCTTACTCCCTTTCTACTTTTCCCTTACTTCCTCTCTTTTTTTTTTTTTAGCTTTCATCCTTTATTTTTCTCCTTCCTTCCCTTCTTTTTTCCTTGGTTCCCCTTTTTTCTTTTAGCTCCTCTCATTCTGTTCTCCTCATTTCTCTTCTTTTCTTCTCCCCCCCTTCTTTTCTTCCATCCTTACTCATTTTTCCCCTCTTTCCTCCCATTTTGCTTTTTTCATTTACATTCTTTGCTACCATCTATCTTTTCATTCCTTATTCCTTTTCTTCTTTTGCCTTCCTTCCCCTTTCTTATTTTTAGCTGTCCCCCTCTTCTTCAAGCCTATTTCCTTATTTTCTACCTACTTTCTTCCTTCCTTACTTCCTAGGTTTTCCTATACCCAAGGCAAGGGCTCATGAGGTGGCCTTAGCTCTGCATGTAAATACCATAGGCGAGGCAAAATGTCCTGCTGGCATCCCCCTGGCGCACATGCATCTGGTGCCCATGCCCTGGTATCCCTCATAGCCTGTTCTAAGCTTCCTTTCCATGTAGTTGCTGCATTAGAACAAGACTCGGTTTCATCGTAAGCATTCTAACAATATCCCCTCACAACCCTCAGACCAGTATAGATGTTCCTTTTGATGGAGTAAGAACACAAAGACATTTAGCAGACTCTTAGAAGGAGAGAGAGCTCTTTGTACAGTATTTACAGATCTCCTAATACAATTGAACAAATAAATGTGACCTCTAAATGTTCTTCCAAAGGAGTCCTTCAAAATACCCAAAATACGCCTGTCTACTTTGTGACCCCACTCAGCCGAGAAAAGCAAACTGGCTTGAAGTGAGACACCTACAGTAGTGGCTCGCACTTTGGGGAGTTTTTACACTGGTAAAACATTATTTTCAGTTAACAAAGCAACTTACAGATTTGCTATTTGGTAGATGGTCTATCACTTAAGGTCCTTTTACATGAGACAACAGAGCAGCAGATTGTCGCGAGGGGGGCGTTCCTTCCGACAATGTGCTGCTCGTCAGCGGAGGAATGCGCTGCATTTACATGCAGGGATCTTCTCCAGAGTATGAGGAGGAGTGATCGTTAATGCCATCGCCCTTCCCCATAATGACTCTTTGCTGGCAGCAGATGGTGATTACACAGCAAGATCTGCTGCCAGTAAACAATAATTTTTGTGTCTGCACAAACCATCGGATTACATTTCGCTCGTTCATTGGGTAATTAGTGGTACATTTACACCGCCAGATAATCGTTAGCACGCATTCCTATGAACACTTGTTAGCGATTATCTTTGGGATTCTCTGCCCGTGTAAATGGGCACTTTATAGATAAGCTTATTGAAAAGATGCCCTTTAACCACATGTGTAGTATTCCAGTAGAAGCGGGTATCTGCACTTGTTTGATAATGTACTGTTATGGTAATGGTCTGCACTTCATGTAATGTAAAGCACTGTATGCCAATGTTCCAGCATGAGTTAGATGATGCCAGAACTAGCATCCTGGCCCAGCCCTCTCTGGAGCTGAAGGTGTGGGCTGGCCCAACCTCCTAGTTCCAGAAGATTTGTGTTATTCTAGAAGTAGGCAGTGTGAGTAGGTGTCTGGAGGAGACAGGTAGCAGACATTATGTGCTCCATTTCTCAGGCATTCAGCTTCTGGAGGCTAATAGATCCCTGTGTGTCCTCCGCTAGCATCACAGAGAGAGAGGTAAGATTTGGGAAGGTTTACATGGCAAAATTGAGAAAGAAAATCCGGTAACCAGAGTAATGCATTATAGACTTTACGGCTGCAAAGGGGAAATAAGATAAGACACCCTATACACCCCAGATTAGTAGACACAGAGTCTACAACATTTTAGTCAACAAGGTTATCAGCATACAGCATTCTCAGACCCTGCTGCAATGGAGGGATAACGAGTTCAGACACCCTGCACACTTCAGGTATGATTTTGGCCAGTTAGAAACCACGCCATTTTATGAATTACAGATATTGTGAAGGATTACGTCTAGTCAGAGATGCTAGTGCTAGAAAATGTAGAAATAGTAATCTGAGGGCCATTGCTGTATACATCTCTTTAGCTCATGCTTGGACATCGAGGGAGAACTTGTACTGTGTACAGATAATTGCTAAATGTAATACTCCTATTTTGTACCCAGTAAAAAGTAACTCTCATTTGGTTAATCCGGCCAGCTTACTGACTCTCATAACACCAGACGCTGGCCACTGCACCATTTTCAGCCATGCTTTACACCCACACGGATATTAAACATCACTGGCACCCCAAACTAGCATCAGGCAGGAGCCCTAGCTTCAGGGAGTGCTCCAGAGGAATATACAGCGCCCCTCCTTCACTGCACCAACCCCAGGGAGCAACAGCCTAAGGGAATACACTATGATACATCATCACCACGGCCACTACCATTCCCATTCTCTGCTCTGGCTCCTCAGGGGCTCGCTGCAGATGAACCTCCTGTACAGTGGCTGATATAAAGACCTCCCTGCCCACAGTGTGAATTACCAGTGCAAGGCACTGATAAAGCTGGGAGTGCTGGGAGACTCAACAGTCAGAAACCTGCAGAATTGCAAATGCAGCTCTGGGTTAGAACAATTATAATACAAAAATAAAAGGAAGATTAAATCTAGATATAACCAGGAACATGGTGTTCTAAGCTGAACCCTTATATGGAAAGGGCCACGGTGCCAAAATAAAACCACAAAAGTCCCTCAGACTGCCAAACGGTCAAGCTCCATTTATCACTCAGTATAATGATTTTCCACTGTGTTCAATGGTGGTGCCCTTTCTTTCCACCCCAGCTAAGGCGTTGTGTATTTTGTGATCTCAGGTATGCATTGAACCCAATCTAAGAAACTTCTGACAGGCAGTCCTTCTGCTGAGGTGGTCTGGGTTCTGGAAGTTCTCCCACCAAAGGTGAAAGTAGTGCTCCCACCAAAGTAGAAATTTGACAAACTGTAGGAAGATACTGTACACTGATAATGCCATGTACACTGATAAGGTCATGTGCCAAAGAAAGGAATCATTAAGCCACCCTGCTTTGGCCAAGGTGTTGAAATACAGAACTAGGGTGATGAAGTAAATTTTTGCCCAGGGTGAAGTAGAACCCAGCTATGACTCTAAACTGCCATGTTGAAAGTCATTGACGTCTTCAGTACAACCCATTTTACTGCTCAAGTTTGCCCATGGGCACAGGTTACTCTATGTACCTCCACGTGGCTGAAATGATTAAAACCATAAATTAGAAGTGGGGGTAACATACTTTTGGCCATGTCCATTATACATTGTGTGTTTATGTGAATTTTACAAGGTGTCCTTCTATGTAATCTTTGCTCAGTGACTCCGAAAAGACATGTATCAGAATCGCTCCTGCTCTTAAATCTTTTAGTGCATTAGCAATGAATCTTTCCAAGGCTCCGTCTATCAACGACATGGCTGGAGGTCACAAACGCATGTTGAGGAAACGCTACTCCTGTTTGGTTTTTCATTCTCCATCAAACGTGAAGCTTCCTAGAAAAGTCATTTAATTACATGATAGAGTTCTAGCCGAGAACATAAAAAAGGGCCCCGCAGGCAGAGAACGGTACAGAGTTACCCAAACACTTAATGTGTTTTTTTTTTATAGGGCTATAGATTTCTTAAAACATATTAGTGCAGCTCGGAGGTGAGCTGAGCAATGATGGAACCTAGGAAACATATGAGGCTATTTCCGTGAAGAGGTGAAAGGGACTGTCGGCTGGAAAAGATACACAGTGGATATGGAAGACGCTGGCTGCGGACGAGGTGATAACACTAAAGACCATTTCCCTCTAAAATCGAAGAATGACCTGAAGAAGTCCCTGAGACGTCCTCTACTGTGAAGGCTTGTAATACGTTATTGAGTGGTTTCGGAGAAATTGAAGACCTCTCCATACAACTAATGGCCACCATTATAGTGGTTTATGGAAAACTGGATGACAACCAATAGGGTTATTCTGATGTCAGTGGGAGTCAATTACACAGAGCCTCATGGCAGAGATCAAATATCTAAGGTGGCTTCCTGGTTCTCACTGAAGAGATCCATCTGGTTTATGAAGACATAACAACAGGCAATGCTCCATGGGAAAAAGTATGCAACGTATCTCTTATTCAGAAGGAAAGAAAGTACCTCAGGTGACTGGTTCTCATTAAAGAGAGCCAGCTGGCATATAGAGACTTGTTTACAGGCAAAGCTTCATGGGAAAAAAATATGCAAATTAGTTCTCATCCAGAAGAAAGAAAAGTATCTAAGACTACTGGCTCTCATTGAAGAGATCCATCTGGGTTACAGAGACTTATTTACAGTAAATGCCCCATGGGAAAAATATGCAAATCAGCTCTCCTTCGGAAGGAAGAAAACTATATCAGGTTACTGGCTTTTATTAAAGACATCCAGCTGGTGTATGGAGACTAACTAACTGGCAATGTTCCATGGGAAAAATAATGCAAATTAGCTCTCTTCCACAAGGAAAAAAATGATCCCATATTATCATTGTACTGTATATACTAGCTTGATTATGATGGGCATAGACATACATAAAAAAAGGGCAGATGATGCCCTATGGTGTGATCAGTGCTCAGACTATATGGATGAACTGCCCATATTATAGATGTTTACTCTGGTCTGGCTTAAAGAGGTATTCCAGTAATAAGAAGTTATCCTTTATTCAGTAGATAAGTGAAAAATCTGATTAACTTCTGGGACCCCTGCCAGAAGAGAGGTTCTGCCCCCCACTGTATGAATGGAGAGGGTGTCAAGCTGCCATGCCATTCCAGTCTGTAGGAGTAGTGAAGCTAGAACACCTATCACATACAAACTGCTGAGCTGTATTATATCAACCCATGTATTATTTTAGTTTTTCATATAAACCAGAGTTTCTTTATAGTCTGCATTTTAATACATTTTTTTAATACATTTTCAACACTTTCTAACAAGCTTGATGACAGTTTCCAATAACAACAAGCAGGTTTGCAAATACAGTTTTGGGGTATAAAAGAGGGTGTAACTCAGGATCAAAACAGGATAAGTAATGTAATGTATGTACACAGTGACTCCACCAGCAGAATAGTGAGTGCAGCTCTGGAGTATAATACAGGATGTAACTCAGGATCAGTACAGGATAAGTAATGTATGTACACAGTGACTGCACCAGCAGAATAGTGAGTGCAGCTCTGGAGTATAATACAGGATGTAACTCAGGATCAGTACAGGATAAGTAATGTAATGTATGTACACAGTGACTCCACCAGCAGAATAGTGAGTGCAGCTCTGGAGTATAATACAGGATGTAACTCAGGATCAAAACAGGATAAGTAATGTAATGTATGTACACAGTGACTCCACCAGCAGAATAGTGAGTGCAGCTCTGGAGTATAATACAGGATGTAACTCAGGATCAGTACAGGATAAGTAATGTATGTACACAGTGACTGCACCAGCAGAATAGTGAGTGCAGCTCTGGAGTATAATACAGGATGTAACTCAGGATCAAAACAGGATAAGTAATGTAATGTATGTACACAGTGACTCCACCAGCAGAATAGTGAGTGCAGCTCTGGAGTATAATACAGGATGTAACTCAGGATCAGTACAGGATAAGTAATGTAATGTATGTACACAGTGACTGCACCAGCAGAATAGTGAGTGCAGCTCTGGAGTATAATACAGGATGTAACTCAGGATCAGTACAGGATAAGTAATGTAATGTATGTACACAGTGACTCCACCAGCAGAATAGTGAGTGCAGCTCTGGAGTATAATACAGGATGTAACTCAGGATCAGTACAGGATAAGTAATGTAATGTATGTACACAGTGACTGCACCAGCAGAATAGTGAGTGCAGCTCTGGAGTATAATACAGGATGTAACTCAGGATCAGTACAGGATAAGTAATGTAATGTATGTACACAGTGACTCCACCAGCAGAATAGTGAGTGCAGCTCTGGAGTATAATACAGGATGTAACTCAATGATTTTCCTAGTCTACGACGTAAAGTCATAGTTTTATTAAAGACACGGAGGCGAGTATTGCTATCTCCTTCTTTACTTTCCACCAATAGCAGCAAAGAAGAAATTTACATAATCATAACAATAAAGGATCCTCCCCTCTCAGATCCTATATCAATCGGCTCCTCTTCAGAATCCTCCTCTTTCTTTGTATCCGACACCATCCATAACACCGTAACTGAAACTGGAACCGGAACTGGACCCGAGGAACAACCACCATTCAGGTCCACCAAACCGCAAAATCGAGCCAACCTGGCTAACTTCTGTAAACTCAGAACGACAGAGAACCATAGACACCGTGGCAACTCAGCCAGAAAAACGGCACCGAATTCCGAATTGACCTTCAACCTGAAAAAGAGAACAGACCATAGGCCCAGGTGAAACATACACGTCAAGACCTGTCACATCCGGAAATCCCAGTACTCAAACATACATGACAGGGATAGAATGACAGATCAACAATATACGACAATAATAATAATAATCATAATAATAATAATATAAATAATAAGAGCATAAAAGATCTGATAACAGTAAACAGTAGGTACAACAACAATAATAACAATATTAACAAAACGTCCATCATCAGAAAAACAAGGAAAAAATCCACTGCAATAAAAAACCGTGAGGAGACCCAAGGGCGGGAACAGGGTGGGCAATACTCGCCTCCGTGTCTTTAATAAAACTATGACTTTACGTCGTAGACTAGGAAAATCATTGAGTTTTACAGCAAGACACGGAGGCTCATATTGCAAGTTCAAAGCCGATCTATAATAGAAGAAAACAAATGAGACGGGGGACGAAAATAAAATTCCCTAAACCAGTCCGCCAACCGCATACCGTCCTCCAATCAGGCCCCTGAAACCGCCAAAGAAGTAGCAGAGGCACTCCTGGCGGAATGCGCGGTAAAGACGGCAGTGTCAATTCCAGCCAGTGACATGACCCACTTAAGCCAGCGTGCCAACGTAGGACTAGAAACCGGGCCAAAAGGATGGCGAATAGAGAGGAACAAATGAGACACAGTCGAAGAACGATGGGCTCTAGTCCTGGACTCATATTCTCTCAGGCAAGCCACAGGACACAAAATCAGAGCAGAAGGAAAACTGGGATAGGAGACAGAATTGATGTTAGTCTTGGTGCGACGCGAAATGTTGAAAGTGACGCCTTCCGAGTAAAAGAATGTGCGTCAAAGTCGAGGGCCCGAACATCCGAGACCCGTTTGCAAGAAATAAGACAAAATAAAGCCAACAATTTAGCGGACAACTGTCTCAAAGAGAGAGCCGAATTCTCCGGCCAAGAGGACAAAAAGGAAAGGACCAGAGAGACGTCCCAGGTAGTCGAAAAACGAGGCAGAGGAGGGCGCGCCAACCGAGAACCCCTCAACAGGCGAGAAACCGAAGGATGTTGACCCGCAGGGACGCCTTCATAACCCTGATGGGTAGAGGAAATAGCCGACCTGAAGAGGTTGATGGTCCGGTAACGCCTTACCTGCCTCAAAAAGGGAGGTGAGGAACTGCAAAAGGTGAGCTACAGGTGCTGAAACGGGATCCAAGTCCCGTTCCAAGCACCAGCTAGCCCAATTTCTCCAGGCTGCCCGATAAGACTTTCTGGTGCTGGGAGCCCATGCGTTGCCCAGTAACTGTCGAGTCGCCTCCGAAATGCCATCGACAGCTCCAGGTGTCCGGAGATTCAGCACGCCAACAGCCGAAGGGAACCGTCGAGCAGGAGAGGATGGTGAAGATCCTGAGGGTTGCGAAGGAGGACCACGCGAGACGGGAGAAGAACAGGTACCTCCACTATGATCCCCAGCAACGTCCAAATCCGCCCGATGGCGACGAACCTGAAGGAGAGTCCGCGGGATCATTGCGAACTGGGAAAAAGCGTAAAGGCGGGAAGTCGACCAGTCTTGGAGGAACGCGTCCACCGCCACAGCCTCCGGATTCGGACGCCGACTGTAAAACCGGGTGAGTTGCCGGTTGAGCCGCGAAGCAAAGAGATCGATGGTCATCGGGCCCCACATTTTTTAATTGCCGAGAACACCTCCGGATCCAACTGCCAATCGCTGCCATCCGACAGGTAGCGAGAGTTCCAATCCGCGCAGGACGTTGCTCAGACCCGGCAGGTATTCCTCCTGCACCATGATGTCCCCGGAGAGGCAAAACGACCAAAATTCCTTGGCTAACCACGCCAAGGTTGCAGAGTGGGTACCTTCTAACCGGTTGACGTAACGGACTGCCAAGACGATGTCCATCCGCAGCCTGATGCATGCATTGGCGATCCCACTGGAGAAACTCCTGACCGCGAAGGAACCGGCCAGGAGCTCCAAGGCGTTGATGTGGAGGAGAGACTCCTCCGCCGACCAAGATCCTCCCGTGGAGACTCCGTTGCAATGAGCCTCGCATCCGACTCGATGGTCAACTCCGGAAGGAAGCCGAAGATCGCCCTGCCATTCCACACAGATTGGCGATCCACCAACGCAACTCCTCCCGGGCTTCCGAGTCCAAGACCACCACGTCCGCAAAGGAGGCACCGATCCGAAGATGCGCAATCTTCAGCCTCTGGAGAGCACGGTAGTGCAACGGCGCCGGAAACACGGCCTGAATTGAAGATGCTACGAGTCCAATGATGCGGGCCAGGTGGCGTAATGAAAGGTGAGGGACAAGAAGAGCATGTCTCAACTCCTTGCGGATCGCACGTAACTTTGTCATTGGGAGGCTGAGGGATTCCGAGATCGAATCCACCATAAAGCCCAGAAACTCCATCCTCTGCGATGGGATGAGGCATGATTTCTCCGCGTTGAGGAGGAAACCGAGGTCCGTCAGTAGGTCCGCCGTCCACTGCAGATGTTCCAGAAGTCCCGCCCTGGATTCGTGTATCAGGAGGATGTCGTCCAGGTAAATGATGAGGCGAACGCCCCGACTTGTCAACCATGACACGACCGGACGCAGCAGTTTGGTGAAGCACCAAGGAGCTGAAGACAACCCGAACGGGAGACAAGTGAACCTCCAGATCCCTCCTCTCCAAAAGAACCGGAGAAGGTCCCTGGAACGAGGGTCCACCGGGACTGTCAGGTAAGCATCTTTTAGATCCAGCTTTACCATCCAATCTCCTGGTGTCAAAAGATCTCGAAGGAGGTGAATCAGGGCGTGAAGGTTGATGACCGGTCTCATCTGATCGAGGAATATATTGCTGATGACCCCCCACTCTGAAGGAGGGGCCCGTTCTATCGCCTGTTTTTGGAGGAGAGAAGACAGCTCCGAATCTACTAGTGTGCAATCCGGGCGCGACATTGGTATGGGCAGGGGGGGGATGGGCATGGGTTGCGTTGATCCTGGAAGGGAGGTCGCTGACCAAAGGAACCTCTACCTGCGCCACGGGCCTGAAAGTTTGCATGGCAGGACAGGCGAGGCGGCCCCTGCTACTGCTGGCCCGATTAGAGACCCGTCCCTGAAATACCCTGCGCATGGATGATTGGGCCTTGTCTAGCGCGGTGAAGGTGCCAACAAATTGCCCCATATCCTTAATAAAGGAATCGCCGAACAGGAGACCCTGGGCGTCCTTACCCGCTTCTGTGAGCGCCAAATTTGACAACTTGGGATCAATTTTAAACAAAATGGCCTTACGCCTTTCGGATGCCAAAGCGGTGTTGGCATTCCTGGCGATGCAGATCGCCCTTTGGGTCCAACCCCACAACTCTTCAGGGTCAATAGGGGAGCCCTCAGTCCTAGCTACCTCAGCTAGTTTGAAAATCTTGGCCAGCGGGCCGAAGATATCCAGCACTTTATCCTGGCAGCTGCGCAGGGCTGAGTCCAGGCCCTTTTTAGGGTTCCAACCAGTTTTGGCCAATAACTGAGACATCTTGGGGTCCACCACAGGGGTGTCACACACCTTATTGGGGACTAGTGGCCTGGGGCACTCGGCCCTAAGTTTGTTCCGTGTTTCACGGCTCAGGGGGCGACGCACCCAGTGCTCCAAATAGCTACCCACATGTTCAGTGGGAAGCCACTCCGCCGATCTAGGGTGATGCAAAGTGTCGGGGTCGAATATAGGTTCACCCGCTGAGTCCAGCAGAATGTCTGACCGACTCATAGCGGAGGAGGACGCAACGTCCTTGGCAGAGGAAGCCGCAGGAGCGGAAACTGAGGGGCCCTCAACTGGGGGAGAAATATCTTCCTCTGACACATAATCCACATCCGCAAAAGCCTCCTCATCCGATGCTCTGTCTGAGTCAGACATATTAGGGGATTGTGCTCTAGTTCACTTCCATGTTCGCGCCCGTTCTGCCTGGCGTGATAAGGCCCTTTTACGTGAACTATGCACGTTACCTTGGGTGGCAGGATGCGCACCAGTCAAGTTCTCCTGTGAAACAGGAGGCTTAATACAGGTAGGCTGCGGTGTGTTCTGGGTATCCTGCAGAGCTACTCTTGTAGGCTGCGCAGATAGCGCCTGGGTAATGCTCTGGGACAGAATAGTGGTCATGGAGCCCATGGCTGCCATGATAGCATCAGACACAGAGCGCTGAAAAGCCTGTGCCTGTGCACCCTCCCCAGGTGCCCTATGATCCTCAGGGAAAGAGGGGGGGGGGGGCATTAGTGGGAGACTGGGCAGGGTGGGATATTATGAGGTAATCAGACCTGAAACTAACTGGCCGCAAGTAAGGGGGACGTAACTGAGCAAAGAACTAGCCTAGCAGTGCAAGCGTCAAATACCAGAATGCAGGGGTCGCAGCTAGAAGAACGAGGGTGGCAGGAGCAGCAAGCAGGGAATGCTGGGTATGAACTGCCCACGAGAAATCGCGACCAAGAAAATGAAAATGGCCGCCAAGATCTCGCGGGACAATCGCGTCATCCAAGATGGCCGCCGAGATCTCGCGGGCAGCCAGGGAGCAAGGCCCGAATCGCGGGCAGAGTGAAGCGAGGAAGACGGGGAGGGAGGCCCCGCCTCCCGATGTAGAGACAAGCGGTCGGGAAGGGGAAACGCTGTGCAGAAACGGAGTGTGGTAAGGGGATGAAAAATGAAAAACAGGCCAAAATGGGGACAGTAAGAACTGAAGGCAAATACAGAACCTAAAGGGGGATAAAAAACAGTGGGGAAATAACCCACCAGGAAGCGCTGCACATAAGGGTTAGTCACCCTAGATGAAAGCAGCGCAGACAAACAATCCT
Source organism: Bufo gargarizans (assembly GCF_014858855.1). Taxonomy (NCBI): domain Eukaryota; kingdom Metazoa; phylum Chordata; class Amphibia; order Anura; family Bufonidae; genus Bufo; species Bufo gargarizans. The sequence continues at coordinate 51,380,769 of NC_058080.1, forward strand.
ATAAGAAAAACAGCAATATAGCGAAATGACAGGTGTACTTAGCTGGTGGAGCAGCAAAGAAAGAGGAGGATTCTGAAGAGGAGCCGATTGATATAGGATCTGAGAGGGGAGGATCCTTTATTGTTATGATTATGTAAATTTCTTCTTTGCTGCTATTGGTGGAAAGTAAAGAAGGAGATAGCAATATGAGCCTCCGTGTCTTGCTGTAAAACTCAGGATCAGTACAGGATAAGTAATGTAATGTATGTACACAGTGACTCCACCAGCAGAATAGTGAGTGCAGCTCTGGAGTATAATACAGGATGCAACTCAGGATCAGTACAGGATAAGTAATGTAATGTATGTAGTTGTACACAGTGACTGCACCAGCAGAATAGTGAGTGCAGCTCTGGAGTATAATACAGGATGTAACTCAGGATCAGTACAGGATAAGTAATGTATGTACACAGTGACTCCACCAGCAGAATAGTGAGTACAGCTCTGGAGTATAATACAGGATATAACTCAGGATCAGTACAGGATAAGTAATGTAATGTATGTACACGGTGACTCCACCAGCAGAATAGTGAGTGCAGCTCTGGAGTATAATACAGGATGTAACTCAGGATCAGTACAGGATAAGTAATGTAATGTATGTACACAGTGACTGCACCAACAGAATAGTGAGTGCAGCTCTGGAGTATAGTACAGGATGTAACTCAGGATCAGTACAGGATAAGTAATGTAATGTATGTACACAGTGACTCCACCAGCAGAATAGTGAGTGCAGCTCTGGAGTATAATACAGGATGTAACTCAGGATCAGTACAGGATAAGTAATGTAATGTATGTACACAGTGACTGCACCAACAGAATAGTGAGTGCAGCTCTGGAGTATAGTACAGGATGTAACTCAGGATCAGTACAGGATAAGTAATGTAATGTATGTACACAGTGACTCCACCAGCAGAATAGTGAGTGCAGCTCTGGAGTATAATACAGGATGTAACTCAGGATCAGTACAGGATAAGTAATGTAATGTATGTACACAGTGACTGCACCAACAGAATAGTGAGTGCAGCTCTGGAGTATAGTACAGGATGTAATTCAGGATCAGTACAGGATAAGTAATATCTCTTATGGTTCAAAAGTTATCAACACCAAATTTTGCAACAGCAACCGGGAACGTTCTCTGTGATGCATATCTATTTGACGTGTTTAATGTGTTGTACCTGGTGCTGAACTCAGAACTTTGAACTTTTGAACCATCTTACACACTGGCACCTTTGTACATCTATCTATCTATATTATATTTATTATCTATCTATTATCTATCTATCTATCCCGTGCAAATTTGCATTAAAAGATACAGGGTTATATCAATGCTATAGTGAAGGGATCAGCAACCTCCGACACTCCAACTGTGGTGAAACTACGACACCCAGCATGCACAATTCCTTGCTCATGCTCCAATTTCCCACAGAAGTGAATGGAGCATACTGGGAGTTGTAGTCTCAGCTGGAGAGCCAGAGGTTGCTGATCCCTGCGATAGCACATGTCCATATACCAGTCATTACTGGGTAACTTCATGCCTCCTTCAGACGCTTCTTAGCAACCTCTTTACAGACCCCGGCAGAGTTGTGTAACGGAGGGCTCCGTCATCTGGTTTATTGTTTATTATCTCATTCCGTGAATGCTCCTACTTTTACGACCACTAAAACCAGCCGACATAAAAGAGATGGAAAGGCTTTGTCTTCAGGCCCCGGACAGGTAAAAATGTGTATATAGTGATACATACGGGGAGAGGCACTCTAAAGATAAAACCCGTATCTTACAGAAGGCATTTACCGGACCTGATAAGGTTGAAAAAATGTCTCCATTAGATGCAATGACCCCCGGCACTTTCTGTGCCTTTTTGCTTTTGGTTGACTCCCTGTCTTTTAAGTAACACTTAAAGAGGATAAAAGCACCCTTCAAAGCGCTGATGTACTTTCTACCAGATAAAACTCTTCTGCTGTGAAATTACAGGTTGTCAATTGTCAATGCAGACGAGGTATGGCTCGAAATGACCTGTCACAGGCACATCTAATAGCCTCTATTGCAAATTATAACAAAAGTTGACAGCAGAAGCTGAATCTCTGCCCGTTACAAAGGTTTCATTAGCCAGGAGCGGAAGGCGAAAGTTTTTCTTATCATAAGTGTTTTTTTTTTTTTGTTTCAGGTCACATTGGACCAGGTAATCTAGAATCTAGAGTGTTTTCAGATCTATTCACGTGGTGCCATCAAAAGCTAAAGGACACTGTTGGCTGCATTCATTATATTAACCAAGTAAAATGGCCAAGAGGAAGACCTGCTGCCCACAATGGACCTTCTCCATCTGCTGCATGACCTATGAACGACGGAAACCTCTAGACACGTTTCACTGCTGAAGTTCATGGAAAGCTTTTAATTTAAGTCACTGAACAAGTATACAGTGCATTTGGAAAGTCTTCAGACCCTCCCATTTTTTCACATTTTGTTATGTTGTGGCCTTCTGATAAAATAAATAGGTTCAAGTTTTCCCCCATCATTTGCACTCAATACTCCGTAATAAGAAAGTGAAAACAGCATTTTAGAAATCTTTAGTAATTTATTAAAACGGAAAAATTAAAATCTTGCATTGACATAAGTATTCACACCCTTTACTTATGACTTAGTTGAAGCATCTTTGGCAGCAATTACAGCCTCCAGTCATCTTAGGTATGATGCCACAAGCAGTGTTGAGCGGATCGAAGTATCCAAAGTGGACTTCAATCTGAATTTCAGAGAAAATTCTATTTGCCGCAAAGCCGAATTTCCTCGTTCTTCATGGTAACTAATAAATTTTTCCTGAAATGGCAGTAAAAACAAAATACTCAACAACAATACTCAACTCATCCATTTGAGCTCGAAGAGAACGCCACAGCCATTTTGATGGAAGATCCCGAGCGAAATCTCATGCGTGGTGACGTCATAGATAAGGTGAGTATTATTTTTATTTCTTTTTCTCTGATTCACCCCTGAAAGCTCCAAATTTTTATCTCAGATGCTGCGATCAGCGATGAGCGCAATCGCCGTTCCCCATCATTGCGCCCGCAACTCACAAAGAAATGCGCTTCGTGACGAAGTAATCCATCACAAAGCAAATTCCTTTGTGAAGTTCGGCGAAATTGCCATATCAAGGTTTTCTAAACTTTACTCATCTCTAGCCACAATGTCTGCACAACTGGATTTGGGGATTGTCTGCCATTCTTTTTTGTAGATCCTCTCAAGCTCTTTCAGGTTGGATGGGGATCATCGGTGGACAACCATTTTCAGGTCTCTCCAGAGATGTTTGATTGAGTTCAAGTCAGGGCTCTGGCTGGGCCACTCAAGGACATTCCCAGAGTTGTCCCTAAGCCACTCCTGTGTTACCTCGGCTGTGTGCTTAGGGTCATAGACTTGTGGGAAGGTGAACCTTCAGCCCAGTGTGAGTTCCAGAGCACTCTGGATCAGGTATTCATTAAGAATATCTCTGTACTATGCTCCATTCAAGTTTCCCTCAGAACTGCTTTCCCAGTCACTGAAAAAGATTCCCACATCATGATGCTGCCACCACAATGCTTCACTGTAGGGATGATATTGGGCGGTGCCTGGTTTCCTCCAGATACAATGCTTAGAACTGAGGCCAAAAAGTTCAATCTTGGTTTCATCAGACCACAGAACCTTGTTTCTCACAGTCTGAAATTCTTTTAGGTGTTTTTTTTTTTTTTTTACAAACTTTCATGTGTCTTTTACTGAGGAGAGGCTTCTTTCTGAGCACTGTGCCATAAAGCCCAGATTGGTGGAATGCGGCAGTAATATTTGACCTTCTGGAAGTTTCTCCCATCTGTACACATATGGGGGTCAATTATTAAGACAAGAAATTTAGACGCCGGTCTTAATAACCCCATTCTGGTGGTGTATCCGCCGAAGTTATGAAGAGGCGCAGGCCTCTATATAACTTCAACGCATCCACCACCGGTCTAAATCTATGCCAGCTCCCTTGCTGGCTTAAGTTTAGACCATTTTCTACGCCTAAAAGAGGTGTAGAAAATGATAAATGAGACGGCCTGTCCCCTTCCCTGCCCACGCCACTCCTGCTTTTTTAGACCCGGTGTGAGCGGGAAAAAGTCACAGATTGCAGTGCAAATAAGCTTTGCGCTGCAATCTGTGCCAGATATATGCCAGAAAACTGGCGTATATCACTTAGTAAATGATCTCCATAATGTTTGGAGTTCAGAGACATTGATCATGGGGTTCTTGGTCACCTCTCTTGCCAAGGCTCTTCTCCCCCGCCTACTTAGTTTGGTGGAGTGACCAGTTCTAGGTAAAATCCTGGTTGTTCCAAACTTCTTCCATTTAAGAATTATGGAGACCACTGTGCTCTTAGGAACTTTCAGTGCGGCAGAACATTTTTTGTACTCTTCTTCAGATCTGTGCCTCTACACAATCCTGTCTCTGAGTTCTACAGGCAGCCCCCCCCCCCCCATCGTTTGTTTTTTGCTCTGATATGCATTGTCAGCTGTGAGACCTTCTATAGGCAGGGCAGTGTATCTCCAAATCATGTCTAATCAACTCAATTTACCACAAGTGGACTCTAGTCAAGGTGAAGAAATGTATCATAGATGATCAAGAGAAATGGAAGCCACAGGGCTAAATTTCAAGTGTGATAGTAAAGGGTCTGAAAACTTACGTCCATGTAAAATTTTAACTTTTCCTTTTATAATACATTTTCAAACATTTCAAAAATTATGTTTCCACTTTTTCATCATAGGGTATTTTTTTTTTTTTTTTAAGCAGAAGGCCGCGGCAACAAAATGTAAAAGAAAAAAGTCAAAGGGTCTGAATACTTTCTGAATGCACTGTAAAAGTCAATACAACATTATTATGGACCCTCTGTTTCCTCCTGATCATTCTGGCCTCATCAAGCCAAAACCTCGAAACTGGTCAGGAGGAGGGTCCATTTTAATGTTTTAACTTTTATTCTTGTTCAGTCCAATACACGTTGTGGGCTTATTTTAAAGTAAGTAGGATCATTAAAATTTGATGAATTTTATCAAAAGGTGCTACGCAATTTGTCTTTGTCCTTCATGTCCCAGTGCAGAATCAGACGGAACCAAAAGACTATGTTGAACCCAGAGAGTATGGAAGAGCAAAGTAGGAAGAAGTAGGGTAATGCTGCTAGAGTTCACCGAACAATTCCCATTGTGTTCCAATGGAGGGACACAGAAGAAGGATGACCCCCTGCGTAAAGCACTAGGAATGTATACTAGCTGTGATACTGCGTAGACTCAAGAGACTACTTCACATCCAGACACATTCCAAAGGAGTGGTGAGAACTTTGATAACCATGTAATTTTGTTAAACCAAGAGATCTGGGATTCCATGTGAGCTGCTGTCTAGCTACGCCCATGCATGAACATAAGATGACCATACACATTAGATTAAATAGATTGTTTGGTTTAGGAAAGCCATATTCTAATACAATTCCCCTTTTTAAGTCAGACTTGGGAAGCAACGAAAATGGACATCCATTGCCCTGGATGACCAGTATGCCCATGCTTTATGTGGACAATCCATTGCTTTCAATGCTTGAGATCCGGCAGCAAATATGCCGAGAGGCGGGCAGACAATAACCTCTGCACAAATCAAAATCTTTCGAATTTTACATATTAAATATATATAACCAATAACAAAATAAACAATATCGAGTATGGCCGCATCTGTAAAAATTAACGCTGTAACAGAAAAAAAATGTAAATCATGATTTGCTGTTTTTTAGTCACTTTTTACCCCCTAAAAAATAGAATAAAGGCTCGTTCACACGACCGTATGGCTTTTTCAGTGTTTTGCGGGCCGTTTTTAACAGATCAGTTTTTTAGTTTTTTGTTTCAGTAGTGTTTCCGGTTTCGATTTGTTTTTACATATGGCATATACAGTATACAGTAATTACATAAAAAAAATTGGGCTGGGCATAACATTTTCAATAGATAGTTCCGCAAAAACGGAACAGATACGGAAGACATACAGAGTACATTCCGTATGTGTTCCGCTTTTTTTTGCGGACCCATTGACTTGAATGGAGCCACGGAACGTGATTTGTGGGCAATAATAGGACATGTTCTATCTTTCAACGGAATGGAAAATCGGAAATACGGAAACGGAATGCATACGGAGTACATTCCGTTTTTTTGCTGAACCATTAAAATGAATGGTTCCGTATACGGACCGTATATGGAACGCAAAAAAACGTTTGTGTGAACAAGCCCTAACAAAAAGTCATGCATATCACAAAAATGGTACAAATAAAAACTACAGTTCATCCACCAAAAAGCAAGAAAGTACAGGGGGGGGGGCAGCAACAGCAGTGGCAGTAACAGTAGTGGCCCCATGACAGAGTGGGGAGGGGGGGCAGTGGCAGTAAGGCTGGGTTCACATCACAGTTTATTTTTCCGTTCTTCTGATCCACCAGAAGAACAGAAAAATAGAGAGAAAAAAGGATCCTTTATTTTTAGTATCCATAAGGCCTCTTTCAGATGGTTAGTATTTTGTGTCAGTATTTGATCAGTAATTGTAAGCCTAAACCAGGAGTGGGTCCAAAACAGAGATAAAATGTAATGGAAATATTGCCATATCTTCTGTGTTTTGGACCCACTCCTGCTTTTGGCTTACAAATACTGGTCAAATACTGATGCAAAATACTGACTGCATAAAAGCCTAATAGATGCTCAAAATACATGGGCATGCCTCCACCCTGCTGTCTCACAGGCATGCTGCCACCCTCGCCCCCGGATGACGATGCCCCATCTTCACCAGGCTCCCACGTGCAAACGGCTACATCATCATCATCTACATATGTTTGCTTGTCACTTGTGTCACCCTCAACTGTCTCTTGCGCACGTCCTTGACCTCTTGCAACATGTGTTCCCACCCGACTATCAACATCAGTAGTTGCATGCCTAGAGGAGTCTGCCGTGGACCTCTCGTCCAAGTCTGGGCTGGCCTGTAACTGCTGACTATACTCACAAAGCTCATCCTCACTGAAAAGCAGAGAAGAGTCAGTGGCTATCATTACTTGCCTAGCAGAAGGAGCAGCAAAAGCAAGAGGAAGGTTCATAAAAGGTGAGGGCATAGAGGCAGTTACTGGGCCATGCCAACTAAGCGTGGTGTCAGAGGAACCCACCAATTCCTGACTGTGGGTATCTGTTGTCACTTGGAATAATGTTGAAGAGCGAGTCAACAATTCCAGTAGAGCTGGATTGTTGGTCAAAAGACAACCGCTGGATGACGCTGGCAGCTCTGGCCTGTTGCTGCAGCTGCTACCACCACCATCTCTTCTTCTGCTGCTACTTGTGCAGGCTCCAGCAACTTTTTTGCCACTGCCCGTTTCTTTGGCAGTACAGTAACTGTATCACTAAAATAACAGATTAACTCTGAATGTCTGTGCACTAGAACGTGAAGCACAGATACAGCAATACACTCTCCATGCAGTCTCCCTGTAGTCTCCCTGCACTCTCCCTATACTCTCCCTGCACTCTCCCTGCACTCTCACTCTCCAATATTCTTCTATTAATAATTTTCAGCAACACTGTCCCTAGCACATGAGCACTTACCACGAGGCTTCCTATGCTGAGCTCACATGACAATGGCGGAGTCCGCGAAGGATGAGGGTTTTATAGGGCTGTGACATCACAGGGTATGGCTATCTTCAGATTGACTGTCTGCACGGCATTATGGGTGATCTTGTGTTCCCGGGCTTCTTACTTTCACTTTGTAACATGTGCAGCCCCCGTTTAAGGAAAAACTGATTCATTACCAGGAATCGCGAGGAAATTCAGATTCGTTGTGATTTAGTGAATCGAAGTTTTGCTAAACTTCAAACTGAGTTCCTCTTCGAATGCTTCGCTTCACTCAACACTACGCAAGTTCTTCCGCAAATTACAACTGATTGCTAGAGACCCAAAAACAAGAACGGCCTATCAATCTATCTGTAACGTTGCAGGTAGATGACGACACTACAGTAAGGTAGGTGAGACAGTTTGCAGTTCTTTACTGAATAACAGTATGTTACAAGAAATAACATGACAGGTGCAGCCAGCACACAACCTGAATGTCTCTCTATATGTGAGCAGTCTGCAAAAACTATGGGTGTCATTTATTAAGACCGGCGTTTTAGACACCAGTCTTAATAACCCTGCGCTGGTACTTGGTGCACCCAAGTTATGCGTCGGTGGATACACTGAAGTTATGTAGAGGTCGGGTATAGGGTTTATTAAGAATGGAGTCTAAAACGCTGTTCTTAATAAATGTGCCGTATAGCTTCTGCTAAAAACTGTAGTAAAGCCTTAACACTGATAACGGCCACAGAAAAGAAATGTTTTTGCCAATTTCGGGAACAATAGGCCTAAACAGTCAAAATTGGTTAATTTAGCCAACTTTCATCTACTGTGCATAGCGTGTGTCATTAGGGAGACACAGATGAAGATGTAGTCTGAGCCAACATTTGCAGAAATATCCTACAGGTAAATAAAAGTTGGAAACATCTTATCCATAGACATTACGTTGTTGTTGACTGATCCTGGCAACCTAGTACATTTGTGGTTTGTCTGGTAATCTCAGATGTTTCTTCTTAGATATTTTGGATTCTTTTCCAGTCCCCCCCCCCTCTTGCCTCCATACACGTGCATGCGTCTACAAAATTCATAGCTAATCTGAGTAATTAGCAAAAAAAAGCGAGGTTGTATTATGGATAACAGGGCTGTTCCATAATAAACCATTTCGCCAAACTGTAGAAGACTTGACAACACTTTTAGAAAAGCCCTAATCTGGAAAACCCAAGTTCTTCAAATGCAGTAGTCCAAGCATAGATGGCCATTGTTTGGCCTGGAATGAAGTAAGAGGATATTATATTGTTCCAAAATACTTTTTGGGTGCCTCGAAATGTGTAAATTATTAATATGGAAAGGATCATATGTCAGCAGAGTCAACCCTATTAAACCCGGTTTAAAGCCTGCTAGGGTTTAGGCTGATGAGAAAATGATACTTGTCTTATGGTCCTTCAGGAAAATTAACATTTTATTTATACATTAATTATATGCGAAACCCCAGACCAATAGAGCTCCTCCACCCTCACTAAATGACACCCGCTTTCCTCTTAGCTCTCACTATTGGCTCATACGCAGTGCATCCTCCTCCACTTCCCCAATAGTGCAGACTGCAGCCCAGGCATGAGATTACAGGTCCAGACAAGAAGGCTGAGATGGAGGAGGCACTGCACTGAAGAGCAAATTTTAAATGTTAATTTTCTCAGGAACAACTCAACAGAGGATCATAAGACCGAATCACCCCTACCAGTCATTAAACCTAGTTTAATAGGATTGATGCTGTTAACAGAAGATCTTTAAAGGGATTCTCCTGGAATTAAGAAAATGAAAATACCTAAATATTACTTTATTATAAATATATTCCCAAATACCTTTCATTAGCTATATTGGTTCGTTTTGTCAAGGGACCAATCATCAGGAGAAATAAAATGGCTGCCGTCCTATTAGTACACACAAAATCTGTCCTAATCACACAGGAGGACAAGTTACTTCACAACACTGAGGTAAAGAGCTGCCTCATCCTCCTCTCTGCTCTACTTATCAGGGAATATGATTCTGAATACAGCTGATAAGGCCTTCAGCTGAATCCCTGAAGGAAAGGAGTTCATTAGGAGACATAAAGTACAGAGGATAGACAGAGCAGACTGTGGTAATAGAGACTGCATACCAATGCTGCTAGTCATTACTCACATCTCCACCATCCTCTCTGTACTTCATGTCTCCTCGTGAACTCTATTCCTACAGAGATTTAGCTGAAGCTCATATTAAACTGTATTTAGGAAACCCCTGACAAGTAGATCAGAGATGAGGATGAGGCAGCTCTTTAGCTCAGTGTTGTCCTCTTGTGTGATTAGGACAGGTTTTGTGTGTACTAATAGGACAGCGGCCATTTTGTTTCTCCTAATGATTGCTCCCCAGACAAGATGAGACATTATAACTAATGAAAGGTATTTGGGAATATATTTATAATAAAGTATTATTTAAGTATTTTCATTTTCTTAGTTCCCAGAGAACCCCTTTAAAGATGACCTATCACCAATCCATAAAAGTGAGATATTTATATATTCTAGTTGGCTTACCTGAGCATGGGTTATTTTCACTTATGACTATCCCTCCCCCTTCTCTGCACCGACTGATCTTATCTCATTTGACTGTTCACTTGTTAACACTCCTAAACTAAAAATACTAATTTAGACAAATACAATTGTTGATTTCCCCTCCAATGGACAATAGGTCTTTGTCTTAATTTCTTAAGATTTTTTTCTAGTAAGACATGCTATATTTTTGTACAGTTCTACCTTACGAGCAGCCTGACATAAGATGCTATTAGTAAGTGTCTGTGAAATTTAGGATGTCTGTATAAGGGAAAAAAGTGTTTCCTAGTGGAGACCTTTAGGTTGCCATAGGGAGTCTTATGGGCTAGGCTATGCTCCCTGTTCAAAAAATTATGCTACTGTAAGGGTATGGGTTGTGGTCATGCTGTGGTTAGGGAACACAAGCGGACAACTGCATGCATTTTTGGTTCCCAATTGTTTTTGGACTGTTGTTTGAACTATTGTGAATTGTTGTGATTCTTTAACATTATGATTAACTTCAAATAGTGATGCATGTGGTAAAATATGCTAAACATATACCGCCAGCGCCTACTCAACTGTATATGCCATGTACTCAGCAGCCACAAGCAGAAGGACATGTTTTATGTGTGGTCAACTGCACGTACAAGAGGTGCAGCCATCACAACTTGGAAAGTCTCAGGTCTATCTCAGAAACCTATTTCCCCATTGACTTCTATTGCAAAATGAGATGCTGCAGTTCCTAACTGCAGCACAACCACATCAAGACCTTGCTGTGTGGACACACACCAGCTAGTTCTCCTCCATGAAGACTCTCTCTATTGCCACAATTTTTTTTTGCGTGGTATCCACCCTATGACTCAATTACTGACCTATTCAAAGGCCTTGCAACCTGATGAGGGATAAAATCCAAACCGGAATATTCTCCATAATGAGAAGACAGGCAGTTATTTTGTGTTTTTGCCCCTCTTCAGTACACAAGAGGCTGCTGGCTGACTCAATGAGAGGAATGTGATGTGGGTTCAAACTTTTTCCTTGTCGTGTCTGTCATGTTGGCTTTAGGCCTGGCAATGCTCCTTGGAAAAACAGCTCTGACATGAAACCTATGCTACAGTAAATTCATGTGATGGCTTTCACTAGCACTTTAAAGAGGATTAAAGTGCTAGTGAAAGTGCGGTTTGAAGATGTGTTGGTCACTTCGGATATGAGATCATTCTTGCAGCCAACCCATCGACAGCCTCCCTCCAGATCCAGCCTCAGGGAACGCCGAGACCGACAGGTGTCAGACTACATCGGGTTAACGGCCGATGTGGACGGTCTAAGAAGCGATGAACCCCTGGACTACTGGGTGTGCAGGCTTGACCTGTGGCCAGAGCTGGCACAATTTGCCATGGAACTCTTTGCTTGCCCCTCGTCGAGTATCCTGTCCGAAAGGATGTTCAGCGCAGCAGGGGGGATCGTGACCGATAAGCGCACTCGCCTAGCTCACGACAGTGTGGACTACCTCACATTTCTAAAAATGAATGAGGCATGGATCTTAGAGGAATTCAACACCTGTGACGACCACGTGCAATTTAATTTCCTCATGCCAGCCCATACATATCCGCCACCACTCAGAACAAAGAATGGTCCTTGTCTAATGTATATACAGCGGCATAAAAGGCTTGTCAGGTTCGCCTTTTAAGTGAATGGGGCCCACCGCGAAGACGCTGTTCGCAAACATTTGATCGCGAACGCGCAAACGCGAAACGCCCCGTCCGACGTTCATCCATCACTAATTACAAGTGCTTGTGGCGCTTCGCTCCCCGCACCTAATGGATACTAGTGAGTGCTTCCATATGGAAGCGCTCACTAGTATTTCGCTTTATAAAACGCACAGCCATTTTCCCCCACTTTGGGGGGGGGGGGGGAAGTGCGTCTTATAAAGCGAAAAATACGGTAAATTATTTCAAAAGCACCAAAAATTCAAAGATTGCTTCAATGTTACCAACCCTTCAAATGCAGGCTCTTCTGGACAAACATATTTAGTAAACACTATCACCACTGCCGTTCAATTTGCCATGTTATTTACTAACCAATAATCTTGAGATAATGGTGGCTCTTTGCACTCTGTCATAAACAGTCAAAAGGACATGAAATGGATGGTTAGCGTAAAAAAAAAAAAAAGATTGACTCTACACGTGCTCTTCAACTAACATCCCCACCGTGCGAAAGCCAATGTTTAAAAAGTTTTCTTCTACTATACAATAGCCCTTTTTTGCTGTTAAATTGACGATAACTCTGGATCAATACCTCCAGTTCCGTTATCTATGTCAGAAACCGACTTTCACAAAGACCAATGAGAGGTCAAAGGTCACCAGCCCCTCATTTTTCTCCTAAAAGCATATAGGCTATACCCCCCCCCTCCCTTTTCAATCAACTCATTCACAAAGGTCATATTAGTAATGGAATTACAAAGCTTCTCCAAGTCAACGTAGTCGGAGAAATGTGTCACAGCCTCCTGTTTCTGTAGCGGTCACCCTCTTAATGCTTTCAAGGTTAAAAAAGCTTTCATACTTATCATACCACTTAGTGTCAGCACCAACCATTTAGTTTAACTAAAGACTATCATTGGGCAAAAAACAAAATGTCTACTGTTTATTATAGGAATTCAGTTCTGGGAAAAATTGTAGCCGAGAGAAGACAGGGAAGCTGATTACGCCTCAGATATATGGATTTGAAAACGGTGTTAGTTAAAGCTTGAGTGACACAAAAAGATTATTAAAGCGAAGGGGCGAACTGAATACAGAGAAGAAGGGCATGATGTACAGAAGCAGCAGAGCTGACCATGTCTTGGTGGTAACTTGATGTGCATTTTTAAAATCTTGCAAATAAGCCATTCAGGTGGCTGTATGCTGGGATCTGTTTTGTTGTGGACAGTTCAGCATGTCCGCAAAAAAACGGATTGCATTCTGCATAAGTGACAAAGGGAAGGAAGGTGCCAATGGGCTGGAGGCCCAACAATCTTGAGGGGTAAATAGTATGTGTGCGGTAGACTGCTGCTCGCCACATTCTGGGACCAGGACCAGGCCTGGTAAAGTAAGGATCTGCGTACTGATAGTATGTAGCAGCACTGCTAAATTTTAGGACACAAAAAATAGATATTGATAGAACAACGCGTTTTGAACACTGTATTGAACCTGATGAAGTGGCCCGTTCAGCCCCGAAACGCATTATTCTTCTGTCAATAAAGTTTTGATCGATCCTAGCATTGAGCAGAAATGGTTCATATCATCAGTACACAAACAAATCAACTGCATCATCTGTACTTATGGACAAGCACTAGTAATGCCAAGACAACTCTACTACATCTGTATAGGGCTGTTTTATGTTGTTGTGTTGGATACTATTTAATGGTGTTCTACACTTTTATGTAATTTATTCCTGTCAACTTTCAGTAGTCGGCCTCCAGGAGTTATCTGATTGCAGAGCTTGTAGCGCGCCTCCAGATTTTTTCAGGCCATGGACACCCATTTTCCAAGGCTTCCTTGGAAGTTCCCTACATTTTTGTGTTCTGTCCCTGCCCCACAGAGCACGTATGGGCATCGGGGCTGCATCTAATAACATTTAGAGGTCTAGGAGGGCAGTTTTCCTCAATAATGCAGCCCTCCATGAGCTGTGTGGGAGAGTTGCTAGCTCCTCCAGGAGTCTGGGAGGTCTTTCCTTTTTTTGAGAGATTTGGCAAGTATGATGTCAATACGGTGTAAAGGGGTTGTCCGAGATCACAATAGTAACTGCCAATTCTTGGAATAATTCATTATTATCAGGTTGGTGATTTTTGTTATTTGGGATTTTTTCTTTACGCTGTTCATTGGTATAGATTTTTTACTTTATTATATGGGTCATTATATGTAACAATACCAAATACTGTATGTTTTTCATTTAAAACTTTTTTGGATTTTTTATTAAACAATGTTTTTTTACATTGCTTTAGTCCCTTTAGGTAACTTGAATCTGAGATCCTCTGATTGTTTGCATATTACATTACTATACTCCTGTATTGCAGTGTGTGATTGGAAGGCTCTGCCAGGCCCCTTGGCTGCACCGATAGGGTGACAGAGGGAATCCCCTGCTTCTAAATAAAGAGTAGGTGGTTGCTGCTGACCGGGCATCGAAGAGGTTAACCAGTTGGGATCAAAATAATCTCTTATACCTTCCATTCCAGTGGGATGTTGGCTGTTAGTTCAAGATTAAATAGTCCATGTGTCACGCTCTAGTGTGGAAGGAAAACCCCACACTGAACATAGGAGCGAAAGGGGAAAGGAAATAAGGCCGGAACACTAAAGAAAGAAGATGGACACCTCCTAGTGAAAACCCTAATCAAACCTCCGACTGACTACCAGTATAAACAAACCCCAGAGGTAGGTGAGTTCATACATAGGAATACCTAAAGTCCTATCTAACCCTAAAGGACCCTGGTACTAATGACAGGAATGAGACATCCTGTTCCTCCAAAAGGAAGGATGAAAGGGAGTCTCCCTAAGGCCTAATACAAAACAACAAAGAAATGCAACACACAAAAGACAAAATACAAAGGGAAAGGTAACACTTAACTTCCAAGAAGCTATGGCAGCAACAAGAACTCAGCTGAGATCTAAACACCTGCTACCCACAGGTCCAACTGAAGCTATAAACCGCACAGCATTGTGGGAGAGTCTACTATAAATAGGGAAAGTTAAATGACCACAATAGCAACACCTGGAGGTTAAGGGTGTGACCAGTGCCAGAAACAACACATAGGCCTATTGATCAACAAGGTAAACATGTCAAATCAAACCACGTGTTGCCAGTCTCACGGATCTCCTGACACTCACTGCCGTGGGGACGTCCGTATGTCTCGGTACATCCGTGACACCATGTCCATTACTTATCATAAAATCAGAGGTTATTTAAAGCACTCTAAAATGACATACAGTAGGCAATAGATTGTTTTGGGCCTCAAACTGGACCCCTAGGGTACTTTCACACTTGCATTGTTTGATTCCGGCAGGCAGTTCCGTTGCCTGAACTGCCTGCCTGATCAGGCAAACTGTATGCAAATGCATGTAATTTTTTCTGACTGATGAGGCATTTTTTTAGACTTATCAGGATCCTGATCAGTCTGAAAAATGCCTGATCAGTCAGAAAAATGCATTGCAATACCGGATCCATTTTTTCAAATTTTTAAAGGTCTGCGCATGCGCAGACCGGAATACCAGATCCGTCAATGCGGCAATTTGAATGCTGGATCTGGCGCTAATAAATTCCTATGTAAAAAAAAATGCCGGATCCGGCATTCCGGCAAGTGTTCAGTTTTTTGGGCCAGAGATAAAACCGTAGCATGCTGCGTTTTTATCTCTGTCCTGATCAGTCAAAAAAACTGAACTGAAGACATCCTGATGCCTCCTGAACGGATTGCTCTCCATTCAGACTGCATTAGGATAAAACTGATCAGTTCTTTTCCGGTATAGAGCCCCGACGGCGGAACTCAGCGCCGGAAAAGAAAAACGCTAGTGTGAAAGTACCCTAAGTCATGACCCACAACCTAAACAAAGGCATGAACAATTTAAAGGAAAGATCAACCCACCCATCAACCCAATGGGATAATTGCTGAACCAACATAAAAATTTAAAGGGGTTCTCTGGGATTTACATATTGATGAGCATAAGTCATCAGTAGATCAGAAGGGTCCAAGTGCGAGCACCCCTGATGATCAGCTGTTTGATTAATCTGTGGCACTTAATGGAGCTCCAGTGAGTGCCACGGTTTCCTTTCTTCTTACCAAGCACAGCGCCGTACATTTGATGGCAGCAGTGCTTGTTTTCGCCGCTCAGACCTATTCACTTGTTATGGGGCTGTGCGTTATCTAGGCCATGTCACCAATCAACGTGACGTCATATGGCCTAGGAAGAGGCCTAAGTGCTCACAGTGGACCCTTCATACAGTTTATTCGACTCCAGAGAATCCCGATCTGATATTGATGACCTTTCCTGAGGATAGGCAATCAATATATAAATACCAGAATAAAGCTTACACCTGCTGGTGATGATGTGGGTGCAGAAGAGTGACCGTGACATAGTATGGAAAGAACAACCCGCTTGCTGTGTAGTACCAATGTTGAACTGAAGTCCCTTGGGCCCACCAGAGGAAATGATTCTGAGGGCCCACCCTCTGCGTATATAGGACCTTAAGGGCCCTGTTTTATTAGGGATCCGTTATTATCAGAGCTTGGGCCCACCGGAGAATCCTCTAGTGAGCCAGTCCAACCCTGCTTATTACATAATATTATGTTATGCATGTGAAATGGGTAATACATCAGTCTGATGCACTGTGAAGCATGTGGCAGGATCTAGACATAGAATGGGTTACAACCGAGTGGACTAGGACCTCATTTGAGCAGTTATGGGTGTGTCTGCCATCAGTGTTTTGACATATTCCAAGTAGTAACCTGACGATTTCTAAAACCAGCTCTGGATGTGATTGGTGATTATGATATAATGTAAAATCAGCAAAAAGTGATATATGAAAATAATATCTAGATGTGATCATAAAGATAAAACATTATACCACCAATTATACCTCAAGCAGCTGCTTGGACAAGTGCCAATCTGGACTATAAATTTAGAAAATTACCCCATTGGACAGAGTCCTTTAAGGGGTTACTAGAACTTTATGCTGGAAATACAGGGAACAGTAAATGTCCCACATTTAAATTCAGTTACTAAAAAAAATAAAAAACAAGTCTCCTTCTTCTTCATCTTCTTCTTGAGATGCCGAGAGTCCAGCAAAAAAGTATTAAATTATACATTGGAGATGGTTAGAGATTGGAGGAACGTCAATAACTTCTTCATCTTTATGAACTTTTGAACATAAAAAGTGCTAAGCTTGAGGGATTGCGGCTGCACTATAGCGTGAACTTAGATCTAAATGTGTTTGGAGAGGATTGGATTTTTAATGATAACCACAAAGTGTCTACAAAGTACACCAAGATTAGAAAGAGCAGATTGAGTTTATCTGATTGTCTGATCCATCCTGCAGGTAAAATGAAGAACGCAAAGATCCAGGAGAGACGAGCATATTTCTGGAAAACTCAGTCTCAAGAAGCTATATAGTTTTCACTATATTTTTCTAAAGGCCAGTGCAAAAAGTTTAAATCATCTAAGAGGGGAAGCCCTTTTATTTCTGTCTGTGTAATACTTCATTTTCCCTGTGGGGGCACTGTTGTGGAATTGAACAGTTGTCCAAAAGGGATAAAAATCTAAACTAAAGACCAGATACTGTACATAGTACATAGTACAGTGTCATACAATGCCCATATACAGCCAAATTGTGCCATACTTTGCCCACAAAGAGCTTGACTGTAGCAGAGAAGGTAACATTTTTCCTAAATAGGGCCACACATTGCAGAAAGACTAGCATATTGTGCCGGTACAGGGTGAAACAGTCTCTACAAAATCCTATACCTTACTATACTATAGATAGTTAAAGTTTAAAGGGGTTTTCTGGGTGGAGAAAATTTCTTAAACAGCTGGAAAGGTTAATAATAAAAAAAATAAGCATTACTCACCTTATTCGATCCTGTGGCTGTTCTGATGCTGCTCTGGTCCCTAGCTGCTCTCCACGTCCTGTAACTGGCTCAATTTAAGAAATGGCTGGAAATGCACACGTAGCAAATCACTGCCTGAGGTGGGTCACCACTGATGCCAGCGATTGGCTTAGCAGTCATTTACATGTGGGATAAGCCCAGCAATTGGAGATCAGCGGGGACCAAAGTAGAACCTCCACAATGGTTGGACTGTGAGGGTGAGTAGTGCTTCTTCTTTTTTTTTGTAACCCAATCTGGTCATTTAAAAATAAAAAATCTTCCACTGGAAAACAGCTATAAAAAATACTGTACTAAAAAGTTCTAAATTAACAGGGAGGAGGACATCATTCATGATATCCAACTTTAGCTAGATAATAGAAAGGTTATGAAGAGAGTCTCTCATTTCCTAGGACCCAACTAGTTTATTTCCTTGGATACCATGCAATGTTTCATTTTTACCTGCGGGGGCACTGCTGGAGAATTGAAAACTTGCTTCCTTGTTCCCTTTGAAATAACATTTCTGAAGGTTCCAAGAGAGGAGCTTTTTTTCAGTAGACCGTTCAGATAAAAAGGGATCCACCAAAGCAGATATCCTTCTTAGCCAGATATTCCATGGGGCCAGATACATGTTATATTTCCTAAACAACTAAATTTACCCAAATGCTAAGATAGTGTAATACAATCTCCAAAATCTGTGGTCAGGGGTATAGATACTCCAATTTTCTTGATATACCCCTTTTTCTCGAACCAGTGCTTCCTCCTCCATGCGTTTTAGGCTCTTGGTTGACGATGCAACATCCCAGCACCATATATAGTTCATGAAGGTCTATTTTGCAGTAAGGAGATTTGCCAACTCTTCGAGGAGTCTTAGGGGTAGCTCCTTTTTTCCAGATACTTTCATGAAGAGGTGTCAAGCATGCTTGTAAGTCATCTTTTTCCATTTTGTAGGGCTTGTCCAGGCTTGGAAAAACATGGCTGCTTTCTTCTAAAGACATTGCCACACTGGCCATGTGTGGTGTTGCAGCTCTAACCTACAGATGGGTGCAGCACTGTTTTTAGGGGAAAGCAGCCACATTTTCCTAAACCTTGGACAACCATTTAATTCAACCATGATGAATTTTCTAAAATGTCTTCAAAGTCTAAAATAAAAAATTTGTTTCCATTCTGCATTCATAAACAGCCTTTATGTTAAACATTTAGCATTTCTACGCCTCGCCAATTTAGGACGCCGGGACTAAGATTGTGATCTCACAGACGGCACAGAGTGGTTATCAACGACTTGCAGAAACATTGTATTTTGCCACAGGAAAACAGACATGCTTATCCTCTGTGCAAAAAGCATTGATAAGTCGACTTCTCCGAAGAATCCATGGAGTCTTTTTTATTTTCCTTCCGTGAACAGATTTACTTGAGGAAGTTGATGTTCCCGTTGTAAAATAGATTTCAGAGCACCCGGGAATAGGTGTTATCTTATGTCGTGCTGCGAAATAGGCTGTATTAGCTGGAATTATTTTCTGTGAAATGTAGCTATAGATGGGGGTGATAATGCATGGATAATGGGGATTTACAAACTGGCGAGTATGATAAACGTGCATTTATTTCCTGAGGGCTGTTGGGTTTATAAAGCGAATGTTTGATCACTGATGAGGTCATGTCATATCTAACTAAACCTGGGTAGGGTCTAATTTGAATTGCCAACCTCAGCGCGTGACTTCATTATAGCGACATAATTAAGGTTGATATCAGGATGTTGTCTTGCATTGCCTCTGAATACCAATGGGTTTATTCATGGCACAGAAACAATGACTCTGTTTATGACTCTCCATGGTCTAAGTATGAAAATTCCACCAAATGCAAGAAGGATCAGTTTATAGCTAATGAATAGCAAAACCAGGGATTTACTGTAGCCATAGGTAGAAGATGCCCTAGATACCTAATGCCTAGGTAGGACCTTCTGCCAAATGGCTTTTCTAGTACTTAGATATTGATTACCTATCTTCAGGATAGGCCACCAATGTCAGATTGGTGGCGGTCCAAAATACTTATGTAATCCCTAAGTGGTCAGATATTTTTGGAACTCCCATAATGGTGAACAGAGGGTGGCCGCACATAAAATGTATGATGTCTTCTTCAAAGTTCTCATACGGGCTAAAGTTTGGTCTCCCGGACACCTTTCTCAACTAACAAGCCAAAGTGATTGCTACTTTAATATTTTTCTCCTTGTTCCCTGCTCATTCTTGATTGATTTCAATGAGTTAGTCAGTGTGAGTGTCCTCCTACTGATATATTTATTTTGTGAACTGTGATACCTCCAGGAGCTGAAGGGTACCTTTGGCCAAAAATTTAAAAAAAATCTGCCTTGTTCCATAACCCACATGTGTAGTAGGTGTAGGAAGTCTTTTTCTTCAAAGTTCCAGACATCAATGGCTATTTAAATCAAAACCAAACATTTGGTGTCAGATCTGATCTCACAGAGCTACAGTCTGGTCTCCCGGTCTTCTTTCTCAAACACACACAAGCAATTAGTTTTTTGATTTGACAAAACCAAATTGGAGATTTTTGGGTCACACCTCAGTTTCTTTGCTACACACAGAGAAAGAGAAAGGGTGAAGCCTAATTGTGTGACTCACAGTGTGAAGCCTGTGATAGGGGTGTCATGGTGTGGGGGCTGTGCTGATTTATACATAATTTCAAGCATAAATAACTAACATGGTGACCACAGTCTTCTCCAGTGACGTGCCATTTCTACAATGTTAAAGGGGTTGTCTTATAGACATTGATGGAATATCGCTAGCATATGCCATCAATGGTAGATAGGTGCAGGTCATGTGTGCCATCCTTTATTCACCAATATGAAAGTTCTGAAAATAGTCGAGCACTGGCTCGGCTATTTCCAGCAGTCCCATAGCAGTGAATGGAGGGGTATCCATGCTTGCACTCGCTTCGCTAATGCTGGAACTCCCACAGTGAAGAATGGATAGCATGCCGTACATGTGCGGTTGTCACAACCAGACAGCTGAGAAGCTCTGACAGAGGCCTTTCAGAACCTCCTCCTTGAATTTCTGTGTTGTGGTATTCAGCTCCTCCTCTCGTCAGCCTCTCTCAGCTGTCATGTCTTAATTGCTTCCCTTTAAATGCCTCCTCAGAATGCTTTTCTGGGCGGCTTATATTTCCTCCTGGAGTGTGTGTGCACGCTGTTCTGTCCTCCTGTTTGCTTCAAAGCTAAGTGTACTTTTATATGTTTATATCTGTTTGCTGGATCCCAGATGACCCTGACTCCCTCCGTGTCTTGTGTAGGGAGCCGGTGGTCGTGTCCCCTCACTATTGTAGGGTGCTCAGGGCTTTATAGTCAAGGTTCGTGGATATGCAAACCTCCACCATTAGGATCTTTGCATAGGCTGAGCAGCCAGGGAAAGTGCCAGGTCTTCTGCAGGGGTCTCCCTTGGTTCCTTAGTTTTTGGATCCAGCGAGTCGTTTATACATGTTGCTTTGCCTTGTTACCTGTACACATTCCGTGACATTATAAGCCGCCGAAACCGTCTTAAGCATGGATCCGGTTTCACTTTTGGCTGAACGCTTCCAGGGTCTTTCATTGGAGGTAGCTGACCTCCGTAAGACTTTGTCTCAGCTTCAAGTGACCGGTTCAGCTTGCGTTCATGGAGCTTGTTCTGAGCCTAAGATCTCGCTCCCGGATACGTTCTCCGGGGGTAGTGAGAATTTTGTGCGTTTTAGAGAGGCTTGCAAACTCCATTTTCGCCTTCTTCCCCATTCTTCTGGTGATGAGGAACGGAGGGTGGGGATCATTATATCGCTGCTCAGGGGTAACGCTCAGTCCTGGGCCTTTTCGCTGCCGGAGGGGGCACGGCCCCTCCGTTCAGTGGATGAATTCTTTTTAGCCCTGGGTCAGATATATGATGATCCGGATCGTATTGCTCTGGCGGAGTCTAGACTACGTCTCCTATGCCAGGGTAAACAATCCGCAGAAATATACTGCTCAGAATTTCGGAGTTGGGCAGCTGATACTGGTTGGAATGATGCTGCACTCCGAAGTCAATTTTGCCATGGTCTTTCAGAGGGATTGAAAGATGCATTTGCCTTTCATGAAAGGCCTATTTCTTTGGACTCTGCTATGTCTCAGGCCGTTCGTATTGACAGGCGTCTTAGAGAGAGAGGAGAGATCTCTCCTTCCTGTCATACTCGGTCCCAGGACTGTGCAGCGGTCCCATTCTCTGCGCAGGGGTCTCAGTCGCTGTCAGCCCCTTCTGAGCAGGAGCCCATGCAGCTGGGGTTGATTGCTTCTGACAATAGAAGATTCAGCCCGCATGAGAGGGTTTGTTTTTGTTGTGGAGGTATTAATCATTTGGCAAATATTTGTCCCTCTAGGAGATTCAGGCAGTTCTCTGGGTATAATAAAGAAACAAAGAGGAAAAAATCTTTGAAAAATGTTCCGTCTGTTACTATTGGCAGGATTGAGGCGGAAATTGAAGATTTTCCGTTTGCTTGTAGTTCCCGTTTTGTCCTGCCGGCTAGGGTGGCGCTAGAGAGCAAGAACATTTTTTGTGAGATTTTTGTGGATAGTGGAGCAGCGGTTAATCTCATTGATAATCACTTTGCGATAACTCATGGTTTCCAGGTGTGCGCTTTGAGAAAGGATATTCCTGTGTTTTCTATCGATTCCGCTCCACTTTCTCAGAAGTCATTAAAGGGCATAGTTCACAATATCCGTTTAATTGTGAGTGATGCTCATGTTGAGGATGTGTCATGTTTCGTCCTTAGCGGTTTGCCGACTCCTCTAGTGTTGGGGCTACCCTGGCTCACTAAACATAACCCCACCATTGATTGGCAAGCAAGGCAAATAAATGGTTGGAGTGACTTTTGCAGAGAGAATTGCCTCACGACATCTGTTTCTGAGGTTGCTACTAAGACTGTACCATCTTTTCTCTCTGAATTTTCGGATGTCTTCTCTGAGAGTGGAGTTCAGGATTTGCCCCCGCACAGGGAGTACGATTGCCCTATTAATCTCATCCCAGACGCCAAGCTGCCTAAATCTCGTTTATACAATCTTTCCCAAC
This sequence comes from Bufo gargarizans, assembly GCF_014858855.1. Classification (NCBI taxonomy): domain Eukaryota; kingdom Metazoa; phylum Chordata; class Amphibia; order Anura; family Bufonidae; genus Bufo; species Bufo gargarizans. The sequence goes on from NC_058080.1 coordinate 51,403,639, forward strand.
CTGAGAGGATCGCTATGCGTACTTATATCTCTGAGAGTCTGAGAAAGGGACACATACGACCCTCAAAGTCACCTGTTGCCGCTGGTTTTTTCTTTGTTAAGAAAAAAGATGGTTCTTTAAGACCTTGTCTGGATTTCAGGGAGCTGAACAATATCACAATTCGTGACCCTTATCCGCTTCCTCTGATCCCGGACCTGTTTAACCAGGTTGTTGGGGCTAAAGTCTTTTCTAAATTAGATTTAAGAGGGGCATACAACCTGGTCAGGGTCAGAGAAGGGGACGAATGGAAGACGGCCTTCAATACCCCTGAGGGCCATTTTGAGAATTTGGTTATGCCTTTTGGGTTGATGAATGCCCCAGCCGTTTTTCAGCATTTCGTGAACAGCATTTTTTATCATTTGATGGGAAAATTTGTATTGGTGTATTTGGATGACATTTTGATTTTTTCTCCCGATTTCAAAACTCATAAGGAACATTTACGTCAGGTCTTGCTCATCCTGCGGGAGAATAAACTATATGCGAAACTGGAAAAATGTGTGTTTGCGGTTCCAGAAATTCAATTTCTGGGGTTTCTTCTCTCCGCTTCTGGTTTTCGCATGGACCCCGAGAAGGTCCGCGCTGTGCTTGAGTGGGAGCTTCCTGAGAATCAAAAGGCGCTGATGCGTTTTTTGGGCTTTGCCAATTATTACAGGAAGTTCATTTTGAATTATTCTTCTATTGTTAAACCACTCACTGATATGACCAGAAAGGGGGTAGATTTTTCTTCTTGGTCAGTAGAGGCGCGTAAGGCCTTTTCTGATATCAAGGAGAGTTTTGCTTCCGCTCCCATCTTGGTGCAACCTGATGTTTCATTACCCTTCATAGTTGAGGTTGATGCTTCTGAGGTGGGTGTGGGGGCGGTCTTGTCTCAGGGTTCCTCTCCTGCCAATTGGCGACCGTGTGCCTTTTTCTCAAGAAAACTCTCCTCCGCAGAGAGAAATTACGATGTGGGAGATAGGGAATTGTTGGCCATCAAGTTGGCTTTTGAGGAATGGCGCCATTGGCTAGAGGGGGCCAGACACCCTATTACCGTATTTACTGACCATAAAAATCTGGCCTACTTGGAGTCAGCCAAGCGTCTGAACCCGAGACAGGCCAGATGGTCGTTGTTCTTTTCTAGGTTTAATTTTGTTGTCACGTTCCGCCCTGGAGTTAAGAATGTGAAGGCAGATGCCCTGTCACGTTGTTTTCCGGGAGGCGGGAATTTTGAAGACCCGGGTCCCATTTTGGCTGAAGGTGTGGTGGTCTCTGCTCTTTTTCCTGAATTGGAGGCAGAGGTGCAGGCAGCCCAGTCAGAGGCTCCTGATCTTTGTCCTCCTGGGAGGTTGTTTGTGCCTCTCGCTTTAAGACACAAGATTTTTAAAGAACACCACGATACGGTCCTTGCTGGGCACCCGGGGGTAAGAGCCACACTGGATCTCATCGCTCGGAGATTCTGGTGGCCTGCGCTTCGTAAGTCGGTTGAGGGTTTTGTGGCAGCCTGCGAGACTTGCGCTCGTGCCAAGGTCCCTCATTCACGGCCATCAGGTCCTCTCCTTCCCTTACCCATTCCTTCCCGTCCTTGGACACATCTGTCCATGGACTTTATCACGGACCTGCCTCGTTCCTCGGGGAAGACTGTGATTCTGGTGGTGGTGGACCGTTTTAGCAAAATGGTGCATTTCATCCCTTTTCCTGGTTTGCCCAATGCTAAGACGCTGGCGCAGGCATTTGTTGATCACATTGTCAAGTTGCACGGTATTCCTTCAGACATAGTCTCTGATAGGGGCACGCAGTTTGTTTCCAGATTCTGGAAGGCTTTCTGTTCTCGCTTGGGGGTTCGGTTGTCATTCTCTTCTGCTTTCCACCCGCAGTCGAATGGCCAGACAGAGCGCGTCAATCAGAATCTGGAGACATATCTGCGTTGTTTTGTGGCGGAGAATCAAGAGGATTGGTGTTCTTTTTTGTCCCTTGCTGAGTTTGCTTTAAATAACCGTCGTCAGGAGTCCTCTGATAAGTCACCATTTTTTGGTGCATATGGGTTTCATCCACAGTTTGGGACTTTCTCGGGAGAGGGGTCTTCTGGTTTACCTGATGAGGACAGATTCTCCTCGTCTTTGTCATCTATTTGGCAAAAGATTCAAGAGAATCTAAAGAGCATGAGTGAGAGATATAAGCGTGTGGCTGATAAGAGACGTGTGCTTGGTCCGGACCTGAATGTTGGTGATCTGGTGTGGTTGTCTACCAAGAATATCAAATTGAAGGTTCCCTCCTGGAAGTTGGGTCCTAGGTTTATTGGGCCTTACAAAATCCTGTCTGTCATCAATCCTGTTGCATACCGTCTTGATCTTCCTCAGACTTGGAAGATCCATAATGTTTTTCATAAGTCCTTATTGAAACCTTATGTTCAACCCATTGTACCCTCGCCTTTGCCTCCTCCTCCGATTATGGTTGATGGGAATCTTGAATTCCAGGTCTCTAGGATTGTGGATTCTCGTCTTGTCCGCGGTTCTCTTCAGTACCTTGTTCAGTGGGAGGGGTATGGTCCTGAGGAGAGGATGTGGGTCCCAGTGACGGACATTAAGGCCTCTCGTCTCATCAGGGCATTCCATAGGTCCCATCCTGAGAAGGTGGGCTCTGAGTGTCCGGAGTCCACTCGTAGAGGGAGGGGTACTGTCACAACCAGACAGCTGAGAAGCTCTGACAGAGGCCTTTCAGAACCTCCTCCTTGAATTTCTGTGTTGTGGTATTCAGCTCCTCCTCTCGTCAGCCTCTCTCAGCTGTCATGTCTTAATTGCTTCCCTTTAAATGCCTCCTCAGAATGCTTTTCTGGGCGGCTTATATTTCCTCCTGGAGTGTGTGTGCACGCTGTTCTGTCCTCCTGTTTGCTTCAAAGCTAAGTGTACTTTTATATGTTTATATCTGTTTGCTGGATCCCAGATGACCCTGACTCCCTCCGTGTCTTGTGTAGGGAGCCGGTGGTCGTGTCCCCTCACTATTGTAGGGTGCTCAGGGCTTTATAGTCAAGGTTCGTGGATATGCAAACCTCCACCATTAGGATCTTTGCATAGGCTGAGCAGCCAGGGAAAGTGCCAGGTCTTCTGCAGGGGTCTCCCTTGGTTCCTTAGTTTTTGGATCCAGCGAGTCGTTTATACATGTTGCTTTGCCTTGTTACCTGTACACATTCCGTGACAGCGGTGTGCTCTCCTTCACTTTGGGGACTCTGTTCTGGAGGTAAGAGCGGGTCCCAGAGGTTGGACCTCAACCTGATATTGATGGCATATCCTACCGATACACCATCAATGTGTGAGAAGACAACCCCTTTAAGTTTAGTTGGACCACCTTTTAGCTTTCAACAAGACAATGGCTCAAAACATAACTCCACATTTTGTAAGAGGTATTTGATATAAAAGGAAAGTAATGAAGCCATGTGTCAGATGACCAGGCCTACGCAGTCCCCAAACTAAATCCAATACAGGTTGGACACGTTAAAGTTCCATTTGTATTACTCCTTAGTTCCAATGACCATATCATGTTTCCGTCTTGAATACCTAATTGCTATTTTTGGTGCCTCAAAACCTATCTTTCATCTTTATAAACATAACTGTAATTAACAGCGGCATTAAATACTAGACATGTCTTTTTTCTAATTTCATGCTGTAATCAGTTTCATTAAAAAATAAAATGCATTACAAAAAGTTCTAATTTATATTCTAATGTGTATTATTCCATTATAAAGCCCCATATCCCAGCCGAAACCATTAGATGGATGGAGAAATGTATTCTAAGACACTGGAGGATGGGGATATGGAAAATTACAATGGACACCAGGATGACCAAAGAAAAAGTGTACCGGTTTAGAGCCCTAGTGGAGTTAGTAATGTGCACTAAAGTCATAACCGAAGAACGCTTCTCATTTATGATGTTTTTATAAAGCCATATGGTATCTACACATTACTAGCTTGATACCTCTACTATAAATTTGATAACTTACGATAATTGGGCATTTTCAGATACTGTTCTACAATACAACTTCTGATCCTGGCACAGGAGGACCTGGTCCTTTTTGTAACCTCCTATGCCCAGTAGGAGAAAGAGGATCCTTGACCATGGGACTAGTTCTTCCCTTGGAACCAATGACACAGGTATGTAAGGCTTTCCTCTCTGGCATATATAAAAAGTCAAAGCAAGCACCATATGGTGTAGTGTATAAATGTCAAAAAAGGTCCAACAATAGAAAACTCACTTACTCATTGTGCATAAACATTGGTACATGTGCATCTAAGGATGACTACTCTTTAAAGCACACATGGCTGATGCTCCCTACCCCAAAGTTGTCCATATGCTTAATGCTTATGAGCAAAGTTGGACGAATCCAAAGATTTTGGCAAGACTGACCAACTATCTTATATAAGTATGTGCTGGCTCTTCCCAACGGCAGATGTCTGGAAAAGGAAAAATGAGGCAAGATGGACTTCTACAGTGAATTATGGAACCATGTCTAAATTTAGGCAAAAACTGGGCAAAGACCATTGTGAAACCATCAAAGCTAAGGAAAACCCCAAATTCCCAAAATGTTTGCTCTTTTTTCAAGCCTTGTAAACCTTTTGTGCAGTATTTCACTGCATAAATTCTAGTTCCAATCTAAGGCATGTGGGATCTCATGAGACCATGGAGACAGGGGATTCATTCCAGGTTGATCTTGTCCCTGTTTGAATAGGTGGTAAGAGCCTACACGAGGATGTGAGCTCATCATGCTAAAATAAAAAATGTACTTCATGGACAGGGGCACTAGGACCTCCTGTTGCAGGTGGTGGTGTCAGGTAGCACCTGAAAGGGACCCCATTTTTATCATTGCTACATATGAGGCTTCCCACCTTGTATGTAGATTATTGTTCTTGAGGGCCAAGTAGCGCTTCAACTTTAACTCCATCGCAAGTCAGCTGCCAATCATTTCCAAGAAACATTTTGCATAATATTCTATAGAAATCGTGTGACGAATAAACTTTTATCTTTATTGAATGTTCCCTATTTAAAGCCTCTGAAGCCATTAGTTAAATGAGTCTCAGCCTATTTCCAAATGTTTAATTCTCTAAGCTTTGCAATTTTGTTAGAACTTGCATTTCAACACCTAAAATTAGATAAACACCAATTTCGTTGACGCTGAAGCAAGAATAAGATGTTATTGTCCATTAGCGTCGGACTTGTCCACAAATAAGCTTTATATACGATGTTTTGATGTTTGATGTAACAATAAAATACACAACATAAGCTGATTATGCAAATTTCATGCAAATCTCTTATCTTGGTCATTTTATCTATTAGTCCCATTTAGAAGGGAGCTGGAAATCAGCATCATGAAAGCATTTACCTAACGAGCCATCGATCACTCCCATTGCAGCTTTCCAGCTAATAACTTTGCTGAAGATAATTGACTAAAACTGAATATAATTTTAACATTGAGAACAAAAAGTTATAAGTGCTGTCAAGTAACGAGCACATGGCAAATTAATTTACTAGTCACATTCACATCAGGGGGAAAATATACTATTATGTGAACAATAAGGCAAAACCGAGGAAGGGATATACCGAGAAGGAGTGCACAGACAAAGATTACAGCTCATCGATTCTGCATCGCACGATGAATGGAATAGAAGGCAGACACAGAAAAGACTGTCCAGCGTCCAGTGAAATGAGGTGTGGACATGTGAATCCATTACAGTCTGGAGCCGAGAAGATACTAGAACCCTAACAGTGTCCCAAGACAACTAGGGTTTCAAAGTGCCTTGTAGACAAAATTAATTCAAAAATAGAACAAAAAAAGTGGAGAAAAGAGAGAAGGAAAATAAAGGAAATAAAAATAAGGGATTGAGATGATTTTGCTTTCCGAAATTTTTTCCTACACTAGAATGTGACAAAGTCTTAAGACCCTTAATTTGTGGTTCCTAGACCCCTATAAGACTGACCTGTTAATTAATAGGATGCTTGAAACTTTCCATGATATTACTAGACAATTAATATTTCTAGAGTTCATTTTCCCTAAATTTCAACATGCTGGACCCCAAAAAAAACACATACAATGGTGGCAGTCCCATATCACGGGGTCCTCGGTGAAGAGCCTCAGGTGAGGAAAAATTGGTCCATTGGGTAGAGAAAAATTGAACAGGAGTGATCCCTTTCAAAGTAACACACCATACGCAAAGTAGGAAGAATGCAGTCCAGTCATGGGAACTTTAATCACCTCTCCCTTCTAAGCTCTTATGCATATGGTACAGAACCCATTAGGTGGTACCTCTGGCATGTGATTGAGTAGGCCGTATTTTAATTTTAAATCAGAGGAGTATGGAGCTTCAGCACAGACCTCAAGGCAGCCTCATACAAAACACAACCATAATACAACCAGTAATTAAGGAATGGGATGGGGTGGGTAGTGGCTTAAATGAAGAAGCATGAACCTCCTTGACCTGAAATGGAATGCATAGTGGTATAAGCCAGAATTTTCAAGAAGGCCCATTGCAGTTTTTGCCATGTCCCTCCTGACTGGAACCCAAAATACCCTGGACTTTCACCTCCCTTTGACCTCCATCCCATACTGAAAGGTTGTACTGATTATTTCAGTTTAGCGTTTTCTCCTGGAGATGCAATCAAAATGTGGAGTTTGTGGTGACGTATAACCATGAAGAACATGCTTGAATGTAAGAAAAAAAAAGACAAAACAAGCATACTGGAGAACACTAATGGAATACGTATAGATTACAAGGGCAACATTCAGTTTTTCATCGTCTACAGGACTACGCGCATCGTAATCCGTTATATTCTACATTTCTATGTATTCTTTGGGTCCATGAATTCTTTTAGATTATAAGAGTGCGTTTTCTATCCTTGCAAAGAACATTTCCCAATTCTGAGCCAAGGAGAACTAGAGGATAAGCTTCATACAGTATATCTTATCTGTGGTGCAGAATTCGAAGCTAAATACTCTGACAACCTCCGGTGTTATCTGTGCAGAGAAGAGGGAACAAACAAGTAGTTCATACCGCGCACCTGATTTGCCAGTTAATGAGATTTAGCTTGTTCACAAAACCCCATTACTGCTCGGAGCAGCTGTGTACAGTCTATGGAGTAGAGTCCGTGGCCAAGGAAACCTATGGCGTATTTTTTGTTTTCTGTTCACCTAGCCTAAGGGCTTGTTTTTTTGTGGGCCAACGTGTATTTTTTTTAATGCCATTGTTTATTTTACCATAGCTTGTATTGGAAAATGGGGGGGAAAAAAATCTTCTGGCATTAAAATTTGAAAAAATTTGCCATTTTGCCAATGTTTTTGGGGTTTTCTTTTTAAGAGGTTTGCTGTGCGCTAAAAATAACAAGACAAACTTATTCTATGGGTCAGTATGGTTACGCCAATACCAAACATATCTTTTTCATTATGTTTTATAACTTTTTTTTAAAAAGCCTTTTTTTTTTGCATCACAATATTCTGACAGTCATACTTTTTTAATATTTCTTCCTACAGAGCTGTATGAGGGCTTGTTCGGGGGGAAGGAGAGGGGCAGACTAGTATTAAATGGTACTATTTGAGGTTACATGTGACTTTTGATCACTCTTTATTCAATTTTTTGTGGGACATGGTGACAAGGTGTGCATTTTTATTTTTTTTCTGTTACGGTGTACACAGAAATATATTTTTATAGATTGCACATTTTTGGATGTGATGATACCGGTGATGATTTTTTAAAATTGTTTATTTATATGTACAATTGGGAAAGAGGGTGATTAGAATTTCTATTACTTTTTTTTTTTTTTTATACTTCATACTTTCATATTTTTACTGTAATTGTTAGTCCCCTTAGGGGACTTAAACATGTGATCGCTTGTCCTATAGACTAAGATGATTTTTTTTAAATTATTTATATGTATATGTAGAATTGGGAAAGGGGTGATTTAAATTTATATTACTTTTGTGTGTTTTTTTCATACTTTTATTTTTACTGTAATTGCTAGTCCCCTTAGAGGACTTGAACATGTGACTGCTTGTCCTATAGACTAAGATGATTTTTTTTTATTGCTTATTTATATGTATATGTAAAATTGGGAAAGGGGTGATTTTAATGTATATTACTTTTGTGTTTTTTTTTTTTACATTCTTTTTTACTGTAATTTAGTCCCCTTAGGGGACTTAAACATGTGAGCTTCTGATCTCTTGTACCATAGACTAAGAGGGATATGTCCTAGCTCAGACATTTTTGCCATATCAATAAGACCTCCTCTGGGACCCTCTTCTATCTCAAGAACCGCACTTATGCAACAGCCTCTCCAATCACTGCCATTGGACTTTCAAAATTAGCCAAACTTTTTGGCTGTTTTCAAAAGTCCAAAAATAGGTGGCCTCACATGATTTCCATGGGGATAAGAGTGGGTTCCAGTGCTGGGACCTGCACCTATAAGACATTTATGGTATATCTCATTCATATGCCATAAATGTCCTAGATGGGAACACTCCTTTAATTAGGCGCTGTATAGTATTGTTATTTAAGCACTGTAGGTCGATACTATGATTTTATTATTAGTCTTATTTTTGTTTTGTTTTTTTATAAAAAGCTTTGGTTACTTCATACATTTTAGGGCATGTCTATAATCTCTGTGCTACATTTGCCTGTTTCTCATGACTTTGCTTGCGTTTCTTCTGGTTCCTCAAGTTTCTTTCCTCCCACATTTGGAGAACTCACTCTGATTAGCCAGCTGCCTATGAAATATTTGTCTTGTGTATAAGCCAGGGGCAGGAAAATTAGATTGTGTGGCCCACTGAGTAAAGGGATGACATGAGTAAATACATCCATTTATATAATTAACAGCACATAAAATAAATTCTGACTGCTGTAAATGCATGTCAAAGAACATAAAGTCTAGCGATGAATCTACTCCACGTCAACCCAGACTCCAGATTAATGGCTGCCTCTTCATATCTAGGACAGGGCTTTGTGCTGCTGGATGACGCTGAGCTAAGACTGTGCCATTTGGTGGCTGTAAATGTCAAATATCCCAATGATCTGAGGTATCGGCTGGCATCCTAACTCTACACCATCTGCTCCTCCGCCAGTAGCAATTTGCCAAATGAGAATCCTGCAACTGAAACCTTCATCAATTAGCCAAGGGAAGCTGCGGCTGCCACACATTTCCTTGTAGGCAAAGTGAAGTCCTTTGAGGCACTAATTCCAATGAATGGGACAGTCATGGTCTGACCTCTCCTCCTGAAGGCATGTGTATGATGAGACATAGGAATAGGGGTTTTCCTAACTGTAGAACCCTTAAAGGAATTTAATTGGAAAAATAGCATTTTTCAAAAAAGTTACAATAAGTTAATAAGAAAATATAATTCAAAGAACATGAATATTTGGGTATGATTCTAAATGTTTTACCCATTGTCCTTTTCAAAAAACTATGTGGTATATAAGCTTCCTGCTTTGTGTAGTATACAAATTCTCTCTGCCTGAAGCCACCTCTAGGAGGAGCTCCGGAGCTTAATGCATGCTGAGTTACTATTGAGTTCAAGGTATAAACAATTTGCAGTAAGCACCTAAGATCCCCCTAGTGGTGGGTGCTGCAAGCCAAAATGTTATAATTTAAAGGGGTTATACCACAATTAAAGTAAAAAAAAAATGAAAATCAGACATCATATAGCACATGATAATCTCTTTCTAACTAAACTAGGACCAGCCCTGGACCTCACATGGATCCAGAGATCTCCTCATTCATTGCTTAATTTGCTCTGCTAGAGTTTCTTCGGGCTAGCAGCTATGGGGCATGTCTTTTCTCAAAGAGCATGTCCTTTCTGCTGCAGATCTCTCCCTATCACAGCTCAGAGTGCATGTCCTTTCTGATTCGTTCTCTCCTTGTAATAGCACAGGGGGTGTGTTCTTTTTGCTGCAGCTCTCTGGTCACAGTTAAGGGGGGGGTGTCCATTCTGATGCAGCTCTCTCCCTGTAACATCTCAGGGGGCATATCATTTCTGCTGCATCTCTCTCCCTATCACAGCTCAGGGGACATATCTCCTTTCTCCTGCAGTTCTCTCCCTGTCACCGCTTAGGTTTGTGTGTTCTCTCTGCTGCATTTCTGTCCCTATCACAGCTCAGGGGGCGTGTCTTTTCTGTTGTGGCTCTCTCCCTATCACAACTCAAGAGGGCTGTCCTCTCTACTGAAGCTCTCTCCCTGTAACATCTCAGGGAGCATGTCATTTCTGCTGCATCTATCTCCCTATCACAGCTCAGGGGACAAATCCTTTCTCCTGCAGTTCTCTCCCGGTCACAGCTTAGGTTTGTGTGTTCTCTCTGCTGCATTTCTGTCCCTATCACAGCTCAGGCAGTGTGTCCTATCTGCTGCAGCTCTCCCCATCACAGCTCAGGGGCAAATCTTTTCTGCTGTAGCTCTCTCTTTATAACTGTCACAACTTCTAAAAGTAGCTGCTGGCAGTTGAAGGATGGCACGGAGCATGTGCATCCACATCAGCAATGTTACTGAAGTGGACAGAAATAAGCAAAAGAACAAACAGCAGGTGGCGCTATACAGATGCATTTTATTGAATAATTTAGAGGCTATACCAAATGTCTAATTACATGCAAATAAAAAAGTATTCAGATGTAGAATTTTTTTTTTCTGGGACAACCCCTTTAACTGTTTATGCAGGGGATTCGGAGCTTTGTATCAGAAGAATGGAGCTGCAACTGGTACAAAATACATCAAGGAATTACCGTAATCAGTGAATAATGTCATTTTAAAAATGTAGTTACGAGTCCGTATTATGCTCACTGTAAGGCCTCATGCACACGACAGTATTTTTTCACGGTCCACAAAAACGGGGTCCGTAGGTCCGTGATCCGTGACCATTTTTTCGTCCGTGGGTCTTCCTTGATTTTTGGAGGATCCACGGACATGAAAAAAAAGTCGTTTTGGTGTCCGCCTGGGCGTGCGGAGCCAAACGGATCCGTCCTGAATTACAATGCAAGTCAATGGGGACGGATCCGTTTGACGTTGACACAATATGGTGCAATTTCAAACGGATCCGTCCCCATTGACTTTCAATGTAAAGTCAGGAGTCCCTTTTATACCATCGGATTGGAGTTTTCTCCAATCCGATGGTATATTTTAACTTGAAGCGTCCCCATCACCATGGGAACGCCTCTATGTTAGAATATACTGTCGGATATGAGTTAGATCGTGAAAACTCATATCTGACAGTATATTCTAACACAGAGGCGTTCCCATGGTGATGGGGACGCTTCTAGTTAGAATATACTACAAACTGTGTACATGACTGCCCCCTGCTGCCTGGCAGCACCCTATCTCTTACAGGGGGCCGTGATCAGCACAATTAACCCCTCAGGTGCCGCACCTGAAGGGGTTAATTGTACGTATCATATCCCCTTGTAAGAGATCAGGGCTGCCAGGCAGCAGGGGGCAGACCCCCCTACCTCCCCAGTTTGAAAATTATTGGTGGCCAGTGCGGCCCCCCCTCCCTCCCTCTATTGTAATAATAGGTTGGTGGCACAGTGTGCGCCCCCCCCCCCCCGCCCCCCCCTTCCTCCCTCTATTGTAATAATTCGTTGGTGGCACGGTGTGTGCCCCCCCCCCGCCCCCCCTTTCCTCCCTCTATTGTAATAATTCGTTGGTGGCACAGTGTGCGCCCCCCCCCCCCGGCCCCCCCCTTCCTCCCTCTATTGTAATAATTTGTTGGTGGCACAGTGTGCCCCCCGGCCCCCCTCTTCCTCCCTCTATTGTAATAATTCATTGGTGGCACAGTGTGCGCCCCCCATCGGCCCCCCTCCCTCTATAGCATTAACAACATTGGTGGCCAGTGTGCGGCCTCCCCTCTCCCCCACCCCTTCGATCATTGGTGGCAGCAGAGTTCTGATCGGAGTCCCAGTTTAATCGCTGGGGCTCCGATCGGTAACCATGGCAACCAGGACGCTACTGCAGCCCTGGTTGCCATGGTTACTTAGCAATAGTACAATAGTAGAAGCATCATACTTACCTGCTGGCTTCTGCGATGTCCGGCCGGGAGCTCCTCCTACTGGTAAGTGTGGTAAGTGACAGGTCTGTGCGGCGCATTGCTGTCACTTACCAGTAGGTGGAGCTCCCGGCCAGACACAAACATCGCAGCAGCCAGCAGGTAAGTATGATGCTTCTACTATTGTACTATTGCTAAGTAACCATGGTAACCAGGGCTGCAGTAGCGTCCTGGTTGCCATGGTTACCCCGATCGGAGCCCCAGCGATTAAACTGGGACTCCGATCGGAACTCCGCTGCCACCAATGATCGGGGGGGAGAGGGGAGGCCGCACACTGGCCACCAATGTTGTTAATGCTATAGAGGGAGGGGGGCCGATGGGGGGCGCACACTGTGCCACCAATGAATTATTACAATAGAGGGAGGAAGGGGGGGGGCACTGGCCACCAATGAAATTTAAACTGGGGAGAGAGGGGGTCTGCCCCCTGCTGCCTGGCAGCCCCGGATCTCTTATAGGGGGCTATAATACGCACAATTAACCCCTTCAGGTGCGGCACCTGAGGGGTTAATTGTACGGATCACAGCCCCCTGTAAGAGATCGCGTGCTGCCAGGCAGCAGGGGGCAGTCATGTACACAGTTCGTAGTGTATTCTAACTACAAGCGTCCCCATCACCATGGGAACGCCTCTGTGTTAGAATATACTGTCGGATATGAGTTTTCACGAAGTGAAAACTTAGATCTGAAAAAGCTTTTATGCAGACGGATCTTCGGATCCGTCTGTATGAAAGTAACCTACGGCCACGGATCACGGACACGGATGCCAATCTTGTGTGCATCCGTGTTTTTTCACGGACCCATTGACTTGAATGGGTCCGTGAACCGTTGTCCGTCAAAAAAATTAGGACAGGTCCTATTTTTTTGACGGACAGGATACACGGATCACGGATGCGGCTGCAAAACGGTGCATTTTCCGATTTTTCCACGGACCCATTGAAAGTCAATGAGTCTGCGAAAAAAAAACGGAAAACGGCACAACGGCCACGGATGCACACAGCGGTCGTGTGCTTGAGGCCTAAGACGAATAAATGGCGGAACACTGTTCTTCATTAATATGAAATTATTAATTTCCGTGATAAGGGTTTCATTTGCTCTCCGTGTAGCTGCAGCCACATTCACCTGAGGGTACGGATAGGGTTTCAGTAATACAAACACAATCAGTTCCTGCCCCAGCTCACAGCGCGGTGTAAAGTGCCCAAGGCACAGGACGCACATCTGACTGGTACCCAAGAGAGAGGCGGACAAGATACATGAGAAGCGCGACATTAAAGGGGTTGGTTGAGATGATTACAAAAAATGGTCAAAGGCTGCAAAGGTGTTAAAATAATAAAATATATTATTTTCACAGTTTCAGATCCCCTCAGTTTCAGAGCTACCGCTTTAATTCTTCCCGCCGCTGCAGCGGTGACATCCCCGACTACAGCCGTGACATCCCCGACTACAGCCCTGACTGCAGCATGATGAGGCACAAGACTGGTAAAGCCAGTGTTATGCTGCAGGTTTCATAAGCGACATATGGGACACGTCACTGGTCCTTCATGTTAACAAAGCCCAGCAAGGAGGATTGAAGTGGTGGTGCTTGATCGGAGGGGGTTTGTACAAGTGGTGTAACGTATTTTGTCATTTTAGCACTTCCCTTGCACTTTCCAATTAACATCTTTTATCAAATAGGCTATCCAGTCCTTAGACATGTGGCACAGGATGTTCTGTAGTTCCCTCATGACTTCAGGCGGTCTCGCCCTTCCGTTTGTGTAAGTTCCCGATCACATGGCCACAAGGACTTTGATCAGAGTAGTGTTGCCAACTCCTTGTGGCCAAGTGATTGCTGAAGTCCCAACATGAATGGAAGGAAGAAGCAAGGGAAGGGCTTAGTTTTAGAGCCAGACCCTTGTTGGCACACGTTGACATCACCGGCTTTAGGGGATTAGGAGCAATATTGCAAGACTAAAGAGGTGGTTGGAAACAGGAAACGGTACAGAGAAAAAGGAGAATACTGGGATTTGTAGTCTTTCGCCACGTGCTAAAAAACTAAATCACGCCTCAAATATGAAAGTAGAATAGTGGGATCAGTTTCTGAAATTGGGTCGGGAAGAAGTGAAATATACTACTTTTTCACATTGAATTATAATGACTGGGTCAATAAAAATTTGTTAAAGGGAATTTGTCCATAGGATGGGGCAATTTAGAGTTATTACATATTTAAGGTGCCTTTGGTGTGCAATGGTGCTCAGTCAACAGCCTTAAAAAATACTGATCAGGAAGCCTGAAAATAATTGGTCATTTATGCTCCACCCCTGAGGAGCCTAGCATGGCACTCCCCTACAGACATGGCTTCTTAGTTCCTTTTTTGGCCCCGTAATTGGCACTTCAGGTATTTATTATATGAAGTGTCCATCGAGTCGATAAGACGTCAAAGATAGGCCTAGAAGAAGCCTGTGGTAGTGACAGGTCCCATTTAAATGTATCTCGTGTATCTCATTTTGTTCTCTGATGACATCCTTAGCGTTGTCCTGGAAAAAATAACTGAGGAATGTTTTTGAAGGCCGTTATGCTGAGAAGTACAAATCAAGACAGGGAAGAAATAAACTGTCCATAAAAAGTAGTAATCAGGAAGCTTGAATGTAATTTGTTTTATATGCCCCTCCACTGAGGATCCTAGCGTGGCACTCCCCTGCTGACAATGCTCCTCAATTCTTTTTTTGATCTTCTATCTCGCACTTCAGTTGGGCATTTAATATATGCAACTTCAAGTTTGATAAGACATCATAAGCATGCCTGGAAGAAACCTGTGGCAGTGACAGGTCCCCTTTAAATGTCTCTTATTGTGTATCTCATTCTGTTCCCTGATGTCATCCTTAGTGTTGTCCTGGAAAAAGTACCCAACTGAGGAATGCTTTTGAAGGCCGCTATACGCTGAGAAGTACAGATCAACAAAGGCAAAAGAAAACTGCCCTTATAGCTTTAAATTCTAAAAAGATAACATTTCGGCACAGTCAAATTTAAAAAGTCACCTTTTCATAAGCTGCTGCATCTGAAATGTTCATTGAGGGTGACAGGAGCGCCTTTAAGGTATAACATGACCTAATATTTTCTCTTAATTTACATATGGTTTTATTCCTGTCCTTGGAAGTTCTATAGGTCAGAGACTCCTGGTGGGAAAATGCCAATGGCCATGTCCATTACATCCTACGGTGCCGAGACGCACTGAACGATCCAAGACAAAGGGTCAAACCGTTATACAGAAAGAATAAGGAATCACTGGGTGAGAAACGCAGCACCACGGAGACATCCATGGAAGGAGCAAGAGCAATGCATGATAAACGAGGATGGCAGGGATGGTTATGTTGACACACTTAGTTTCCTACAATTTCGAAATAATTTTCTTTCCATACAGAAAGGATAGAGCAGAGCGCCTCCAATATACCACACTTAATAAAGTTATTATTCAAAGATGACACATCTGCAGGCGACTTGATTTATTTGTTGTACTCTGTAATTTGACATACTTCCTTGGATATTCTCCTGTTGCAAAACCTTTTTTTCTTTTGTTTGACGAGAGAACAGGGAAGAGTGTGCTCAGAATGGTGTTAAATTAATAGATAAGAAAAGGTAATATTATTCCTATGGAAGTGCCCGCTCCTCTCTGACGGGGTGCCCTGAATATTTATATTTTACATGGGGGCACATAGACAGTAAAAACATTAAAGAAAGTAACAATAGAAGAAGATGAGGCACAGACTCCACAGGGCTTGCAGTTACTTTTTTTTTGTTGAGAGGTAAAATGCAGGCAATGACTGGGCGAGGGCAGAGCCCAATAAGGGGAGGCCAATATGACGGGGGGGGGGGGGGGGGGTTGGTTTAGGGAGACCCGGGGGGTATTAGATTAGTGAGCTGGGAGAGTGGTTGTTTAAAGGAAAGGGGGTGGGGGGGGAATGAAGGAGGATCCGGATTGGTTCAGTTGCGGGAGGAGGGAGGAGCAAAGAGGTTAAATGCATCAGGTTGGTGAAAGACCGTAGCCATTTTGGCTACTGAAGAGAAGCTGGGAGTACCTGTTGGAGCGATGGAGCAGCTTGAAGCGGCGATTCTGCGGTTGCGGGCAGCAGCGGAGGTGCGTGGCTCAGAATGGGCCCAGTAGCAAGTGCAGAGGCTGCTGAGGGGGGAGGCTGAGGCTCCTGTTATGCCTCAGCCATCTGTGATCCGGCTGCGGTGGGCGAGGCCGCCAGCGCGCTATAGCTCTTCTTCCTCCCCCGTCGGGCTCAGCCCCGCATCAGGAGTCCTTCTCAGGACCCTTCATGTTGGGTGCCGCCAGTCCCAGCTCCCTCCGGCAGGCCCCGGCGTGGAAGGAATCCAACCAGTAGGCGGAGCCCAAGGGGTGGCCAGGCCCGGCCATCCCTTTCAACTATCGGAGGCGGCGTGGGATCGGGACCTGGCACAGTGTGTGGAGTGGCAGGGAACAGCAGGCCCTCGGCGCTGAATGTGCTGGGAAGCCCCGCCCCTATGCAACCGACAGTGAGGAGGTTAACCCGGGCCTCCCTGGCCTGCATGGGGTCAGGGGACAGGGTGAAGAGGGCAGTCGCAAGCCTGTTTCTGATGGGGAGTCTTACCTGGCATTCAGTCCCAGCTCTGCTAGGAGGCAGAGTGAAGATAGAAGCTCCGCCCCCCGGGATCCGGCTGTGGAGCTGTTTGACTTCGGCGTCCCTGGTCCCAGTACTTCCAGGGGACAGGGTGAAGTGTTGGTAGCTGCAGGATCGGATGAAATACCCCAGTGGAGAGGACATCCGGATTCAGGAGTTGCGGCTGATGGGAACACAGCATCCAGGCAGCCAGGTGAGCTTTTGTGGGGACCTTTAGCTCAGGTAGTTGTCACGGACGGTGTACAGAAAACAAGACAAAGCAACATGTATATATGACTCACTGGATCCAAAGCTAAGGAACCAAAAGGGAGACCCCTGCAACAAGACCTGGCACTTTCCCTGGCTGCTCAGCCTATGCAAAAATCCCAAAGGTGGATGGTTGCATATCCACGTACCTCGACTATATAACCCCTGAACACCCTACAATAGTGAGGGGACACGACCACCGGCTCCCTACACCAGACACGGAGGGAGTCAGGGTCACCTGGGATCCAGCAAACAGAAAATAACAGATAAATGTACAGCACTTAACTTTGTAGCAGACTGGGAAACGGGATCAGCATGCACACACACTCCAGGAAGAAGTATAAGCCGCCCAGTAATGCATTATGGGGCGGAATTTAAAGGGATGCAATCAGTCCAACTACATGACAGCTGAGAGAGGCTAACGAGATGAGGAACTGAACATCACAACAAAGAAAACTCAAGGAGGAGGTTCTGAAAGGCTTCTGTCAGAGCTTCTCAGCTGTCTGGTTGTGACAGTAGTGCAGGGTTTGGGGGCTGGGGGGGGGGCAGTGGACCCCAGTTGGATTTAAGCAGGGGTCTGGGGCAGTTTTTGGGGGGTTTGGCAGGGTTGGTGGCGATCTGGGGAATGGGAGGAGGATCACCGTTACAAGCGTGGGGGGTGCAGGGTTTGCCGGGAGGTTCTGGGTCAGTCGTGGAGCCTCGGCGGCGGTTACCGGGTGTTGGGGTATCGGTGCAGACGCAGGCGGGGGGAGAGGCGGAAGTGGATAGAGATGTCGCAAACATAAAATTTTCCGTTCGCAAACGGCGAACGCGAATTTCCGCAAATGTTCGCGAACGTGCGAACCGGGCGAACCGCAATAGACTTCAATAGGAAGGCGAATTTGAAAACCCACAGGGACTCTTTGTGGCCACAATAGTGATGGAAAAGTTGTTTCAAGGGGACTAACACCTGGACTGTGGTATGCCGGAGGGGGATCCATGGCAAAACTCCCATGGAAAATTACGTAGTTGACGCAGAGTGTGGTAAGTTGAACTTGAATTAATCGCATTGCGATTTCAACTTTCTCGAATCCGACAGTACATTCTAGCATGGAGTCGTTCCCATGGTGATGGGGACGCTCCATGAGCAGGGAAGTCGGCAGAAGTTCTAAGTTGAAATCGCACTGCGATTAATGCAGGTTACATTAATCGCATTGCGAATTCAACTTAGAGCTGCTGGGTTCCTAATGGTTGTATTGCTAGTATATATAACGAAGATTGAGAATATAGTGCTATATTCGTTATATTCGTCAATTCTAGCAATATAACCATTAGAAACTTAGCTCTAAGTTGTAATCGCAATGTGATTAATATAACCTGTATTAATCGCATTGCGATTACAACTTTGTGACACTGCAGCTTCAGAATTAATCTAAGATGGATGCTGTCCTTGCTTTTTGATAGGCGGTGGGAGGGTCTGGGAGGGAGGGTCTGCTGCTGATTGGCTGGAATGTGTCTGCTGACTGTGAGGTACAGGGTCAAAGTTTGCTCAATGATGACGTATAGGAGGCGGAGCAAACATTGCATATGTTCGCCCGCCGGGGCGAACGCGAACATGCGATATTCGCCGGGAACTGTTCGCCGGCGAATAGTTCGGGAGATCTCTAGAAGTGGATAGTGGGCGGTTGGATGATAAGGCAAAAGGGGAGGTTTACATTTGCTTTGAGGGGCCGTTGGGGGAAGAGTTGAAGTCTGAAGTTTGGGAGCGGATCTGGAAAGGGGAGTATGTGGAGATATTCTCTCTGCTTTCCCTTGAAAGGTTCCAATTGGATAGAGCGCAAAAGGATGAGGGGAAAAAAGAGGACAAAGAGAAACGCCTTTTTAGATTAATACCGCGGACATTTGCCAATTGGTTGCAAGCGTTTGCAATATTGGCAAGTGTTATTGGGGAGAGAAGTGCTCGGCGCTGTTTTGTTAATTAGATGCTATAGGGGAGGCGTATTGGGTATTCAGGGGAGTGGCTTGGCTGCGGTATGACAAGCAATAGCGGCAGCGGAGGGCGGTGCATCCGGAAATGAGGTGGGACCACAAGGACATAGCCTTGTGGTTAAAAATGACAGCACCTGTTCGATTGGGGCAGCCCTTTCGAGGTGAGGCTGGCAGAGGGGGGTAATTTAACACGGCAATGGCATCAGCAAAGGGCTTGTGCTTTGCTTTAAACTAAGGAAGTTGTCGATTCGGGGTTAAATGCAAATTTAAGCACAAATGCTTGGGATGTGGGGGGAGCCATAGTGCGGCGAAATGCTTTTGAGGCAGGAGGCAGAAAGGGGGAGATGCTAATAGCAAAGGGGATGATGCCGGTGCGGTTGGAAAAGATGGAGCCTTATCTCGCTAGGTACCGATAGGGAAGCAGCGGCTTTGATTTGGGGGGGGGGGGGTTCTGAGGGTTTTAGGATTCCGTACGTGTCGGGGGGGGCGTGTTATTAAGGAAGAATTTGAGGTCGGCTAGGGAGCATCCGGAGGTGGTGACAGAGAAACGAAATAAGGAAGTTTTGTTGGGGCGGATGGCGGGTCCGTTTCAGGAGCCGTCGTTTACGGATCTACGGGTGTCACCGCGGAGGCGAATAAGTTTCGCCTTATTCATCACCTGTCATTTCCGAAGGGCTCTTCAGTCAATGACGGTATTGACCCTGCATTATGTTCAGTGGTGTATACTTCATTTGACGCGGGGGTTTCTTGGGGGAAGCGTTTTGGGAAAGGTGCGCTGTTAGTGAAAACGGACATTGAGGCGGCGTTCAGGTTATTGCCCGTGCACCCGGAGTGTCAGCATTTGTTGGGTTGTTTTTGGAAAGGGGGGTTTTTCTTTGATCGTTGCTTGCCCATGGGGTGTTCTTTGTCGTGCGCCTATTTCGAAACATTCAGTTCGTTTTTGGAGTGGGCTGTCGTGGACTCATCAGGTTGTGCATCTCTGATTCAATACCTGGATGATTTTTTGTGTATCATTGTTCATTGTTGTTAGAAACATTAAGTTCTCTTTTTGATTCTTTTGGGGTTCCATTGGCGGCGGAGAAAACTGTGTCTCCGGTTACGGGTTTGAGTTTCTTAGGGATTGTGATTCAGAAAGGATGGAGTGTAGATTGTCATTGGATAAATTGGTCGATTTGCAGGGAGAGGTGAAAAAAGCTTAGGGGAGGAAGAAGTTACAATTACAGAAGCTTTAGTCACTGCTTGGGAAACTCAATTTTGCTTGCCGTATTATGCCCATGGGTAGGGTTTTTTGCAGGCGTTTGGGTAGGGCAACCGCGGGGTTGGTCGCCCCACATCAATACATCTGGCTGGGTAAAGAATTGCGAGCGGACTTGAAAGTCTGGAGTTCTTTTCTGGAACGGTACAACGGTCGCTCGTTATTCATGAGGGAAGTTGTTAATTTGTTTGATTTCAAACTGTTTACTGACTCTGCGGGTGGTTCCGGTTTTGGGGAGTTCTGTGGAGGTCAATGGTGTGCTGGATGTTGGCCGGTCGAGTGGTTCGAGCACGGCTGGTTGAGGAATTTGGCTTTATTAGAGATGTTCCCTATTGTTTTGGCAGTTTTGCTGTGGGGGGATCATTTTCGGAATAGGAAGATACGGTTTCACGGTGATAACCTAGGAGTGGTTCAAGCAATAAATGGGTTGTCGGCTTCGTTGCCTTTAGTGGTACGACTCCTTCAGCACTTGGTGTTGAAGTGCTTGGAGCTCAACGTTTAGGTGCTGGAGGTGCATGTGCTGGGGGTTAAAAATTGTATTGCTGACGCCCTTTCTCGTTCCCAGTGGGATAGTTTTCAGCGATTGGCCCCAGAGGCGGAAGCGGTTGAACTGCCATGTCCGGGTTGCCTGTGGGAGGTATTGGAGGAACGGTAACCGGGCTCGTTCAAGCATTATTGAAGCCCGGTACGTGGGCTATGTATTTGAGGGCTTAGCATTGTTGGGAGGCTTGGTGTAGGGATCTGGGCGTGGGGTTGGAGGATTAGGAGTTTTCATTATTAATGTTCTTGGGTCACTGTAAGGAGGAGGGATGGTCAGTGAGTAATATTAAATTGAGACGGCTGTCCGATTTCACTAAGTCGTTTCTGGTTTCGCAGGCATTGAAGGGTTGGCGTAGGTTGCGGACAGGGGGGGATACCAGAAGGCCGGTTTTGTTCGCTTTACTGTTGGAGTTGGGTGACTGGCTGGGAGGGGTGTGTACTTCAGAGTGGGAGTTTCGGTTATTTCGTTTGGCTTTTTCTCTGGCGCTTTTTGGAGAGCTTCGTTTGGGTGAGCTAGTGTGCCCGTTGGTGCGAAGATTAGGCAGGCTCATGAGAGATGATGTAGACCTGTTTCACGATAGGGTGGAGTTTGTGATTCGACGTTCAAAGACTGATGTGGAAGGTAGGGGACGTAGAGTTGTTTTGTTTCAGATTGCGGAGTGTGTTATGTGTCAGGCCCACTGTCTTCGGGAGTATGGGGCGAGGGTTGTGGTGGGGCTGTCTCCACTGTTAACGCATGCGGATGGATCCTTCTTGTCCCGTTTCTGGCTGTGTTTTGCAAATGTTTAAAGCGGTTGGGGTTGGATCGAGAGGGGTACTCCAGCCATTCGTTTAGGATTGGGGCGGCAACTGAAGCGGCAAAGTTGGGTTTGGGGGAGGAGGTCATAAAGCGGATTGGGAGTTAAGAATCAGTGCGTTTTAAGTCTTATGTACGGCTGAATCTATTTTAGGCGGTTTCTTTTGAAAGCGGGGGTTTGTGGGGATATTTTTGTTTGTTTATGGCAGTGTTGTTCTTGCATTATTTTCTTGTTACAGGTGCAGCACCCGCCCTGGTGTTGATAGTGGGGAATTCGTATGTCTTTTGGGGGCCGCCCAGGCACTAGTTCGGCCGGACGGACAGCAGTTGGGGTTTGACCGGGACTAGGTAGTGGTAAGATGGATAGGGCGTAGGGGCATGGTTTGGAGGGGGTGCTGCCAGAGGTACATTGTTTTGTACGAATGGATAGAGCGCCTGATGTGCTGGTGGTCCATGCGCGTGGTAATGATTTGGCGGCAAGGCCTATCAGGGAGCTGGTGAGGGATATCAAGTAGGATATGCTTCGGTTGTGGTCGTTATATAGTCCGAGGCGAGTTTGAAGGGAGGCACGGTCGGTGGAGGCGGTGAACAAGGCCCGGGTGAAAGTTAAACGAGCAGTGGGTGTTTTATGGCTAGGAATGGGGCGGTGGTGGTCAGACATAGGGAGTTGGAAAATGGAGTTGGTGCCTTTTGGAGGTCAGATGGGGTGCATCTGAATAAAGTAGGGCTGGACATGAGGTGCTTGGCTCTGCAGGAGGAAATTAAGGTGGCTCTGAGGATGTGGAAGAACGCACAGAATTAAGTGGTCAAATCTGTGCGTTGTTGGCGGTGGGGGGTCCTTGGAGTTGGTTACGGTGGAACTTGAGGACATTGGGAGGGCCCCATGGTTGGGGCTGGACTCCCATTGTAGGCGAGCTGTTGTGGTGGATGGAGGGGCTGGGCAATTCTGTGGTGCTTCCGAGCTGTGGTGTTACGGCTGGAGGCAAAAATGGCTCACCCCGGTGCGACAGCTCAGGGTTTTTTGGGGCTTCAGGACCTCCCCCGTTAGACTTAATATTGTTATTATGGTTACCTATGTATTTATATTTAATAAAACGGCTGCTGTGGCCAATACATTCCAATCAGTTGTCTGAGTTTTATTTTGGGTGGTTGGGTGTATTGGTGTGAGGAGGGGGTAATACATGGAAGGAGTAGGTAAGGGTGGAAGGGACGAGCGATAAATAACCAATACCCCCGTCATGAAATCCAGGGGCATAGCTATTAGTGTTGAGCGCGAATATTCGAATTACGAATATTTATTTTGAACATTGCAACTTCGAGAATTCGAAAATATTTAGAATATAGTGCTATATATTCGCTATATCGAATATTCAACATTTTGTAACATCTGAAAACATGGTTCCTCACTGCTTCTTGCTTGTGTGCCAATGAGTCATTGGCCCACAAGCAACTTAAGCAGGGAGGAATCATGTTTTCAGATGTTACAAAATTACAAATATTCGATATAGCGAATATATAGCACTATATTCAATATGGTGCTATTATTCGTTTTTTAGAATATTCGTCATTTTTTTTCCTTCTTAAAGGGGTATTCCTATCTTCGACAATGGAGGCATATTGCAGTGGGACCCGCACCTATATCGAGAACGGAGCGGGGAGCGCTGTGGCTGGAGGACCCCAGATTTCCCGGGGTCCGTCCACCAACAAGCGCTAATCCCCGCATCTCCCATAGAAGTGAATGGGAGCGTGCCGCACATGCACAGCCCATGCTCCCATTCATTTCTATGGGGCAGACGGCAATAGTCAAGCCAGCACTCTGCTATTTTCGGCAGCCCCATGAATAGAGGGGGCTGCGCATGCGCAGTGCGCTCCCTTTCACTTTCGGAGCTCCGTTCTCGATATAGGTCATTATTTAAGTCATGATTCCCTCCTGATTTAGTTGCTTGTGGGCCAATTAGTCATTGCAAGAAGCAGGGAGGAATCATGTGTTCAGATGGATAAAATGACGAATATTCTAAAAAATAATATATAGCACTATATTCTATAGTGTTATATATTCGTTTTTTAGAATAGTCGCCATTGACAAATATTCTAAAAAACAAATATACTGTATACTGTAGCACTATATTCTAAATAGTGCTATATATTTGTTTTTTTAGAATATTCGTAATTTTTTTCCATCTGAAGTCATGATTCCTCCCTGCTTAAATTTCTTGTGGGACAATGACTGTTCACTTCAGATGAAAAAAAAATTACGAATATTGTAAAAAAAGAATATCTAGCACTATATTCTATAGTGTTATATATATTATTTTTTTGACCCACTTTGCATTACGCAATTTTTACATTGCAGATTTTTTTTCTCGAATACGAATATTTGCGAATATGTGACAAATATTGTACCACATATTCTCGAAATATCGCAAATTCGAATATGGGACCTGACGCTCATCACTAGTAGCTATAGGGGTCGCTACCGGGACCAGGAGCCTGACGGAGGCCGCATAGAAAAGACACCAGTATTATAGAAAGTGCTTGATTGTCAAGTTACACCTCTGGTTGGAGGAAAAGGATTTGGTTAAGAATTTGGCATGGTTTGGGAGAAGGGGAGTGCCCTTTCAATTTTTGTCTCAGGCAGCAGGAAGACTATGTGCTTCTCTTCCACCTGACCACAAAGCACTGAGGGAAGGGGGGCCCAGGGAGAACTCTTGCACCAGGGGGCCCATGAGCCTTTAGCTATACGCCCCTGATGAAATCCACCAGAATTACAGTCCTACCAAAGCAGAGATGTACATACCACATAGACAGACCATACGGCTGCTCAGTCTTTGCTGTTGGGCAGTCATAGCTTTTCATGACCTCCTTCTCTATTGTAAACAGGAGGTTGGAAATTGGCCAAAGGGTCATAAAGAGAGTGTAGAGTAGGAAACAAGTATCAGGTTCTTCTGTATTGGGTGGCAAAAGCCAGCATCATCGCGGGACTCATATAAAGGATGACAGGAAAGTAATAAAAAAATAGGAAGTTCTACAGCATCAGTACCATAAATGATGTCCAATAGGACCTATATATCTACTCTATACACAGAGCAGCTTGTATCCACTGATGGGCAGTGGGAGAAGGGGTTAAAAAAAATGACCTCCTACTTCTTCCTAAAGGCGCATTTAGACACGCCGACTGAGCAGGCAAATACCGGGAAGGACATGTTTCTCATGGGTGAAGGTAAGAGCTCATCGGTATTAGTAGATTTACACAGGACAATTGTTGAGCCGATTATCGGGAAGGAACGTTAGTATGAACACTCATTCCTAATAGTCTCCCTGTGTAAAGATGCTGCAGATCACCCAATGAGCAAGTGTTTTGCTGGGCAGACACCTAAATCATTGTGAAACAATTGATCTGTAAGAGAAGGAATGATAGCAGTACCCATCCCTCATAGTGATGAGCGAGCATGCTCGGCCGAATATCTGTTCGGCTCGAGAATCGCTATGCTTGGCACATGGCGGTACTTGACGAGTACCGCATATGCTCGAGTGCAATGCTCGAGTCTCCTCGCCGCACGTTTCGCGGGTTTTAAGCAGCCAATAAAGGTGCAGGTAAGTACTGCCCTCACTGTAATGCCAGTAGCCATGTTGGCTGCTGGTATTACAGTGATTGGCTGGCCGGAACGCGTCATCAGGTGCTATATAGCACCCGATGACGCATGTTCGGCTCAGACGTAGACAGGGAGAACAGAGCGTAGGAAGGGACAGACAGAGTAGGGAGTGAATTTCACACTTTTTATTCTGAGAAAGCTTTTCCAAGACCCAAAAGTCCTTTTAAGGAATACTGTGTGTGTGTGTGAGTTTTAGAGCAGCAATCTATTTATCTGCAGTCTCAGGGACAGTGCTGAGGAAGGGACAGATAGTGCAGGGAGAGAAACTTGCTGTTTTTACTACCAAAAGCTTTTCAAAGACCCCAAAGTGCTTTTAAGGACTACTGGGTGTGTTTTACAGCAGCAATATATTTTTATTTTATACCTATTAGTGACTTATACTGTACCTAATATAGTGTCCATAATCTGTGGTGTTCTGTAACCAATACTGTACTACAACAGAAAACAGTGTCTGTATTGCAGATTCCAATAATCTGGGCCTAATATAGTGTCCATAATCTGTGGTGTTCTGTGACATATACTGTCCTGCATCCGAAAACGGTGTCTTTAGCGGACAGTAAAACAATCTGCGCCACATCTAGTGACAAAACCATTAATATGAAGAAGGCGAGCACTAAGGGACAGGGAAGTGGGTGTGATGCTGATGGTGCACGCAGAGGGCGTGGCCCTGGGTGCAATGAAACTGTGCCCGCTGCCAGTGCACCATTAAAAAAAAAACACCGTACCCAGCTTCATGTCCAACTTAGCTGAGCGGTTCAGGACAACACTGTCCAAGTCGGACCAGTGGGAACAGTTGGTCACCAAACGAGTGATCCCACACTCGGATATTCCGAGGAGCTCTTTCCAGCGCCACTATTGCATTTGGCCCTTGCACTCAGCATGCTTGAAGAGGGACCTGCGATATTGTGCCCTGATTCCCAACCTCTTGAGCCTTCACAGTTTCAAGAAGATGACGGTGGTGAACGGCAATCATTCGTTCACGAGGTGGATGATGATAAGACACAGTTGTCAATCACTGAGGTTGTGGTTAGGTCAAGTCAGGAGAATGAGCAGAGTGAGGAAGTGGACGATGAAGTCACTGACCCAACATGGGAAGGTGAAAAGCCGAGCGAGGACAGCAGTACAGAGGGGGAGGGATCTGCAGCACCGCAACAGGCTGGAAGAGGCAGTGGGGTTGCAAAAGGGAGAAGTCGACATTGCAGACGACAAAAGAGTGGTAGTTTGCAACCTGTGCCGTACCAAAATGAGTTGGGGTGTGAACACTAGCAACCTCACCACCACCAGCATGATCCGCCACATGACATCCAAGCACCCTAAAAAGTGGACCGAACGCCACTACTGGCCAATCCCCTGTCGAAGGCGCAGGCCCGGATGCCCCTCGCACTACACCTGGACCTTTGCATGAACCATCAGCAACAACATCCACTTCCCTGTCCCATTGCAGCATCCACATCTCTATGACACAGTAATTTGAACGCAGCGCAAATAGTTGCCTCTGCTACAGAGAGTAGTACCCATCGAACTTTAATTCCATCTGTTCAGCGTGGATGGGCAGAAGAGGAGGAGGATGAGGAGATGGCGAGTCATCCTGATGTCGACATCAAATTCTTGCCTGTTGGTTCTCTGGCACACATGACTGACTTCATGTTAGGCTGCCTTTCCCATGACCCTCACGTTATACGCATTTTAGATAACACGGATTACTGGGTGTTCACGACCCCCGCTACAAAGAGAACTTCTCATCTCTCATTCCTGTGGTGGAGAGGATGAGTAAAACGGTGCAATACCAGAAGGTACTTGTTGAGAGATTGCTCCAAAATTTTCCATCTGACAACGCGGCCGGCAGAGTCCGTACTTCCTTAGGCAACCAAGGAAGGGAGACAAGGGGAACACACAGTAGTTCCAACAAAGGCAGGGCAACACTCTACAAGGCATGGGACACTTTCATGACACCCCGCCAGCAACCTCACCCTGAAGCACGGCCAAGGAGGGAAACGTTTTGGAAGATGGTGAAGGAATATATAGCAGACCGTGTCAGCATCCTAAATGATCCCTCAGTGCCTTACAACTACTGGGTGTCCAAGCTGGACACGTGGCACAAACTGGCGCTCTACACCTTGGAGGTGCTGGCCTGCCCTGCCGCCAGCGTTTTGTCTGAGCGTGTATTTAGTGCTGCTAAATTATAACAGATAAGCGTATCCGCTTGTCCACTGGCAATGCTGACAGGTTGACTCAAACAAAAATGAACAAGGCCTGTATTGCCCCTGACTCAACTCCACCAGAGGAGAACTGAGCTGATGATGAAAATAAAGGCAATTTCAATCTATCATTTATAATGTACTCAATCTACTGTAGTGTATTCCCATGCACCTTTTCCACCGCAAAAAAAGAGTATATGGTTGAATCTTGTTTTCTCCTCCTCCTCCTCATCCAGATTGTATATATTCCCTCCACTCTAATTTTTTTTATAGGGTCAGCTCAACTGCAGGCCCTCAACACAATTTTTTTTATAGGGTCAGCTGAACTGCATGCACTCGCATATAATGTTTTAGAGCGTCATTTGGACAGCACGCACTCGCATATAATGTTTTAGAGCATCATCTCACCAGCAGGCACTCGCATATAATGTTTTAGAGCATCATCTCACCAGCAGGCACTCGCATATAATGTTTTAGAGCGTCAGCTGTACAGCATGCATTTTGAAAATAGTGTTTTAGAGCGTCAGCTGTACAGCATACACTTACAAATAATGTTTTACAGCGTCAGCTGAACAGCATGCACTCGCATAAAATGTTTTAGAGCATCAGCTCACCTGCAGGCACTCGCATATAATGTTTTAGAGCATCAGCTGAACAGCATGCACTCGCATATAATGTTTTAGAGCGTCAGCTGAACAGCATGCACTCGCATATAATGTTTTAGAGCGTCAGCGGAACAGTATGCACTCGCATATAATGTTTTAGAGCGTCAGCTGAACAGCATGCACTCGCATATAATGTTTTAGAGCATCAGCTCACCTGCAGGCACTAGCATATAATGTTTTAGAGCGTCAGATCACCAGCAGGCCCTCCCCCTAATGTTTTAGAGCAGTGGTTCTCAACCTAGGGGTCGCGACCCCTTTGGGGGTCGATCGTCCCTTTCCGGGGGGGTCGCCTGAGGCTTCCTATTGTGGGTCGCCCGCACAACGGCAGCGGCCTCTTATCCTCGCGCACAGGAAGTGATGTCCTATCACTGCCTGTGCTTGAAGGAGCCTGACATCTGGACGGGTAAGTCGGGCCGCCTGTCTGCTGAGGTCCGAGTTTTTTCGTTAATGACACCGTCGCTGAGCACCACTGCCACCAATGATTTAGCTGAGCCTGGCTAATTTTATTTTAATTATTTGGCTGAGCAAGGCTTAATTTATTTGGGGGGACATGAAGCACCGCTGATTTATTTATTTGGGGGACCCTGAGCACTTCTGATTTATTTATTTGGGGGACCCTGAGCACCACTGATTTATTTCTTTGGGGGAAACCTGATGCACCACTGATTTATTTATTTGGGGGTACCCTGAGCACCGCTGATTTATTTATTTGGGGGAGACCTGAAGCCCCGCTGATTTATTTATTTGGGGGGACTTGAAGCACCACTGATTTATTTATTTGAGGGGTACCCAACATTTTGTCTTTGTGATTAATTACTCTGCTT
Organism: Bufo gargarizans; assembly: GCF_014858855.1. Taxonomy (NCBI): domain Eukaryota; kingdom Metazoa; phylum Chordata; class Amphibia; order Anura; family Bufonidae; genus Bufo; species Bufo gargarizans. The sequence goes on from NC_058080.1 coordinate 51,432,494, forward strand.
TAATTATGTTCAATTTGTAGCAATAAAAATACATCCTGCATATCAGATATTTACATTACAATTCATAACAGTAGCAAAATTAGTTATGACGTAGCAAGGAAAAAAATGTAATGGTTGGGGGTCACCACAACATGAGGAACTGTATTAAGGGGTCACGGCTTTAGAAAGGTTGAGAACCACTGTTTTAGAGGGTAAGCTCAGCAGCAGGCCCTCGCCCCTCATGTTTTGGATGGTCAGATCAGCAGCAGGCCCTTGCTCCAAATGTTTTTGAGGGTCACCAGCAGGCCACCAATCATAATTTTTCAAGGCTGTGTATGATGCCCTCCTTTATGTGTAACAAAGGGTGTATTGGAGTGTCGGTTCCTTGTAATTTTTGGCAGACCTTTCACTTAGTGCATAGGCTTTATGAGTGTAGGAGTCCCACTACATGAACTATTGTACCACAATGTGAATGAGGCCCTCCTTTATGTGATATACAGGTTGTATCGGAGTGCCTCTTCCTTGTAATGTTTGGCAGCACTTGCACTTTATATACAAGTAAATATACAGGAAAGAATGTTTCCGAAAAAAAATTCATGTAAAATTGGAGGGTTTTGTACGTATTTTTGATAGTCTGTAACAGTGGCGTACTACTCGGACACCATGGTTCCCAGCAGCGACCTGGTAGTCCAAGATGCATCCAGACATCCTCCCCATGGTGTTTCCGATCCATTTCGGTGGTGTTTTTGTCACTTTCTGACCTTTTCCAATAGACCAGGCACCTTCCCCTCTCCAGAGCAAGGGGTGCCTGGTTGTCTCCCATTGACTTCCATTATATTTGGGTGCTCAATCGAGCACACGAATATAGTAATGTGTTCGGGCCGAACACCCGAATACTTTGGTGCTCGATCATCACTAATCCCTTGTCCTTATACAGTGGAGGCGATCTCTGCATGTAAATGCAGCTCTTTATGGCCACTGACGAGCAGGCAGTTATTGGGAAGGAACAGTTTCTTCCCGATAATTGCTTGCTGAGTCTGCTCAATGTATATGCACCTTCAGGGGACAAGCAATGGCTACTGTGATCGTTCGTCCTCATACAGATTCATTGTTTCTGGCCAGCAGATCGATGTTTGCACAGCACAATCGATGCCTTAGCTGTCCACATAAATGGGTATTTCACCTGATGAATGAGCATTTTGCTAGCTCGTCGGGTGACCAGTGGCATCTTAAGGGTACTTTCACACTAGCGTTTTTCTTTTCCGGTATTGAGTTCCATCCTACGGGCTCAATACCGGAAAATAACTGATCAGTTTTATCCTAATGCATTCTGATGGAGAGCAATCCGTTCAGTATGCATCAGGATGTCTTCAGTTCAGTCACTGTACGATTTTTGATGAAATGCATTAATTCCGAATCCAGCCCTAAGTGTTCAAGAAAAATGGACCCGGTTTTGCGGTCTGCGCATGAGCAGATCTTTAAAAATGTGAAAAAGATAAATACCGGACTTTTCCGGATGACAACCGGAGAGACGGATCCGGTATTGCAATGCATTTGTGAGACGGATCCACATCCGGATCTGTCTACAAATGGTATACGTTTGCATACAGATTGCCGGAACTGCCTGCCAGAATCCAGCGACGCCAGTGTGAAAGTACCCTTACACAGGCTGATTATCGCACATTTGTACTAACGTTCGTTTCCTGATAATTGGCTCAAAAACTGTCCTGTGTAAATCTGCTGTAACAGTCTCTTTCCTGAGATCGGCCCTGGAGGACTAATGCAGCAATCAGAAAACGGTGAATTTTTGAATTTTTTAGTATTCAGTTACTTGCCTCGGAAGTGGATTCATCTCTTCGAAGTGCTCCACTTAGACTACCATATGTTTGGTCAATCCCCGTTATTACCACCTTATCTGAAGATATACCTATAAGCGTATCTCCCACATTGAACTTTGCAGTGGAAAGAGTTTAAAATCCCTCAAAAAATTCTATTTTCTTCTATTAGAGCTTGTGTCCATTCCGTCTGGTTGCACCAAAATGTAGCTTTCATGACAAGAAAATAATTAATTCCATCCGACCCCTTAAAGCGAACCTTTCTCCAGGATTTCACTTAATAAACCATTAGCAGTACCTTATAGATTATCCTCATTGTGTTTCAATGCATTCTTGTGCCGCTTTCCTGGGATGGATATTCATGAAAAAAACGACTTATAAAGTCCTCTTCTCCAGCTCCTGAAGTCACGCTAGCAGTCAAGGGGGTAGCCCTTCCCTCACTCCGGGCTGTAACGCCCCCGCCCTAACCCCGCCTCTAAGTAGTGTAACTGACACTCGGCTAAGTCGCCGGGACCGCGCTTGTACAGGCGGCGCATGCGCCGTCGGACTCAAGCGCGATCCTGTAACTGAATCGCGCATGTGCCGTCCCCGATGCCTGCCTGTCTTCTCTTCCTCACGCGCGATTCAGTTACAGGATCGCGCTTGAGTCCGACGGTGCATGCGCCGCCTGTACAAGCGCGGTCCCGGTGACTGAGCCGGGTGTCAGTTACACTACTTAGAGGCGGGGTTAGGGCAGGGGCGTTACAGCCCGGAGTGAGGGAAGGGCTACCCCCTTGACTTCTAGCGTGACTTCAGGAACTGGAGACGAGGACTTTATAAGTTGTTTTTTTCATGAATATCCATCCCAGGAAAGCGGCACAAGAATGCATTGAAACACAATGAGGATAATCTATAAGGTACTGGTAATAGTTTATTAAGTGAAATCCGGGTGAAAGGTTCGCTTTAAAGTGGTTGTCCCCTCCTCAGGCTCAATAGGGGTCTCTTCATTGTGTGGTGGATAGAGCTGGTTACTGCAGTGCTGCTCCCCTTGAAGTGAATGGTAACCCAGCTCTGTCCACTATGCAATGGACGGAGCTGTGTGGTTCTGGTGGCAAAGCTACTCTGAAACAGCTAATCGGCAGGGATACGGGGATCAGACCATTCTATAGTAAAGGAGTGAACAACTTCTTGAAAACAAATGGATATAGGATATGGATCATTTGAAGGCTATTTTGGTAGGATACCATTACCCAGCTTAAGCTTCTACCAAAAATATGCCTTCTGGACTACAAACCATCTCAGCTCCATAAAGGACATAACAAATGTCTGCTCAACCTCAAGTAACCAACTCATTGGGCCAGATTTATCACGACTCTGACAGCTCACTCCAATTTAACATATGGCTAAAGTCAGTTTTAGCCAAGTCAGATTTATGATCGGCCCTTTAAGACTGTAATAAATGTGGTTTGACGGTAGCAGTTTATCCGTCAGTAAGCAGCTTTACAAAAGTCGCACATCTTTACGAAAAAGTCGCACATCTTTACGAAAAAGTTGCAAGTTTTTATGAAAAAGTCGCATGTTCTAATAAAAAGTCTCATAAGATAAGCATGGTCCTCACTGGAGTGAAATTGCGACTTTTTTGCGACTTTTTTGCGACTTTTTAAATAGTCCCAATAGTAAATCTGTCTAGAGATTAATTTACATAAGAAAACACGCCCACTTTCAGAAAACTGGAGAGCAGAAAAAAGTTGCAAATTTGTGCGCAGTTTTAGCGTTTGGGACTTTTTTGGGGACTTTTTCACTCCATTATTCTGACCTAAGCTAATGTTAAATCTGGCCCAATGTGTTTACAGGACTCTTTTAGCTAAAGTGTAAAATTGGCCATACACTTTAGATAGCTGTCAGCTCAATGGTTGGCTGACACCTGTTCGTCCACCCCCCCTCCCCCCTATGCACATGCGCACACTGCTTGGTAGAGAGGGCATGTTCATGAGAAGAGGGGTATAAGTGCAACTTATCAGCCCGCAGGGGAGGCATGGTGACTGTAAACTGGAGAGAATTGGGGGGCAATGAGAGTGGTTGTAGACCCCCATAGTGGGAAGCTCTCCTTGGGCTGTGCATGTAGTGAGTGGCAGGCGCACCCTTTCTTCCCTCGGAGCACACCCTGGGCTTTTTTTGAGCTCTTGCCTGGAGGTGGCTGGGGTCTTGGCCCTTGATGTTAGGTGGATAAGTAGCAGGGTGCAAGGCAGGAGAGCAAAGATATAGGGGAGGAATAGGATAATGGAGGCAGTGACCAGGCAAGGCTAGAGTTACTGAGCAGATGATGGGAGTTACAGCATACATGCAAGAAGCAGGCACAGTTCTCAGGTCTTGGACAGAGTATATTTTTTCCAAAGGCTGTATATAGGAGGTGGCAATGATGGTAGTAGTCCTCCCTTAGTCTCTCTCTAGATACACTATGCAATCTTTCCCAATTTACCACAAACATTTAATCACTCTCAACATACTTTCTGCAGTTCCTAGATTCAGGGTGCAGTCCTAGATCGGATGACTAATCCGGCAGTGGCACCAGAAGCAATTAACTCTTTCCACATGCAGTAAAGTCTATTGCCATAAATGTGCATTTACCTTACTGTCTATGGCTAGACATCCTTAAAATGATTTTCAAGCTTCTGTAATTGTGCAATGCTTTCTTTTCTTTCTCTCTGGGATAATCCTTAGTAAAGTTGCTTTCTGGCAGTTTTTCACTCTCAGAAATGTTGCTTTACTGGATGAGGCTTCTCTTTAAGCCTAGTTTTCAGCAACACTCAAATAGTTCTTGTGTCTAGTTCTGATGGCTAGCGACTCTCTACTCTGACAAGCCAAAGGGTAGGACCAGCCAGTCCACCCACAATCATCTAAAGTTTGTCCGTTTTAGCTATTTCCTTCCCATATATAACCTTCTGGGATGTACAGTGAACAAATCATCGTCTCAGTAAACATTTTGTGGTAAACCTGAGTATAAACCTATAGAATCATAAGGTGTATTATATTAGACTAAACCTCTTTGGGGTAGGAATGGGAGTAAGGGTTCCCCGAGAACGGAAACATGTTTTAGGATTTCCACCATAGTAGTAATGGTGGGAATACATTTGTGCTGTCTCCTAACAATAACTTCAGATAAATGTTGGTCACAACCTGAGGTCTCCTTAGATATGTGTGACTGATGTAGAGCAATCATCACAGGTGATCGATGCTAGGTCTCCACCCTTCGATCTTGAAGATAGCTGCCCAATAGTGGATAAGCGAAAGAAGATAAAATAACACCATAGGGATTTTAGTTTTAGTATAAAGGGGGTGCCCATAGAAGACAGCAATGATGTCGGTGGAAGGAAAATGGTTAACTCTTCGAGGGACTCTTTCACTCGGCACACGTGAAGCCGAGGCCTTTGTTGCTCAATATAATGGACATATATAATGGGTGTATTATTCCTAAGAAAGCTTTTACATTTTTTTTAATGAAGAAATCATTAGTGTCTGATTTTGGCGCAATTACAAGAGCTTTTAATGCCTTGCTCCAACATATTGGTGAAATTGGCAATCAGCAAAGTTTTGTATCAGATCATTAAAAGGCAAACGAAATGCAGAGCGACCGTGACTTAAAAGCTTAATGTCCGACTGGTTGCTATGGATTTTATCACATGTCCGCTCATTCCAGGCCCTTATTAAATACGGCTTTCTGGTGTTTTCATAGAAAGAAAACAATTAGCAATTCAGCAAAATGGACGGAATAGTTGCCTTCTGGTCCTTTTAATCTAAACTTTGCAGCTAAGACTGGAAAGTATTTACTTGCAAATCCCCTTAACCAAGGATAACGAATACCTGGGTATTAAAGATTAACCCTGAGGAGTAGTTTATAGTTTCACAGCCCTAAAGAGGTACATTTTTTTTCATTGCAATTACCATTAATTACCTATAATTACATGAACTAAATGTATGACAACGACAAATTGAAAAATTAGGCAACCCGTGACTACATCCTATCAAATTGTGGTGGTTGCAAATATAGAAGAGAGTTTCAATCACAAGGGCTCGGCATCCAGATTCTCATAGGCTCCATATAAAATTGGAGACATAAGGAGGTACAGTACAGAATGGCCTCATGGACTTCTATAATAAAGCAGATCTGTCCACTTAGTATGCTGACCTACCTGAGGGCGGCAGATTAGATCTACAGGTCTTATAATACTAGTAGCCAAAAACAGCACAAAAAAACATTTGCCTTTGACTATTAAGGGTGTTGAAATAATACATCAGACACGTAGTTTATGAGCCTGCTGTATTCATGAAGGTAGTGTTCTTCTCTGCTTCTCTTAGCCTTACTAGGTCTTTGAAGATTGACAGACTACCGTGTTTTCATCACCCTGAAGAGCCTGGGATAGTAAGAGGAGTGTTAGCCTCTATGAGTCTGAAATTCATGGTGACTATGCAGGTCACTATGAATGAAACCTAGATCCAAGGTGCTAATTCCTTGGCACCTGGTTAGTAGTTATAGGAAGTACAGAGGCAATGGTTGCACTCAAGTCCTGGTGCCTAAAGAGACCAACAAGATTACTAATGAGTTGTACCACTATAGCAAATTATCATCTGTCCACAGGATATGTGATGTCATGGATCTGTGGTGGTCTAACCAGTGGGATGTCCAATAATCATGAGAACAGGGTCCTAAAAAAAAATGGAGAGATGGTCATGCACGCTAGCTAATGCTCCATTAATTGGACTACAGGTTTAGGCAATCCCCAACAGTTGCAAGACAGTCAATCCTTTCACTTGTGGAGCCCTCGTAATTGCTGAGGTTCCCAGTGATCAGATACTTATCACCGATCCTGTAGATCAGTGATAGGTTGTTATGGAAAGCCCACCCCGTTACATAAACTAGAGTCACATAAAAGTCACATTAGAAGACATCTGTATGATAAATGGTGCATGGTAGGTGTGGGCATTGTTACAGATTTTGCACTGGGACCAAGTACCTGACCTGCTTATAGCCAGCGAGAAGGATCCTAAAACGTGACAACTGAAGCCTGGATCCCTAATATGGTCAATTATTATCACTCAAGTCTCAAACAATTTCTCTGAGGCCATGAGTGTCTTAACAAATATGAATGTGGTGCCCTGCCACAAAGCATCATAGTCCTGCCATTCAATATACATTTACAAATTAATTTTAGTTACTGTTGTTTTTTTTTGTAGGATCCATTTATCTTCTAATCTTAGGTCCTTTTGCTTGCTGGCACCATGTAGTCCCATGCGTCCATCTAGGAATGGTTAAACCACCTGTGCCATATGTTAGAGCCGACACCGAATCCTACACAGATGACACTCTGGCAGCGTCTATCTCCCCCACCACCATCTTTTTTCTGGTTTCTAAACAGCCCTGAGGTTCTTCAGGCTATTCAGAGGCAGATTAAGCTGCTAATGTTATGAATCTTGGAGCTTCCTCTTCTAGCCAAACAGCCCTGGCCATGAATACGGCTCACGAAGAGATAATATCAGTTAAGTATTGCACGGCTTATAGGAAACCCACAGAGATGTTTTAATGAAGTGATTTATTTCCTGTCATTTGTAAAACACTCCCATACAAATCAACACCAGCAAGGCATGCGAGCGGCTACTATATTCTTCTCCAGCCTGGCGTCCCTTCCTATTCATTCTGTTATCATTTTCGAAAGGAGAAGGAAAAAATTATAATAGGAAACGAGATGTTGTGACGGGATTTGGAGTTGGGTCTATTAATGTTACATGTAATTATATTTTTGAGCTTGGTTTGGGCTATTATTTAGCTTTAGAGAAGTTGACTTAATGGTGGCCTGGAGGTTTTCAAAGCTGTCTCTGTACTCTTGCCACATGTTTTAAGCTCCAAATATTGTCTTGTCATTGAAACTCTTGAATAATGGCGATTTCTACATGCTAGATTCAATCTGATACCCCTCCACCTCAAAGTAATACATACCAATCCCTGGGCTTAGTAGTTCAACAGCCCAATCATTACCCTGCCCCAGCACCGCTTCTGCTGGCTCAAGGCTTTTCTCTCTTCCACAATGTAAAGGGATAATTCAGTAGATATAGAAGAAACTGAATATCCACTCAGGATGCTATTTCTGCGGGAGGTACCATGAGTTTATTTCAAAATAATGTGTATTGCGTTTCAGAGAAGAACCCGATTCTTCCTCAGGCACAATGCAAAAAGGGGATGTTACGACAATAGTATGTATCCCCAATAAAACTGTATTATTAAAGGGGCTGGCCACCTTTGGGGGGGGGGGGGAGTTGACAAGCATAAATACCTACGTCAACTGCCTAGCTCATGTCCACCACTATCAACATCTACTTGGACAGCCAATTACTGGCAGCAGTGGTAACCTGCTCTCCTTGTGTCACGTGACCAATTGACATGACGAGAGGAAAGCGGGTCACTGCTACAGCCATTGACCACATGCAATATTATCTAGAGAGCTAGAGCAAGGCAGTCAGGGGATGAAAGAGCTGGGACCCAGTACTGGAGAGTAGGTAAGTGTGCCTAACTTTGCAGGTCTGCCCAAGAGATAGGGTTTGCAACCCCCCCCCCCCCCTCTCCAATGGTGGCTAACCATTTTAACTGTTGCCAATGTGCCATTGGCCCCTGCCTTTAGGCCCAGAACCTGGCACAAATCCCCATTTGGCTTCAACGGATCTTTCATAATGTTGCCCCCTAGGACCATCAGCTGATTGCCATGGGTCCCGCTCCTGGTACCACCAACAATCAGATGACTTTTTTTCAATAAAGCCATGAATGCCCGTCTAAATAAAACAAGGATGGATCAAGTTTGCCAAAAAGGGAAATATTCATATTGAGAGGATGTCTGTTGTGGCTCTCAAGGAAGAGTCCCGATAGACAGACCCCCACTATTATGTCCGTATGCCCTAACAGAACATATGGACAGCTCTTCATCAGGCACCCATTTGAATACTTGCTACTGGACTTCCTCATAGACGATTACCTCAAAGGGATTAGCTAAAGAAGGTAACCCCTTTAAAGTGTGTTTTTCATCTGTCCTATCATAAGCTTTCTGAATACCCAAGCAGGCCATAGATGCATGGAGTTCATATGTGTTAATGCACCCCTCCAGTCCTTTCAGCTACATTTACTGCATGTCTGCTCACCAGGGTGGATTAATCTCATGCACAATGGAGAGCCATCATATAAACAATTTGTTCTAAGTGCTCCCTTGCCTCAGTGAATTTATGAGTGCGGCTCTGATGTAGTCTAAAGATCAGTGAGGACCATATTGTGAACACAACGCTCCCCTCTTCAATATGGTAATGCACATCTAATGTGGCATTAACTTCCATTCGAGTCCATTCACAACAGTTAAAAAATGCAGTTGGGAGATGAAAGCCACTTAGCTGACAGAACACACGGCATGTTAACGGGTGCCAAGTCTTTGCTCTAGATCTTGTTTCATTATTGGGTTTACCACAAAGTGGTTATCTCATGTAGCGGAAATACTACACTTTAAAAAGCTGTCTGCCAAATAGGCATTCCTCCCGAATTCCCCCATACACAACCATGCTGATTGAGGAGAGGGGAGTAAGCCACTGTCAGACACCTATGGAAGTGGCTTATCTTCCCTGAGACCAAAAGGATTGGGCATGTTGGTCCAGTCCTTTATTCCTATGACATCTGCCATTGAGGAATCCACCATATAGTGTAAGCTGGTCCCGAGTTGACCTTTTGTCTCCAGATCAATATGATCACTAAGTAACAAATAGGTACAAACAATCTAAGGTGAACATCAATTATCAAAATGTAGACTATAGGTGTCTGTGGCAAAGGGTTGGTGTACCATACCTATATTTAGCTCTACCAGCAGAGAGTTGTACATACCTACATATGTGTCCACCATTATCTTTCTGCAAATTTTGTTAAGGACTCCAATTTATCATGATACAAATTCTGTCCAATATCACAGCATGCTAGCAAAACCATAAACAGGCTAAAATTCACATTACAACCACTGGATGACCACATATGGACACATACAGCGCATACAACTCATGACAGAGTATTGCCAAATCATGTTTTTTTCATATCTGGTCATCTCTCGCCACACATGTTGGGATATACTGAGCAAAGAGCAATGGTAAGGAAGGACATATCAGTACACAGCCCACCAGAGATGATGGGGCTAAAGATTCACCCTGTTCTTTTATACAGGTTCAGGCTCTATTTAATTGCAAAAAAACTTTGCTGGACCACATTTGCCTTGTTGTGGCAGGGGTCCATTATCATGTCAGGGCTCATCAGATGATCATCCTGGTCAAACCCCCATGACAGCTACTATTTAAGCTTTTAAACCAAAGAGAATGGGGGTGCAAGTAAGAAATCTAAGGTGGATGTTCACACTGTATGAGTACCACTGGCACCATTAAGGTGAGGAAAATTGTAACATTTTTAGGCCAACAGATGTGTTTTCTCATTTAACGTCCATTTTTTGAACACCCTGTACAACCAACTCACATGGAGACACAAGTCACTAGAGCCAGGTCAACAGAAGCGAGCAGGGGACCAGGGCAGCTTCGGCAACAGAGCAGCAGTGGAGCGGTAAGGAAGTGTTATAGATATGAGCAAATTGATTTGTTAGAATGGAAATTTGACCTGAATTTTTTTAAACAAATTCTGATTTGGTAGAATCAAAATTTCTTCAGATCCTTTTAGGTAGAACTTCTCAAGAGCAAGTGAAAGAGAGACAAAGATTTTCCAGCCATTTGAAGTACTTTTGATTCAGGTAGAATTGATTTGTGGCCAAATCGAATTTCTTGGTTGATTTGGACCAATCCGACCAAAACAAAGTTTTTTTTATACCAATGTAAGCTGCTTTGAGTTATTTAGAGTTATTTAGATGTATCTTTTTCATTGTTGGCACCATGCAACAATGAAAAAATCCTGGCTTCTTAAGTCACCGATCCCATGGAGATCACAAAGCTTTGAGTAGGCTGCATTTGCTCAATGACCCCCAAATAGATTTTCATACGAAGAGTGGTCTTTATACAAAGTGAGGACCCTCTTCTGATATCAAGCACAATAAGGTTGGATATAAAAGTTCTAGCAATTGAAGAACCATGCAAACACCAGCCATGATACAACTACTAAACAACCAACTATGAAAAACACCCTGACCACCTGGAAAACCCTCATGGTTCCACAAATGCCATGATTCCCAGGACACATAGTCATGGTGGTTATTTATATCCCAGACAATCAGTTAATGACAGCTCCACATTCCAAGAGGCTTTCTGCTATGTTCTAAACATACAATATATGCAGCATGTTAGCATATGAAAAGCTCATCATTTATACAGATGTTGCCTTCCATGACATTTTCGATGCTGGCTTTGACTTGTTTGCTCATCGCGCTTCATGTTGATTTCCATTTCCTCCTGACACATTTGCATACACTTTAGAAGTATTCTCAGATGATGACTGCCAACAGCTCTTATACTCGATACACCGTGTCATCACCCGCTCTTCTCTATGTATTTTATGTTCCATGTTTTTTCAGTCCTTTTTGAAATAAAGGTTATTTTGTTTTGTAACATGACCTTGAAGCTTATCTCACAATGCGTGTTGTATGTTCCTTGATGGAACAATTTTTCAAGGTTAGTCATAAAATCACAGTAAATACAGACAGTGCTGAAGTTCAAAGATGGTTGTGTCTAAAAATATACAGAAGCAGTCTGTCCCCACATACCTGCGTATAAATCCAGATGACTTTGTAGTGCGACACACTTTGCCTAATCTCGATCAGTGGTCCCATTTATTTTTTGAAAATGAGTCCATTGGTGCCACGAGGACCTCCTCGTGCCCCCTTACTTTGAGTGACAGGGTCAATCAATGTCAACCTAATCACGTCTGGCCCTGATCTTTCACGTCGTCTTCTGAGATCGGCACACGGGCAGTTTAGGCCTGAAGATTGCTTGACTGAAGGAATCTGCACTCCACATGCAACATTGACAACAGGTGCTGACTGAAAGCGTCACAGGAAAAAAGAGCGGAGCTTTAGGTGCAATGAGGTGCAAGAGCAATGCCTTCGTTGCACCAAGATGCTCATCTGCAAAAAAAAAGGTGACTGTCTCGGCAATGGGGCCACTGATCGAGATGGGGCAAAGTGTGCTGGATTCAGATGCCAATCACACGCCTATAAAGTCACTTGGATTTATACGCAGGTATGTGGTGACAGATTCCCTTTAAAGGGGTTTTCTAACCCTCTGTAATTTTGCAATAATCACCGTACCAACCCCCTACCACTCCCATGCCTGCTCTTCCCTGGTCCCACGCTGATGCTTCTTTACCAGGCAACGTAAAGACTAGATGTGCCTGCTGAAATTGCTGGCTGTAGCAATGATTTGTCAATATCAAGTGGAGCTAGAAGACTTGAGGCCAATGGGGTACCAGGGATGTGTCTTCAGTGGGGCAGCAGGGAATTGGTAAGCTGAACATTACTCTTTTCATAAAATTTTAGGCTGTTTTTCATCCTCAACTCTTCTTCCATTCTTGCTTTTAAAAATGTAACCAAAACTGCACAGAGTCAGTCAAGTATTGGATCAGATATGGAACCAATAAGAAGAAAGTTGTAGACATGAGGGTGACAATAAGCAAAGGAAGTCCACTGGTCCCTGAACCATACAGTAGCTTCCGGCTCAGAGGGTTGGGGAATAAGTCAAACTTATGGCTGTATTAAACTGCCAATTTTTCAGCAGACGATGGCTAACGAGAGTTTATATGAAAATGCCGACTTTGGATCCAAGTTTTAAAATAGTTTTCAAGTTCAAAACCGAAGTCTGAATTTATTCTCCATGAGACTTCAGTGATAACGAATTTCCCTCGGCGGAGCCCATACATTTGAATGCTGTATGGAGGCGGATCTCCGTACAGCATTCAAACGAAGTTTTAAACAAATCGACTTTGGATCTTGGATCTGAAGCTCGATTCGCTCAACACTAGCCATCAGCATAGCTAACTACACAAATTCCCTGCAGCAGCTATCCCTAGTGGGACCAAAATGACGTGTTGAAGGCCAACCTTAAAGACTTTTTTTACCGCTAAATTATCAAACTGATAAGAATATGGCTTGATTCAGTGTTTATGAAGTCAGGAGATTAGAGATAAAAGCTCTATATGAGCCCTCATCTGACTGCACTCTATAAACAGACTGATATTTAACCCCTATATGATAAAAAGAGCAGATTTTTTTTAAATAAAGACCAATTGGAAAAATGATTTTTTTACCCAAAATGAGTAGAATGCCATAATTTACAAAATGCCCCCAATTAGTAAAAAACGAGTTCATTTTCATGGTGGTAATCATATGGCATTATACTAAAATAATTTTTTATTTGTGTCTGTCTGTTAATTTTGATACATTACGTCTATTTTAGAATAATTTTCTCAAGGATAATGTTACGATAATGATTGGTGGGGAGCGGTCCTGGAGGGTTATTCTCTGTATATTTGATACATTTCGTTTTTTTACTCTTATTTTTATGGTCTATCCATCAAAGTCCAAAAAGATCATTTTAAAACCACACTGAATAGCTTCAATGGATCGGGTTTTGAAGGAATTCTCCCTGATGAAACCTCTCAATAAATTACATAAAGTATTACACAGCATTTGGGGATTTTCTGCCATTCTGTTCTGTAGATTCTCTCAAGCTCTGTTAGGTTGGATGGGGCCCGAAGGATGTCCAAATGGGTTCAAGTCATGGCTCTGGCTGGGCCACTCAAGGCCATTCACAGAGTTGTCCCTAAGCCAGGCCTGTGTTGTCTTGGCTGTGTGCTTAGGGTCACTTTTTTGTAGGAAGCTGAACATTCGGCCCAGCCTGAGCACTCTGCATCAGGTTTTCAGTAAGAATATCTCTGTACTTTGTTCCATTTAGCTTTCTCTTAACCCTTTCTTCATGTCCCAGCTGCTGAAAAACACCCAGTACTACCACCACCATGCTTCATTGTAGGGATGGTATTGGGCATGTGATGGGCAGTGCCTGGTTTCCTGCAAACATGATGCTTAGAATTGAGGTCACAAAGTTTAATCTTGGTTTCATCAGACCAGAGATTCTTCTCACAGTCTGGGAGTCCTTTAGGTGTTTTTTTGAAAACTCTAGATGGGCTTTCATGCCTCTTTTACTAAGGAAAGGGTTCTTTCTGGCTATTCTGCCATAAAGTCCAGATTGGTAAAATGCTGCAGTGACGGTTGACCTTCTGGAAGTTTTCCCCATCTGCACACAGGATCTCTGGAGCTCAGAGTGACCATTGGGTTCTTGGTCATGTCTCTTACCAAGGTCCTTCTCTCCCAATTACTTACATAATTTTGGTGGGATGGCCAACTCTAGGAAGATCCCTGGTTGTTCCAAATGTCTTCCATTTAAGAATTATGGAGGTCACTGTGCCCTTGGGAACTTTCTGTGCTGCAGAAATGTCTTCTTCATTTACTCTTCTTCAGATCTGTTCCTTCACACAATCCTGTCTCAGCGCTCTACAGGCAGTTCTTTCCTCCACACGGCTTGGTTTTTGCTCTGACATGCATTGTCAGCGGTGAGACCTTATATAGACATGGCTGTGTCTTTTCAAATCATGTCTAATCAACTGAATTTAGCACAGGTGGACTCCAGTCAAGGTGCAGAAACATCTCAAAGATGATCAAGAGAAATGGGAGGCCCCCAGAGCTAAATGTCAACTATCATAGCCTGAATGCTTACGTCCACACCAAATTTTATTTTAACTTTGTAATAAATTTGCAAAAATTTGCTAAATCCTGTTATGGGGTATTGAGTGCCAATTGATGGGAAGAGGGGGGGGGGGGGTTGAATTTTTTTGATTTTAGCACAAGGCCGCAACAAAACAAAACATGAAAAAAGCCAAAGGGTCTGAAGACTTTCCAAATGCTCTGCAATTACACAGTTAATTAACACCAGATATTATACCTAAAAGACTTGTTATTCCTTTAGAAGGATTCGGTCGGTATCCCTTGGACAGTATTGGCACCTACTGTACTGCAGAACTTCTGGATCCAAAGGGGTTAACCCCTGTCCATTAAACTAAACAGAAAAATTGTCATACCTTCTATAAGGCACCATATATGTTTTATGTCTAAGTTGTTGGAAGTAACGTTTCCTCACCGAATACAGATGGAGAATATAAAAATGATTTAGACAGGAGACTATTTCGCTGCCTCTCAGGCTGTACACATGAAATACTACGGCTGGCGTCCGCCTCGTTACTCTCTCTTCCCTCTCGTCTCCATCGCTTCTTTCTGTCTCGGGTTAACAGCATTTCTCCGATATAAAATGAAGATCCATAGTTTAGCTGAAACCAAATGGGCAAAAAAATAAAAAATAAACCCTCATCTAGACTAATTCCTTATGATCACGTATGCCCATGTAACGCTGGCCTGGGCATAAATGTGCAGATTCATAAAATGCAGAATGAAATGACGCCCGCTCACCGGCAGATACCGTTTAATGCATTTATTTTTCATGCACAGCTCTGAACCGAACATCGCAACGTCAAGTACAAGTAATAGGTGCACTTGTTATGGTCTATGGGAATCGTGGCCATGAATTTTTTATTGCTATCTACATAAGGCAGATGTGTGCCGAGGATTAGAACCGGCTTATTCAAAAAAATACTTCACAAATCAGGGAGTTTCAATTCTGCAGGGCACCACAGCTAGGTGCCAGCAGGATGACTGACAGCTTAAGAAAAAACAAAGGTTACAAGTGGCTTCATCTACGTGAGGCTCTAGGTGCTAAAAAGATGGCCGGGGGTTTATCGTTTCAAAAAGATTTCTTCTTAAAGGGATTGTACCCTCTGTTATGGTTTAAAAGATAAATGAATAGATCTTATTTTGCTGATTAAAAAGAGGCATCTACAATTTAGGTGAGACAACACATTGAAAAGTTATGGCATTTGAAATGGGGGTTTTGATTGCGGGGGCGCTATTGCATTGGAATGAATTTAAATCATTCTTCAACTGACGTGGTGAAAAGTGGTACTGCAAGTATTTAAAAAAATATTTCCTGTTTTAAAATTAAATTTTTTTATTTTATTAAATTGGCTGTGTAATACCGCTGTAGATATAGGGGTACAGAGGCTGCAGATGCAATCAGGCCCAGGAGTCCGAGGCTTCATGTGTGACAGATACAGATTTTGCATTAGAGCCAAAAAGCTTCAAGCTCTGAGTTTCAAGATTGAGATGTATCACCTAGTGTCTAAAGCCTGTATTACACCTGCCAATTTTTTCGTATCTACACTCGTTAGTGATCATCTTACAGTGTAATACTGTCGCTGATTGCCTCATGGAAATTGTGGTGTCTAACCACTGTCAAACCTCTAGACAGCATGGGGACGAGCTATGGCATAGCGATCACTCTGCCCCATGGTGCGGAGGAGATCGCTGCATGTAATAGCAGCAGTCTCCTCCTTCAGCGAGCATGCGATTAACGGGAAGGAATGCTTCGTTCCCAATAATTGTCTGCCACATGGGGCTGTGTAATACAGCCTTAAAGGGAACTTGTCAGGTGGAACATGGTGTTTGAGCTGCAGGTACCATGTTATAGAGCAGGAGGAGCTGAGCAGATTGATATATAATGTTATGGGAAAAGGTTCAGTAAAACTTTTATTTCATTCATTTAAATTCCTTCTCATTTTGGGCTTTGAAGTCCAGGAGGCGGGGCTATCAGTGATTGACAGCTATCTCTATATACACAGTCATAGAGGGAAGGCTGTCAGTCACTGATAGGACCGCCTCCTTGACTTCAAAGCCCAGAATGAGCAGGAATTTAAATGAATGAAATACTAGTTTTACTGAACCTTTCCCCATAAAATTATATACCAATCCGCTCCGTTACTTCTGCTCTATAACATGCTGCCTGTATCTTACATTGCATTCTCATGGTGGTAGGTTCCCTTTAAGCCTTAGAGGTCCCACCGTGATCTGTTCAAAATGGGAGTCCTATGTCCACCGTTGGCATGGAACAGCCATGGTGCACATGCATTCCCGATTCACTCAAAGCGTATGAGATCGATTAAGACTTTAAATGGAGAAAAGTAGTATTCATCAGGAAAATCCCTCACCACTCCAGTGCAGCCGCTCCGGTGTGCCATTCAGTATGCGGCTGCAGTGGTAACAACATCATTACTGAAAGACAGCCACAAAGACCAGACTCTTGGGGGCGCTGATGCCTGGCAAAGATGCCGATCCGTGCTGTTAGAGCAGGGTCCTGGCTCTAATGTGGCTCTACTGCTCTGCACTGCAAGGGAGACCCATGCAGCACTTAGATAGCCTAGCCTAAGACCCATTAGTGACCGCTGTAAAAAGGCGTATTGACTGTCACTAATGGGTTAAATGTCTTGGACAACCACTTTCATCTCTTTCTCTCCTTTCATCCTATTTTTTTTCTATTACAGTAAAAGCTGAGAAGCATATAAAAACCTCTCCTCTATGTGTCCCTGGAGCTCCTCTTCATTGTCCTGTGTCTGGCTGTAAGACAACTGGCTGCAGCAGGAACCTGCCCCTCTTGTCCGGACTACAGGGGCAGGTTAGCTCCACCCCATGACAAAGACAGCAGAATAATCAAGTGAAATCCAAAGAGTAACACTAACAAATGCCAAGTTTGGGTCCATGTCTTAAAGACTATGTACACCTTCGGGGGTCAATTTTTTTAAATTAATGCATTGTACTCATTTTGAGCTAAAAATCATTTTTTCAATTGGTCTTTTTTACAAATATTGAATCCTTTTTTTCTGTACAGAGCTGAGATACTGTAGTAGCATCCTTTGGATTTTCAGTATTTTCCGTCAGGCAGGGAGCTGACGGGCTCCTTATCTCTGCTCTCTGACCTTATAAACACTCATCAAAGCTCAATTCATATCTTACTGATAAGAAGTAAATACTGTAAATGACTGTTTATGACCTCTTAGTAGTTTAGAGATAAGGTTTATTAGATGACCGACACAAAGTGAAAGTACCAGTCAAACAGCTAGAAAAACAGTTAACCCTTTTTGACAGAATGGCTCAATATTTTTAATAAAGGCCAATTGAAAATATGATTTTTAGCCAAAAATTTGTAAAATGCAATCATAAACAAAAATTACTTCCGAAGGTGTAAATAGCCTTTAATTTATCTTTCTTAAAGGGTTATTTCCATCTGGACACTAACAGAAGAAAGCTCTCAAGGGAGAGAACGGATAGATACATGCATGCTCGACCACTGCTCAATTCTCTGGGAAAAACGAGCCAGGTCCCTGGTCACAGAGTTCGGACATGTACCTATAGGACATTTATGGCATGTCTTGTGAATAGGCCACCAATGTCCACATGGGAATTCCCCTTTAAGACCACCTACAATACTCTTATGACCTCCTCCAATGGTTTTTCTAAAATTAACATTTAAGGCTTCCGTTCTCATATTTAGTTCGACATTCCACAGAAAGATCTTCCTGCATAATAGTCGAAAGCCGTCATGTTGAAATATGATGTGAATAATATATGGACACGCAGTGGCGGGTGTCTCTTCAGAGCGGGATGACTCAGTCAGAGCCTCGCTATGATATACGGTGTAAAACACTAATCACACACACAAAGAAAGGATATCTGGGAATACTTCTATAAATGTGATGTATGTCGGCAAATTTACACGTCCTCTGAATCACCCAGATAATTTATGTAATGTGACCGCTTTATTGGCTCAGCAGACAAATGTTTCCAGTGTGAATTTTAATCATCATTATGGACCAGAGCTGGGATTTCGAGACTTCAACTTACATAGATGACAATCAAGCCTAATGTTCATTTATTTTAACATTAAATAGGTATTTGGACTAGCAGGTGACAGCATAGCCTAGTTGAGACCCGCAGGAAATAGGCCCACCCCTGCTTAGCAGTTATTTACTTTCAATAAAAGTTTTTCTTGGAAACTACGTGAAAACAGCCATTGCTTGCTGAAGCCCCACCCCTGCTTAGCAGTAATCTACTTTTATTAAGAGTTATTCTTGAAAACTACATGAAACAGCAATTTCTTGTTGAAGCTCCACCCCTGCTTAGCAATAATCTAATTTCAGCAAAAGTGTTTCTTGGAAACTATGTGAAAACAGCGATTGCTTGCTGAAGCCCCACCCCTGCTTAGCAGTAATTTACTTTTAACAACAGTTTTTTCTTGGAAACTACGTGAAAACAGCTATTCCTTTTTGAAGCCCTGCCCCTGTTTAGCAGTAATCTACTTTAAACAAAAGCTTTCATTGAAAACTACATGAAAACAGTCATTGCTTGCTGAAGCTCCACCCCTGCTTAGCAGTAATCTATTTTTAACAAGAGTTTTTCTTGAAAACTATGCAAAAAATTGCCATTTCTTGCTGAAGCCACACCCCTTCTTAGCAGTAATCTACTTTCAACAAAAGTTTTTCTTGGAAACTATGTGAAAACAGCCACTGATTGCTGAAGCTCCACCCCTGCTTAGCAGCCATCTACTTTTAACAAGAGTTTTTCTTGAAAACTATGTGAAAACAGACATTCCTTGTTGAAGACCCACCCCTGCTTAGCAGCAATCTCATTTCAACAAAAAAAATCTTTAGTTGGGAACTGCAGGAAAAAAGTCATTGCTGCCTTAAGTCCCAACCCTGCTTAGCAGCAGTCTATTTTTTAACAAAAGTTTTAGGTGGAAACTACAGGAAAAAGCCATTTCTTAACAAGCCCCAACCCCGCTTAGTAGTAATATATTTTCAACAAAAAATATTTAGTTGGAAACTGAAGGAAAACAGCTATCAATGCCTGAAACCCAGCAATCTATTCCCATTCCCCTGCAGAGCAGTTTTATCTAGGAAAATCTATTTAGTGAAGATGTCTAACTCAGTTGATGAAGAGAACTTAGCGAACATCGAGTTCCATGGATTACTGTGGTATTTTGTGGTATCACTGTTGTTTATGAGGTCTGCTGACAGTTTTATGAGCACTGTTGACGCTGTATAAGGGGGCACTCTACTGTTAATTAGGGTATTCTAATGGCAGTGTTTATATGGGACACTCTACTGGCATTGTCTATAGGGCACTCTACTGCTGTGGTTTTTGAGGGCACTGTAATGGCAATTTATATGCAGGCATTGTACTGTCATTGTTTATGGGGACACTCTACTGGCATCATTTATAGGAGACATTTTACTGGCATCGTTTATGCGGGCACTCTGATGGACTTTTTATATGGAGGCACTCTACTTGCACTGGTTATATGGAGGCACTCTACTGATGTTGCTCATGGGTCACTCTACTGGTGTTGTTTATGGGGGCATTCCACTGGTGCTATTTATATGGGGGGACTCTAATAGCATTGTGTATGGGGACACTCTACTGGTGCTATTTATATGGAGGCACTCTAATAGCATTGTGTATGAGGACACTCTACTGGTGCTATTTATATGGAAGCACTCTAATAGCATTGTATATGGGGGCACTCTACTTGTGCAATTTATATGTAGGCACTCTAATGGCATTGTGTATGGGGACACTCTACTGGTGCTGTTTATATGGAGGCACTCTAATAGCATTGTGTATGGGGACACTCTACTGGTGCTATTTATATGGAGGCACTCTAATAGCATTGTGTATGAGGACACTCTACTGGTGCTATTTATATGGAAGCACTCTAATAGCATTGTATATGGGGGCACTCTACTTGTGCAATTTATATGGAGGCACTCTAATGGCATTGTGTATGGGGACACTCTACTGGTGCTATTTATATGGAGGCTCTCTAATAGCATTGTGTACGGGGACACTCTACTGGTGCTATTTATATGGAAGCACTCTAATAGCATTGTGTATAGGGACACTCTACTGGTGCTATTTATATGGAGGCTCTTTAATAGCATTGTGTATGGGAACACTCTACTGGTGCTGTTTATATGGAGGCACTCTAATAGCATTGTGCATGGGGACACTCTACTGGTGCTATTTATATGGAGGCACTCTAATAGCATTGTGTATGGGGACACTCTACTGGTGCTGTTTATATGGAGGCACTCTAATAGCATTGCGTATAGGGACACTCTACTGGTGCTATTTATATGGAGACACTCTAATAGCATTGTGTATGGGAACACTCTACTGGTGCTGTTTATATGGAAGCACTCTAATAGCATTGTGCATGGGGACACTCTACTGGTGCTATTTATATGGAGGCTCTCTAATAGCATTGTGTATGGGGGCACTCTACTGGTGCTATTTATATGGAGGCATTTTAATAGCATTGCATATGGGAAAACTCTACTGGTGCTGTTTATATGGAGGCACTCTAATAGCATTGCGTATAGGGACACTCTACTGGTGCTATTTATATGGAGACACTCTAATAGCATTGTGTATGGGAACACTCTACTGGTGCTGTTTATTTGGAGGCACTCTAATAGCATTGTGTATGGGGACACTCTACTGGTGCTGTTTATATGGAGGCACTCTAATAGCATTGTGTATGGGGACACTCTACTGGTGCTGTTTATATGGAGGCACTCTAATAGCATTGTGTATGGGGACACTCTACTGGTGCTATTTATATGGAGGCACTCTAATGGCATTGTGTATGGGGACACTCTAGCGATGGAGGCCACATCACGTGATTCTTGGGTGACTTTCTGTAGGACCATCCTTGGTGAGTGGAGGATAATGATGATGACAAGGTGGTCTTCCCTTTTCTTGGCGTGTTTTCTCGTTGAGTGCTCTCGTTAAGAGATTATTATTTTGTTTCTCTTAACGAGAGCACTCAACTAGTTTTCTATTGGCTAACACGGTACCAGACTTTTTCCTGTTTCTTTTGGTATTTTCTCAGCATGTGAGCTTTTGATGTACGTACATTTGTTCGGTCTGAAAATGTCTCTGTTGCTATGCCAATAAGCGCCGTGCCACGCTGAAGAGCCACCGAGTCACCTGCAAAACATATCCCAGAGAAACGGCTGCTCCGAAGCCTAGAATCATAATTATGTCTTTATATCTGGAATATGAAGGACTACAATTTCCTGTCCCTCCAGCAGCTGGAAACGCAAAGTGCGCCGCCAAAAATATCAGAGAAAAAGGACAAAAACTGTAAAAAAACTAATGACAATAGAAGAAATTTACCAAACAGAACCCTTCATTGTACCCAAAGGATAGAGATAAGGGATTAATCTTGAAGCTCCTGAGCTCCTGTGCAGTAGAACCCCAACCTACCATCAAAATGGTCATAATTAAAGAGGTTATCCAGAATTATAAAAAAATACCCCAAAAGTTCTAGAAATCAAAAGGGTTGTCCAGCATTATAATTTTTTTTATCAAAATTAAAAAAATTTAAGGGACTGTCTAGCATTATGAAAAATGTGTCAAAATGATAAAAAATTAAAGGGGTCGTCCAGCATTATAAAAAATGTGTCAAAATGGTAAAAATTAAAGCCACTGTCCACCATTATAAAAAATTTGTCAAAATGGTAAAAATTAAAGGGGTCGTCCAGCATTATAAAAAATTTGTCAAAATGGTAAAAATTAGAGCGGCTGTCCAGCATTATAAAAAATGTGTCAAAATTATAAAAATTAAAGGGGCTGTCCAGCATTATAAAAAAAAAGCGTCAAAATGTATGGGGGCACTCTCTACACTTGCTACTTATTTATATGGAGGCACACTAATGGCATTGTGTATGGGGACTAGGGATGAGTGAACTTGTGTTTTCGAGCTCGGCGTACAAGGTTCGGGTTATCTAAGAACTCGGTTTTGGATTCTGCCACCACGGACAATAAGTTATGGTCTGTGCATCAAAATGATAAAAATTAAAGAGGTTGTCCAGAATTATAAAAATGTGCATTTTTCCACAAACGGCTCCCCAATTCTCCATAGACTGTATCTGGTATGGCAACTTTCAAGTGAAGGTGCCATGCTAGACATGGATGCGCACAAGACTTGCGCTATTTGCAGGAAAAAGCCGATACAGTTTTCTAATTTCTAACCTTTTATATGCTTGCCATATGGGTATAACTATACCCTTTAGTAGCCATAGCACTCGCTATGGGACCCTGAGGTTGCGGGGGGCCCAATGAGTTGCAAGAGCATTGTGTTTTTTTTGTGGGGAATAACAATATGGCGGCTTTTCGCTATAATATCGGTCTTCTGATATATGGTGCTATGCAGCTGTTAAATTTTCCTTACACTAGGTGGTGGGGCCCCCATCTTTTTTGCTATAGGGCCCTAGGAATTAGATTTACACATACTCAAAGACCAGGGGCATAGCTAAACACTCATGGGCCCTGGGGCAAAAGTTCACCTTGGGCCCCCTTTCCCTCAGTGCGTTACATTGCCTTCGTGCTGTCTGAGGCCAAAATTGAAACGGCACCCCCCATGCCAAATTCTTGACCGAACCCCTTCCCTCCAGCCAGAGGTGTAACTTGACCAGCGTGCACTTTCTATAATATCAATAGCTTCTTGTGCGGCACAAGGGTCTTTGGGCCCCTCAGGCTCCTGGGCCCGGTAGCGACTGCTACCTCTGCACCTCCTATAGCTACGTCCCTGTCAAAGGCATAGGTTTGTATTGTATACTGCATGCCGAATGGCGTAAGGGACCTATCTATAGGGGGTGCAGAGGGGACAGTCATCATACTAGGGGCCCTGCAAACCCATAGACTTCTACAGGTTCCCAATTTAGTCCAGGGAAGAAAAATAAATGTCCAGCACTGAGATGAAAAATAAAATGTTTAGTTTTTATTTAGCTTCATGTAAAAATACATCTCCACAAAGAAAGCAGTAAAGCAACCAACGTGTTTTGATCTAATAGATCTTAGTCATATACCAGGACTAAGATCAGTGAGATCGAAACGCGTTGGTTACATTACTGCTTTCCTTGCGGAGATGTATTTTTACATGAAGCTAAATGAAAACTAAACCTTTTTTTTTTAAATCTCAGTGCTGGACATTTATCTTCCTTTCCTGGATTACTCACGGACTGTACCGGTCCCCTACACGAGAGATCACACGGGTAGTGCTGGCTTGATTCCTGATCTACACCAAATCTCTATGAAATGTTCCCACCTTATAAAGTTATTGCATACAACTAGGATATGCTATTGCTTTATGGGACCTCAAATAATCCTGGAAATGAAAGAGCCACAGCATTGATTTAGTGCCTTATCCCTTTGCTGCTTGCCCGGCACAGTGGCTCCTCAGGGGCGGGGCTGAAGTTACCAGCACAGCCTCGTGGCCAGGAGAGTTCTTTGGAGGGGAGGCAGCACTAAATCAGTTTCTTCCAAGCCAGGATGCCAGACAAGATGCTGAAACCCCACAGGAGATGACACCAGTACCATCTCAACCTAGGTGGGGGGCCCTGTTATATATTTTGCAATGGGGCCCTGGAGCTTCAAGCTCCTCTTCTGCATACACTATGGAGGAGCGGGTGATGCTCTTAACAGCTTTTTTGCATGATTTAGCAAGTGGCAAATGGTGCATGAGTGATCAAAGCGTCCGGCACTGTCACATTAATGTCCGCCCAATGTGATGAGGGAGCGACGCTTATCTCATGTGTAAATCAGGCCCAGAGAACAAATAGCCAGTGACAAGCCCTCAATGAGAAATCGCCGTAATTAAGAGGGAGCGGGGATCGCGGAATATTGTGTCACCGATGAACAATTACAATTATTGTCAAACATCACGTTCCGTGACATTAACGGCAGTAAATAACTAGTGACATTTCCCAGTTATGTAAATGGGTAGAAGACCAGCGGCTGCGCTGCATGGAGGCGAGGATGGAAACGATGGAAGTGGGAGCTCGATCGCTGCTGAAGACATGAACGAAATATTCTGCACTGGGAAATCAGCAGGGTTATGCTGGTTATGTCTAGAGCATTAGAGGGGTTGTGTCAGCACAAACAAGACCTTTAAGACAGCAGCTTTTTTGCTAGAGGTAGCTGTAGCCAGCCAGATATGGCTCCCATAGATGAAGGCCCAAGTCCTCTAGAGCAGGGTTGTACTGGTTATGTCTAAAGCTTTAAAGGGGTTGTATTGGCATGGAAAAGCCCTTTAAGACAGGATGGGGGGTTGAGAGGCCAGGATAACAGCTAGTTTGCTAAGGTAGTTGTGGAAAGCAAGATATGTCCCATTTAGTTGACGGATCAAGTCCGCTAAGCAAGTGGCTGGTGACTCCCAAGCAGAAGACCCCCCCCCACCATGATATTCATGACAGAAGCAAAACTGGGGGGCACTAATGTAGGAATAATTATTACTAGGAGCCACTAATGGGGGCATTCTTTATACTTTGGGGGTGTACTATTGGGGCCATTAGTCACACTAGGGGCACTATTTGAATCATTATTTATACTGGGGGGCACTATGGGGGAAATTTGATGTCCAGGAGGCAATATGGGAGGCATTATGTATACTAAGGCACTAAAGGGGCTGATTTTTTTTTTAAAAAGGACAATTAAATTCATCTGTTTTTAATACCAGAGAGCGAGAGCGAGAGAGCGAGAGAGAGGAGAGGGAAAGAGACTAGTATACATATGTGTACTCCTCAATAATATATATGCATTGTCTATGGGGTACTCTTTCTCATTATGGAGACCACCTAGTATGCAGAGTAGGCCAGGCGATGCCGCTATGGGTTTCTGGGGAAGATATTCAAATTAGCTTTCCTAAAATCTGATGCCTGGGGATGTTAGACATTTGCATAGATTTTCCCCACAAAGCAAGTGGATCGTTGTCTAGCCTACAATAGTCATCATATACATCTACTGGTCTCCACACTAGAAATAGTACCCACCCAGAAGTCCCCCCTAAGGCCTTGCTTCTTGAAGACTGTTCTCATCTGCTTTACTGATAAAAGGCCTTTGTCCTGAAAGAACTCGTTTCAGATGTGAGTCTGGCTTAGCTATTTTTCCTAACTTCTTTGCTACATACACATGTCTAAAAGATAGGAAGGCCTCTCCGCCAAACCACTGTGTAAAAATAATGCAGCGCTCATTGCTTCTGTGTTCTCCTTACTGTTTATCTACTAAGTATAATTATAGCTCCTGCTGTCTCACTTCAATGGGGCGACTCCTTCCTATTCACCTGAGGATACATCATCAGTATAGCAGACACACAACACCTTTAACAACTCTCTCTCTCTCATTGGTTTGCCCGAAACAAGCCTCCAAAAATTCAGTTTTGTAACCTTTAAAAAATTCTGACCGAAGCATGAAGCGTTAGAAACAGTTCGCTCATCCTTAGGCCCAACCACTAGATTCCCTACTGATCATGAGAATGGGCATAGACACTGCGCTGATCAATTAATTCTCTATGGAACTGCAGGAGATGGCCAAAAGCATACGATGTCACTCCCATGCAGATTAATGGAGCAGAAGCTGCATGCATGCTTAACCGTCGAGGGTACTCAGGATCGGTTAAACCTCTACCGATCTAATAATTATTACCTGTCCAGGGCATAGTCAATTGTTGTATCCGGAATACCACTTTAAGTAATTAAGACTGAGCTGCAATACCAAGAATAGCCACAACCACATGTATGGCGATGTGCCTGAGGAAGCAATGGAGATGCTCACTTGATTGCCGCAATCCCTATATTCTGCTGATCAACTTAAGACTGAGTAGCTGAACCCCCACTTATTCTAAATATAGATGTCACAAAATCCTAGGTACCCCCATGATCCCATCCCATGTCCTCATAGCTGGTGGTTCCCTCATGATCCCATCCCCTGACCTCATAGCTGGTGTTTATCCCATGATCCTGCCCCCTGGCCTCACAGCTGGAGGTTCCCCCATGATCCCAACCCCTGGCCTCACAGCTGGAGGTTCCCCCATGATCCTGCCTCCTGGCCTCATAGCTGGTAATTCCCACATGATCCTGCCCCCTTGCCTCATAGCTGTAGGTTCAGTCATGATCCCACCCATGACCTCATAGCTGGTGGTTCCCGCATGATCCTGCCCCCCTGCCTCATAGCTGTAGGTTCCCTCATGATCCCACCCCTGACCTTATAGCTGGTGGTTCCCGCATGATCCTGCCTCCTGGCCTCATAGCTGGTGATTACCTCATAATCCCATCCCCTGACCTCATAGCTGGTGGTTACCTCATGATCCCATCCCCTGACCTCATAGCTGGTGGTTCCCCCATGATCCCATCCCCTGACCTCATAGCTGGTGGCTCCGGCATGATCCTGCCTCCTGGCCTCATAGCTGGTGGTTTCCCCATGATCCCATCCCCTGACCTCATAGCTGGTAGTTCCCCCATGATTCTGCCCCCTGGCCTCATAGCTGGTGGTTCCCCCATGATCCCACCCCTGACCTCATAGCTGGTGGTTCCCACATGATCCTGCCCCCTGGCTTCATAGCTGGTGGTTCCCCCATGATCCCATCCCCTGACCTCATAGCTGGTGGTTCCCGCATGATCCTGCCTCCTGGCCTCAAAGCTGGTCGTTACCTCATGATCCCATCCCCTGACCTCATAGCTGGTGGTTGCCGCATGATCCTGCCTCCTGGCCTCAAAGCTGGTCGTTACCTCATGATCCCATCCCCTGACCTCATAGCTGGTAGTTCCCCCATGATCCTGCCCCCTGGCCTCATAGCTGGTGGTTCCCTCGTGATCCCATCCCCTGACCTCATAGCTGGTGGTTCCCCCATGATCCCATCCCCTGACCTCATAGCTGGTGGTTCCCCAATGATTCTGCCCCCTGGCCTCATAGCTAGTGGTTCCCCCATGATCCCAGCCCCTGACCTCATAGCTGGAGGTTCCCCCATATTTAAATGAAATATTGTGCTGATTTGATGGTGATCTGCACGTTATCTCAGCTTTCTGTGAAGGTAACACTGTTACATCCACATCAATTAAAGTCTTAATTTCCGGGGAAGTAAAGCATCTCAGAAAGTATATGACGACGGCGGAGAACCAGCAGAAGGCAATTATAAGAACAAATATTCAGAATTACTGGCACACATTTATTACGCTCTGCTGCCTGTGATAAATAACGCGAGGATAGGAAACAAGCGGCACAATCCGTGAACTCCCCGCCAGTGTGTCAATCCCCCTTCTCACCCCACCTTTCATCTGGTAGCCCGCCATTATTCCTTCTCTTCCAGCGAGATCTGACCCGCAGCCAGGATTAGACACACCGCTCACCGCTACGGCATCTGCGCCATCGTGGAAAGTAATTGTTTCCCAGTGATCTCCGACTCTCCAGCTACTGCAAAAACTACAACTCCCAGCGGGCTCACATTATCACTAGAACTTATGCAAATGTTGTATTTTGTTACTTCGCCAATTTCAAGATCTCTGCATGCGGTCAGTGAATGGAAACATTCTTGTCTCAATCCAGGGGTGTTGAAAATGGGTCCTGGACCTAATGCTTCTAGTCGCTGAGATTTATATCCAATCTAAGCAGCTTCGGTCTGGACACAAGATGGATACAGTTTGCCTGCGCTGATACATTGTAACAAACTATCAGGACAGAAGGGAAAGCTGTGCTAATGAGTTTAGCTCACATTGTATTGTCTAGACTGGATACATTGAAGAAAACATGGCTACTGCCTCATGCTGGATGCTGATTGGTGGAGTATCTTGCGTAGATTTCCCCGCCCCCTCGGAGCACCGTTTGAAGCCCAAATAATGCAGTCCTACAGTCTCCTAGTAAAATGGCCCTAACTTATCCAAATAGCGCTGCCAAGTGCAAGTTCTGGATGCCCATGCCGTCAAAGCTAGCATCCAGATCCGGTCATACCTCCTTAAAGGGATTGCCAACCCAGTCTTTTTTCTAGGACCAGCGCCACACCTGTCCATGGCTGTGTCTGGTATTGCAGCTTAGCTTTGATATTGATAGCCTATCCTCAGGTTGGCGGGGGCACCAGTAGTCAGCTGTTCAGAGAGGCCGTGAGTGCTACGTCCTCTTCCTGGCCCAAGTGATACCTGGGACATGGCAATTCAAGTGAATGGGGCCGAGTTACAATACCAAACACAGCCACTATACAATGTGAGGCGCTGTGCTTGGCGAGCTATGAAGAGACCGGAGCTCCAGTCACCGCAGCAGCTGACAGTTGGACCCCTGGATGCCATCAATATCAAATCCCTGGATAACCCCTTTAAAGCGAATAGAGATGTGGTGCAATACCACACACAACCTGTAGGCAGATGTGGCGCTGTTTTTGGAACAAAATTGCAATATTTGTGTTTTTCTCTTAGCCAATCACTTAAAGACCCTCTTCCAGCAATGAGAAGCATGAGATCGGCACAGGCTTTCAGCCTGCAGAATTAGATTTCTATTCACTGACAGCAATCAGAAATCTTACAGATATACACTGCATACAGCGCCATGCTTTGCTCAGTTACATGTCATGTACTGATTATCCCCCGCCCCCATGTATGTCCTTCCCGTGTTGCTGTCACACTAGTGTCTATTCCTGTAACATACATGACAGGCTACACCCCGACCACCCCCCACATAGCGTAACTCATCCTCTCCGCCGGGAGAGATCCGGCTGTGGGGGGATTATAATCTGCCAAAAAATCTGACCGACCAATCGCCCCATATTAGCTTTTTTCAGCTAAAGAAATCTTGGCAAGAGTGGGGCATCTGTCTTAGAGTCCTAGGGAAAGGATTCGGAATGCACCCCCCATCCTCAAACTCTAAAGTCCACCCAACACATACACATGCAGTTCTCCGTCTTAGGGTCGGCTAGCCCTGCCGCTCCTCCTTCAGTGGCGCCCTTGGCCGCTGCCTGTTACGTCTACCTCTTTGTCAGCAGATAAAGAGAAACACCGATATTTACAAAACACCAGTAATTTAATGTGTGTGTCAGCAACCAATGACTCACCAAACTCATAACCCCGCACATATAATGTATTAATGATTACAAATATATAACTACATATTGTGGACAGATTGAGCATGGCAGTGATTACAGGACAATGCTGCGACAATACGAAAGGTTCACGTAGTGGCAATGGTATTCTGTACTGTCACGAATGACCGGACAGATCAGGTAAGTATTATTTGCCTATACTGGTCATTATCAATGATTTGTCACATACAATAGAGCTGTACAGTCCAAACTTTGACATTTCCACAGCCTACACTCATGCATATCATAAAGTAGCAGCTAAATGCATGCTGACAAAATATGGATTCTATAATCCAAGCTCCACACTAGGTACATCATAGTCTGTAGGGTAGGATGACGGAAGAAGTGTCGTTTACTTTCTATTTTATTCTATATTATTCTGTATATTGTTCTATAGTATTATCTATATTGTTCTATATTATTATCTATATTATTCTATAGTATTATCTATATTGTTCTATAGTATTATCTATATTATTCTATAGTATTATCTATATTATTCTATAGTATTACCTATATTATTCTATAGTATTATCTATATTATTCTATAGTATTATCTATATTATTCTATATTATTACCTATATTATTCTATAGTATTATCTATATTGTTCTATAGTATTATCTATATTATTCTATAGTATTATCTATATTATTCTATAGTATTATCTATATTATTCTATATTATTCTATAGTATCTATATTATTCTATAGTATTATCTATATTGTTCTATAGTATTATCTATATTATTCTATAGTATTATCTATATTATTCTATAGTATTATCTATATTGTTCTATAGTATTATCTATATTATTCTATAGTATTATCTATAGTATTCTATAGTATTATCTATATTATTCTATAGTATTATCTATATTATTCTATAGTATTACCTATATTATTCTATAGTATTATCTATATTATTCTATAGTATTATCTATAGTATTCTATAGTATTATTTTATATTATTCTATAGTATTATCTATATTGTTCTATAGTATTATCTATATTATTCTAGTATATCTATATTATTCTATAGTATTACCTATATTATTCTATAGTATTATCTATATTATTCTATAGTATTATCTATATTGTTCTATAGTATTATCTATATTGTTCTATAGTATTATCTATATTATTCTATAGTATTATCTATATTATTCTATAGTATTATCTATATTGTTCTATAGTATTACCTATATTATTCTATAGTATTATCTATATTATTCTATAGTATTATCTATATTATTCTATATTATTCTATAGTATCTATATTATTCTATAGTATTATCTATATTGTTCTATAGTATTATCTATATTATTCTATAGTATTATCTATATTATTCTATAGTATTATCTATATTGTTCTATAGTATTATCTATATTATTCTATAGTATTATCTATAGTATTCTATAGTATTATCTATATTATTCTATAGTATTATCTATATTATTCTATAGTATTACCTATATTATTCTATAGTATTATCTATATATTCTATAGTATTATCTATAGTATTCTATAGTATTATTTTATATTATTCTATAGTATTATCTATATTGTTCTATAGTATTATCTATATTATTCTATAGTATTATCTATATTATTCTATAGTATTATCTATATTGTTCTATAGTATTATCTATATTGTTCTATAGTATTATCTATATTATTCTATAGTATTATCTATATTATTCTATAGTATTATCTATATTGTTCTATAGTATTACCTATATTATTCTATAGTATTATCTATATTATTCTATAGTATTATCTATATTGTTCTATATTATTCTATAGTATCTATATTATTCTATAGTATTATCTATATTGTTCTATAGTATTATCTATATTATTCTATAGTATTATCTATATTATTCTATAGTATTATCTATATTGTTCTATAGTATTATCTATATTATTCTATAGTATTATCTATAGTATTCTATAGTATTATCTATATTATTCTATAGTATTATCTATATTATTCTATAGTATTACCTATATTATTCTATAGTATTATCTATATTATTCTATAGTATTATCTATAGTATTCTATAGTATTATTTTATATTATTCTATAGTATTATCTATATTGTTCTATAGTATTATCTATATTATTCTATAGTATTATCTATATTATTCTATAGTATTACCTATATTATTCTATAGTATTATTCTATATTATTCTATAGTATTATTTTATATTATTCTATAGTATTACCTATATTATGTTATAGCACATTACTCTGTAATTGACTGATTTTCTGAATTCTGTCTATAGATCACACATTCTTTCTTGCATTTTATGTTATTTTTTTGCTATCCTTTTAGCTTCTTTTTGACCCTGTGCTGCTTATGAATAGTCTTCGGTGGCAGGGAACACACACGTTGCCTGTGAATATCTCTGCTCCCCAGGCACGCACCCTGCACCCCCGGGACGTTCACCTCTGACCCTCATCTGCTGTGCAGAGGACGCAGGCACAGATTGATTATCGGTTTCCCTCAGCAGGACGAGCGTATGACAGAGAACTGATTGTCAATGTCACTACAGAGTTCTGGCCTAGTCTGGGACATCCATCCCGCTGCCGCACCCTGCTGTAGATGTCGGGGCGTAGAATGTGTCAAAAAGGGGTGCAGTCGCCTAAAGCCACCAATTAGCGATGGTGTCTTTTGTATCCGTTTTGATCAATCTCCGCCATTGTCTTTATATGACTTTGTTGTATCTGTTTCCGGAAAAGCTGGGTGATAACCAACATGGCCGAGCAATACGGTAAGTTCCGCATCTTCCAAGAGGTTTGCTGATCAGGAGTCGGGAGAGCTGGGTTGAGATTTTACATTAAATTGACCATATTGGTGATCGCCCAAATTTTAAAGAATTACATTTTTTTGGTGCCTAATTCCATTAATCCGGCATTCTCTGGATGATCAAATATTCTATATCAAAGATTAGCAATCTCTGGATTTTCATTCGTTTTCATTAAATAAGTCAGTGGTCTCCAACCTGGAGCTCTCCAGCAGTGTCAAAACTACAACTCCCAGCATGCCCGATGCCCCACTGGTTGGAGACCACTGACCTCTATTTTTAACCCAACGTGACTGTTAACATATGCTCACATTCTCCTATCTGCGCAGACATCTGCTCCCAGTATAGGGGACAGGAAGTCTACACATTACCCCCAGTCTCTTAATGGGATCTTAAAGGGGCAGAAGAAGTGGGGAAAAAAAATCACCATTCTGTCCCTCAGGGAGGCCTTTTCGTTGCACTTTCATGTACCACCTAACTGAGAATGCGTTAACACCATATGTCGCAGTGCAGGAGATACCGGTGGGATTTTTAGAGATGAGTAAATAATTTGTGAGCGAGCCGTAAACTGGAAACCAACAAAAAAATGCATCTTTAGCAAAAAAAAAGATCGTCTTTCACTATTAAGATGAATTGCAGGCAGCGAAGGGGAAAATTGATTCTAATATTGTTAACCTCGGAAATAAAGATAGTGATTGTGCAAGTGAAAAAAAAAGCTCAAAAGACATAAAAAAATAATCCAAATATCATTGATCTATAAAGAGCTTCCAGCAGATGAGTTCACCCAGGTTGTTAATGAATATCGCCGATCGCGGGTGATGGACATCTCAACAATGAATTCATTTACATTCCAATGAGCGTCGATCGATGCAGTTCCTCGGAGCGGCTGGTAGGAGATCCCTATCTCTGCACCTTTTTTTTTATTTAGATATACTATGTTAAATATGGCAAGCCAATCAAACCCCCAGCCACTGAGATCCATCGGATGGATCAATATGGCGTCCCATAGGGGGCAGTATATACTGTATACCTGATAGACTAAGGTGGATTCAATTTTAATGTGTATTCCAGAGGGATTCGGAAAGTGGTAGTCTAGGGAGGAGAAGTGATATATGGAAGGTTATACATTAGAAAGGGTAAACAGAAGACCCCTAAACACTAAATACATAGATGCCAACATAATTCTGGATATATATAGGCCCCACCCCAGTGACCGCCCATAAAATGCTCAGGAAATGCCCCCAAACTGCCCACTTTGGGCCACATTTTCACAATACCCTGCTACTCCCCTCTTGTGCTCAACCCCACTCCCCTGCCACCCATTTCCTTGATCTATAGGCAGCTATATACATGAAAACCACCAAGTCCTATCAGTGGACAGAAAACTGAACTGTATTAACCAGCTCAAGGCAAATAAGATCATGGGATGTGTTCAGAAGATGATTAAAAAAAATTGTGGATTGGATGTAACACGACATCCTTGGAACTGGATATTTTGAGAAAAACATATCTTAACATTGATATACACAAATGAGCAAGCGTCAAACATGTAACACCTTCTGGCTCCAAATGGTAAAAAGCAACTGCCAGAAATGCCATGATATCTGATAATAAGCAAGTGACAAAATGTCACAACAACTCCATACAACCTTCTGCACCTTGGCCGTTATGTTCCATTGTGGTTTGGTGAAAATTTAAATATTAAGGTGTAAGGCGCAGGTGCCAAGTAATGGTTTATCTCAACTGCATCAGATGGGATCTGCCACTGGTTCTCCTCAGCTGGAGCCTCTGGAACATCTCACAGCAGTGGATGAAGTGATTGCAATTCCACCTGGACCTAGGTAGCTGGTGGTTATGAAGACCTGGACCTCATACATACCCTTCTGAGCCTCAGGGGCGGATTGGCCATAGACCCTACAGGGAAATTTCCTGGTGGGCCAATGCCCAAGGGGGCCACCCAAGTCCTCCTCTCTGCTGTGGGCCCAAGACATAATGAGCCCTCAACAGTAATTAACGCTTTGAGAATCAGCTACCCATGTACCCGAACATGCCCTCCTGAATTCAACTGCTGTGGCCTGCACTTCACCGCCTAAGAGCCCTGCTCCATAAGACAACTGGAGGAGGACAGAAGATGGCAGCTATTGATGGCCACCACAGATGGCCAGCTTTTGGGGCAGTATATTGTGCTACACTGTGTAATTTGGTTCTGCTGGGGCGGTATTTTGCACTATGGCATTGTTGACTCCGCCTATTTGTGTTGCCTCACCTTCTGTGAATTTGGACCTGCCTACAAAATAGGGACACTTTTTTATTTTTTTTAGTTTTTTTCAGGGCCACTTTAAGTTCCCAGTCCGCCCTGCTGAACCTCATCCATTTAGATATTTTCCCGTGAAGACAACCTCTTTTAATATGAAGCCGGTGGGTCCAGTGTTTCTCATCCACATCTAGGCACACATTTCCTCTGCGTTGCTTTACCACAGTGGATATATATATCATCTACCACTGGATAGATCACCTGAAGCAGATGCTTGACCATGCTCCATTCAAACTCTGACCAGAGTGAGGAGGAAAGCAAGGCTCGGGACTCCTGTTCTAGTCAATGTGGCACCTCCACCAATCAGACATTTATCATCCATCCTGTAGATAAGTGATAAAAGACCACTGTGGGAAAAAACCCTTTTAATGGCAGCTACTGTCTATGTAATGCATAAATATATCAGTTGCACCAAAGTGGGAGCTGCTCTGTAGCTGGAAACCCCCATAAAAGATGTCCATGTGTCCTAATAATGGTGAGGCCTCATGTTCAGCAACCTTTTCTATTGCCTGGGGCCCTCACAAAAGTATTGCTCTGGTGCCATCATGCTGACTGAGACTGAAGGCATCTCTGCCAAAGAAGAAGGGTACCAGCATTAGTCTAAAGGTCAAGTATATCTCTGCCACCAAGGTTCTGCTCAACCACCTCCCCTGGAGAGAAGAACATTGGCTTTTCAGTGGTCAAATCACAAATTTTATGTTCTCCTTGAGGCACATAAAGCATTTCAAGTAATTAAAGTAGACTAGCGGTTTACTAGAAAGAGACATTTTTATAATCTTTGAGCAACCCCAAGGTGGATAACTACCATGAATTCTTGAAGTTCACCTCATGGAATCACTACATGCTTATAATGAGGAAAGAAAAGTGAAGGGAATCTAGGGCATAAAGCTCAGTATGAAGGCATTAGCTTATGTGTGATGGGTCAAAAGAGCGCAATTTATATAGAAAGTGCTAGTATTTGGAGTATTTCGCAGGCAGGGACATGGTGTAACAACAAGTCCCGTGGTAATAGATCCTCTTCATCCAGGATGACAAGCGGACTGGCTAATTTTGTATTAGCTTATAAGGATTCTTGGAGCACACCGAGCCCAACGCCTGGCGCCATAACCTCCGAGAAGCTGAATATTCATACACTGGATTCCTATTACAAGTTCTGCGCACCATTCCCCAGATAGCTCCTCCACTTCTACGCATTTTCCTTGCTTGAATAATTGTGTTATGGATAAAGGATACCGTGTAGGGTAAATGAAGAAATATGTGTTATCTAGAAAGCGAAATTCAGATCCGCAATACAAAGAGGAATTATAGAATAGGACACATTCAATTTCAAGTTTTTCCATGAGTGATTGACTACCAGCTTCTGCTCGTCTGGGCCTCAGGGTGCACTATTAACGGGATATATTCTTTAATTGTTCTCACCTGGGTTGTGCCCTACATGGAAGTGAATGGAAACCTTAAGGTGGCTCTCTATTACCTTCCTAAAGATGGTTTCAGATGGCCAGATAATCTGGCAGATTACCAGGAACGAACGTTCCTGCGAATGTTCGTTCCCGATAATCTGCCCTTCTGAAGGTGCAGCCGATCACCCGATGAAGGAGCGAAAAGCTTGTTCACCGGATGAAACTGTTGGTGGTGCCAGCACCTAAATGATCATTTCTGGACAGCAGATCGTTCCATCAATCTGCTGCAAAAGAAACAATACAGCTGTATGAGACCGGATGATAGCAATAGCGACCGCTCACCCTCATACAGTGGAGGGGATCGCTGCCTATGAATACTGAGCTTCACCTCCACTGAATGAGCATCCGACTATCGAGAAGAAACACTTCCTTCTTCTTGACAATCTGAGGCTCATCGGCCCATCTAGATCCACCTTTAGTGTAGACGTTGAGGTGGGGGGGGGGGGTGACCGTAGATAGACCAGATGAAAACACAAAATAAAGAGGAGCGGTGACCCTTTTCACCCAGCTAGGAGTCTGTGCCAAACTGCTCCTCCCAATTTAGGTGCTTAAAGGCTATGTACACCTTTGGAGGCAATTTTTGTTTATGATTGCATTTTACTAATTTTTGGCTAAAAATAATATTTTTCATTGGTCTTTATTAAAAATATTGAGCCACTCTGTCACAAAAGGCTGTTTTTCTAGCTGTGTGACTGGTACTTTCACTTTTTGCTGGTCATCTAATAAACCTTATCTCTAAACTTCTAAAAGAGGTCATAAACACTTCTCAGCCACATTCTTATCAGTAAGATAAGGATTGAGCTTTAATGATTTTTTATAATATCAGAGAGCAAAGATAAGGAGCCGTCAGCTCCTGGTCTGACGGAAAAGACAGAAAATCCAAAGGGTGCTTCTAGAGCATCTCAGCCCTGTACAGAGCAAAGGGCTCCATATTTTTAATAAAGACCAATTGAAAAAAATTATTTTTAGCTCTAAATAAGTACAATGCAATAATAAAAAAATTGACACCATAGGTGTGCATTTTAGAACGTAGGACGTTAATAATAAAATAGGAGAACATCATCTAAATATATCTAAAAACTCCCTAAATAATTATAATTATGAAATCTAATACTAACCATTTCCAAGGTTATATGTCAGCCACGTTTTATGTATTGCTATCTGATGATAAAATATTGAAAGCAATGACGATTACACCGCTTCCCAGCACACGTTCTGTATCTATTTCCGAGCCCTGCGAATGTCTCCTGTAACAGGACGCTCGCAATATCTGATCCATTTGTGAATGTATTAAGAGGCCGTGTTAAGAATTCACAGTCACAGGGCTGCACTAGATCAGTCCTACAGGAGGAACGCCATCAACGCTCGGCTGTGTGCAAAAAAGGATAAAAATGAAATAAAAAGAAAAAAAATAATAAAATATTTCCGCTTCACGATATGAATATACATGATGATCTAATATTTATTATGCACTTTCTAACTCTCCATAGCTCGCAGGCTCTGCCCCGGCCACGAGGGCCACTCATTTCAGCCAGGGGATGTCCAGAGGAAAGGTCAGAGGTCTTTTTATGCTCTATTAAATTTTTTATGTCCTTCCAGATGGTAAGGGTAGGAAGTCAAGTAATAAATTCTGATTGATTGGGCATGAGAGGGGGCAAGGGAGGAACCAACTTGGATTTTGGGTCACTTGAGGTCATTTATTTTGACAGTGCAGAAATGTAACTGGAGACTTTGATTTCTTCAAAGAACTCATGAAGACCTTTGGCCAAAGCGTAAGATACTGTTTTTGGATGTAGTTGGAATTGTAGCCTGGAGCTGGACGTGATGGGACACCTCAAGCACCACCGAGTAGTTCTACATTTCATCAGCCATAGGCCTCATGCACACGACCATTGTGTGTTTTGCGGTCCGCAAATCGTAGATCCGCAAAACATGGATGGCGTCCGTGTGCGTTCCACAATTTGCGGAACGGCACGGACAGCCTTTAATATAACTGCCTATTCTTGTCCGCAAAGCGCTGATAAGGTTAGGACAGGTTATATTTTTATTGCGGACCACGGAACGGAGCAACAGATATGGACAGCGCACAGATTGAAGTGAATGGGTCCGCATCCGAGCCACAGTTTGGACCAAAACAACGGTCGTGTGAATGAGGCCTTGTAGAGAACTCAAATCTGAGTCTACTAAATCTCTACAACCTAGTAACATGTGAGGCATAAGCCACAATATGCCTCGTGTCAGGCTGAGGTAGATAGGCCTGAATCTAACCACACCACCATGACCTGCCTCATGAGCAACATCATTGGGTGGAGGACCACCATTATCTGCTGTAATCCTCATGGGGTGAAGGAGACTTCCTCAGTGGTTCAGCAATATCTACCAAACATCTCTGTATCTCATTATCTATCTATGTATGTTCTATCTATCTATCTATCTATCTAGCAATCATATCTATGTATCATTATCTATCTATCCATCTATCTTACATCTATCTCTCTCATATCTATCTCCCTCCAATCTATCTATCTATCCATCTATCTCATATCTATCTATCTATCTATCTATCTATCTATCAATCATATCTATCTAATTTATCTCATATCTATCAATCATATCTATGTATCATTATCTATCTATCTATCTATCTATCTATCTTCTATCTTCTATCCATCTATCTATCTATCTATCTATCTATCTATCTATCTATCCATCCATCTATCTCTCTCTCTCTCTCTATCAATCATATCTATATATCATTATCTATCTATCTATCTATCTATCTATCCATCTATCTCATATCTATCTATCTATCTATCTATCTATCTATCAATCAATCATATCTATGTATCATTATCTATCTATCTATCTATCTATCTATCTTCTATCTTCTATCCATCTATCTATCTATCTATCTATCTATCTATCTATCTATCTATCCA
The DNA here is from genome assembly GCF_014858855.1 of Bufo gargarizans. Lineage (NCBI taxonomy): Eukaryota > Metazoa > Chordata > Amphibia > Anura > Bufonidae > Bufo > Bufo gargarizans. Next base: position 51,471,711 of record NC_058080.1, read on the forward strand.
TCCATCTATCTCTCTCTCTCTCTCTATCAATCATATCTATATATCATTATCTATCTATCTATCTATCTATCTATCTATCTATCTATCCATCTATCTCATATCTATCTATCTATCTATCTATCTATCTCCTATCTATCTATCTATCTATCTCTCTCTCTCTCTCTCTCTCATATCTATCTATCTATCTATCTATCTATCTATCATCTATCTATCTTCCACAGGGGCCGCCGCCACCTTATACTGTATCTATCTCTGTATCTATAGACACATAGGAGCAGCAGTTCCTTGTACCTTTCTGTTACGCTCTCTGGCTAAGTGCCAAAGACACAAAGGAGGATTATTCCGAGGAATCTACTGTCTCCTACCGGCTGCGCCGCCTCTGCCTTTTATAGGCGCAGAAAATAGCAGCTCCCTGGCATCCTGGCATCAGAGTCTTTGGGCATCTGTCTGGATACCAACACAGACACTGCGTGATGTCCGCTCCGGCAGCTGGGGGGTTAATAGCTAAGAGGAAATCATTTAACTCTTTGTGATGCAGGAAAACCGCAGAATGCATTACGATTGTTAATTATATGATCAGCAAACTTTTCTATAAACCTCGGACTTTCTGATTATTACTAATAATAATTTATATTTTGTATTATTGTTTTGTAGTATCATCATCATTATTATTAGATTACATTTATTTTTACTGATTATTTTATGTACTTAGAATATTTTAAGTATTTTTACAATTATGTATTCTTATGAATACACAATTTTATAATGATTACCCCCCCACCAAAATAAATAAATAATTAAACAACAAAAATAAATAAATGAATAAACCTCTTGCTTATTGCTCTGAACTCTGTGAACTTCACCATTAAACGTCACTAAACGTGGGATTCGTGTCTCCGAAATTCTCGGCCAATATCCGAATCACGCAGAGGACGGCGACAAATTAGGCGAATAAACCCAATTTACATACAGTGCACTACAACTACCAGAGGCCGCTCATTCCTGAAAGCATTTTACCCTAAAAAGCAACGATCCAGGTCCGTGGTCAGGAGGGGGCTGTGTGCTCCTCATTTCTCCCTAATAGTCGTTTCTAGGAGGGAAGTAACTTGCTGGTAAATAGATGGTGAGTTTGCAATGTGTTGGTTGAATAACCTCATCTTGTGTGGAAAAATGATTATACAGCAATGTGGAGGAGCGGGCGGGGGGGTTCAGACAGGGGAGGCGCTGGGAGGAGCGGGGGTCCCTACGAAAAGGATCAGCCCGTGTCCACTAGGTTGGAGGTTTTAATACAGATGCAGTAGAGCTGAGTTTGTCAATTGATACGACTTTCTGTGAGAGGTTTTTACATGCTAGTAGCTTCCCCAGTAGCATAGTTATATGACAACTCAGCTCTGCTACATCTGCTCTAGCATGCTGGCATAAGGGAAGGATGATGACGGAATAGTGAAATGTAAGGGAGAATAATTTAGACTATGCAGCGAGAAGATAAGGCGCACGGTATCCAATGAGAGAGAGATCCAGACTGGAGACTGGCAGGGGGGGCACAGCAGCTGGCACAGAAGTTGGTAGCAGCATCCACACGAGCGGGTATAACAAGGAGACAACATGTGAGAAGACACTACACCAAGAGCCTGGGGGGGTGCAGGTAGAGGGAAGTCTATACAGATACACAGATGTAGCAGAGCCGGCTGTGCGCATGCCTTGTTTATGTGATGAGATAAGTTGCTGAGTAAGGAGAATGCAGTAGGTTTGTTTGCGCCGCAATCTATATGCCCCGTGAGTTGTGCCAAATGACAAACTCAGCTTTGCTACATCGACCCATGATCATATAAAAGAAAATGCAGCGCTGAGTGAGACCGTACGCGCGAGATATACTTTTTTCGGTAATAGTTAATAATTAACCCTTACTGTTTTAACCCTTCCAGTGCCACCCTACTCCAGCACATGGCGGGAACAGCTAAATATACACAATTTTGCCCCCTCGCCTTAATCAAGTGGGCAGATTCCTGCCCAGTCCTTAGGAGCTTAGCTCAGTCCTGGCGCACCACGGTGCCCACAGAGAGGGTGGCAGTGCCAGTCTGTTCCATTCATAGTATAATACTCATTGCAGGATGCCAGTACAACTATAGCCCAGCAGGGTGCCAGGCTTATGTGTGCCCAGCCCAATGCGGTGCCAACTGGGTGCCCGCGCCTGCACACACACGATTACACAGACTGTGCCCACCGAGCTAAAGCAAAGCAAACCAGCGCCAACCTAAAATGCCATCACCCTGCCAGCTGTGCACACAAAGGGACTTACCACAGATGAGCAGGAGCAGGACACATCCACACAGCCTGACCGAGCTCATGGTGATGAGGATGGTGATGGTGATGGTGAAGGACCCCCTGGCACAGGGACTGGGATCTGGGACTGGTGGGCACTCAGGCTTCAGCTCTGCAGGTGTTTAACTCTCTCTCTTCCCAGCTCAGCTCTGCACCTTGTAGCATACACATCCCCCTTTAGATCCAAGCTGCAAAAAAAAAAAAACGAAGAAGAAAGCCTCCCAATCCAAGAGGATGCAATGTGGGGATGAGAAGTTTGATTGCACCCCCTGCTGCAAACTTCTGCCTCAAAGAAGGTGCTGAGGGCTTCAATCTGTGCTGGAACTTTAAAGGGCTCCAAAATCAAATTCCTTAGGTGAGGAGGAGAGTATCCACTCAATGGGAAGCCTGGTATCCTTGCTGTGGGCAGAGTGCCTCCTTAAATCCTTAGAGGGATGCACTGTGCAGGGCTCCTGTATATGCAAGTGGCTGGAGCCTCTGGATCCTGGAATCAGACAATCCTGCTATTGCAGTGGGGCTATCCTCTGATCCTCCTGGCAGCAGTTAGATCCTTGGCACTGATGCCCCTAATGCTGCTGTTGCCCTTACTCCATCCTGTGCTGCAACCCAGCACCATGCAAATGCCATGCAATGCAATCCCTGTCTCCCAGGTCTGAGGCTCTGCTCCCAGCACAGGAACAGAGCTGCTGGCACCGAGCGCAGCTTTGGAGGGTTTTAAAGGGACAGGAAGAGTCATAAATTGTGTGGAGCAGCAGCAGTAGGAGCAGCAGCAGTGGCACTACCTCCCTGCCTCACACACTGCCTGATACTGGGGAAGTGGGAGCAGCACCACCGCCTGTCAATCACATGGAGCTCTCCCTGCATCCAGCATCGCAACTGGCTGCTGCATTTAGAGTGCAAGCTCTTAGGGATGCTCCACGAGGTTCAGCCCCTAGCCTTGCTGATAGATGAGCTCAGAGTGGTTGGTAATGATGTAGCAGAGCTGAATTGATTTTTTACCTAAACTGGACTATGTCATACAGATAGAAAGAGTCCTAAATGAATTGCAACTTCAGCTTTGCTGGGCATTCAAGAGGAAAGGCACCTTGGGCTCTGCTACATCTGAGTTATTTGAGAGGAAAGGCAACTTCAGCACTGCTACATCTGAGGCTATTTGAAAAGGGAAAGGCAACCTTAGCTCTGCTACATCTAAGGTTATTTGATAGGGGAGACAATGTCAACTGTGTATTACATCTGAGGTTGAGATTAAAGGCAACTTCAGCCTGCTACATCTGAGGTTATTTGAGAGGAAAGGCAACAACAGCTCTACTACATCTCAGGTTATTTGTGAAGAAAAGGCAACTTCAGCTCTGCTACATCTGAGGTTATTTGAGAGGAAAGGCAACAACAGCTCTACTACATCTCAGGTTATTTGTGAAGAAAAGGCAACTTCAGCTCTGCTACATCTGAGGTTATTTGAAAGGGAAAGGCAACTTCAGCTCTGCTACATCTGAGGTTATTTGAAAGGGAAAGGCAACCTTAGCTCTGCTACATCTGAGGTTATTTGATAGGGGAGACAATGTCAACTGTGTATTACATCTGAGGTTGAGAGCAAGGCAACCTTAGCTCTGCTACATCTGAGGTTATTTGAGAAGAAAAGGAAACCTTAGCTCTGCTCCATCTAAGGTTATTTGAGAGGAAATGCAACAACAGCTCTACTACATCTGAGGTTTTTGTGAAGAAAAGGCAACTTCAGCTCTGCTACATCTGAGGTTATTTGAAAGGGAAAGGCAACCTTAGCTCTGCTACATCTAAGGTTATTTGATAGGTGAGACAATGTCAGCTGTGTATTACATCTGAGGTTGAGAGGAAAGGCAACTTCAGCTCTGCTACATCTGAGGTTATTTGTGAAGAAAAGGCAACTTCAGCTCTGCTACATCTGAGGTTATCTGAGAGGAAAGGCAACTTCAGCTCTGCTACATCTGAGGTTATTTGAGAAGAAAATGCACATACACAGACACATTGTGCATTTCTGTTGTATGACTGATGCTGAGACCTCCAGAGACGTTTCCATCCCCAGTTGTGAAGGAACGTCTAGATCTCCTATAGGTATGCCCCCTATAGGGGTACCCCCTTTCTAGATATTTACAGGGGGAGGTCCACGTCATTCCAGACAAGTGGCCAGCAGCTGCATCCAGCCACTTTGGTGGAATACGGTCCTTGGGACCTTGTTCTTTTTGTAGGTGGGGGTCACAGTAGTGGGGACCCCCTCCTATCAGATGTTTATGGCATATACTTTGGAACAGAACTTTAAAAGTCTTCATTTTCAAATCTCTTAGTCATTGGGTCGAATTTATTAACCCCTTAAAGGGGTTGTAGAATGGTACAGGATAGATAAAGCATGGCTGCAATAACAGCGCCTCACCTGTCCACAGGTTATGTGCGCTATTGCAGCCCAACCGTATTCACTACAGAGGAGCCAAGCTGCATTTACAGAAACATCCAACGCACAGCTGTGGTGCTGTTTCCAGAAGCAAGTAGCCATGTTGTCTTATTCTGTACGGCCCAGCCTATTCTGAGTCTTAAAGGTGTTCTCTGGGATTTTTTAACCCCTCCTTCCTTCTAATACTTTCTATTACAGCACTAGGACTTAGGTCCTCTGGACTTACAGTATTAGGACTTACTTCCACTGCACTTAAAGCGCTAGGACTTTGGTCCACCGGACTTGCAGCACTAGGACTTAGTTGCATTGGACTTACAGTGCTAGGCAGGGGAGTAGCTATAGGGGGTGCAGAGGTAGCAGACAGTCGCTACCGGGCCCAGGAGCCTGAGGGGCCCAAAGAAGACACCAGTATTATAGAAAGTGCATACTGGTCAAGTTACACCTCTGGCTGGAGGGAAGGGGTTAGGTCAAGAATTTGGCATGGGGGGGGGGGGTTGCTGTTTCAATTTTTGCCTCAGGCAGCACAAAGGCGATGTGCTCCCCTGTCCCTGGCCACAAAGCACTGAGGGAAAGGAGGTCCAATCTGAACTCTCGCACCAGGGGCCATGAGCCTTCAGCTATGCCCCTGGTGCTAAGATATAGTTCCACTGGACTTACAGCGCTAGGAGTTAGTTTCTCTGGACTTACAGCGCTAGGACTTAGTTCCTCTGGACTTACAGTGCTAGGACTTAGGACCACTGGACTTACAGCGTTAGGACTCAGTTCCACTGGACTTACAGCGCTAGGACTTAGGTCCACTGGATGTACAGCTCAAGAACTTAGTTCCATTAGACTTACAGATCTAGGACTTAGTTCCACTGGACTTACAGATCTAGGACTTAGTTTCACTGGCCGTACAGCACCAGAACTTAGCTCCACTGGACTTACAGCACTAGGAATTAGTGCCACTTGACTTACAGCGCTAGGACTTAGTTCCTCTGGACTTAAAGCACTAGGACTTAGGTTCATTGGACTTCCAGCACTTGGGCTTAATTACACTAGACTTTAAATGCTAGGACTTAGTTCCACTCGACTTACAGTGCTAGGACTTAGTTCCACTGAACTTAGGGCACTAGGACTTAGGTCCACTGGACTTACAGCACTAGGACTTAGTTCCACCTGACTTACAGCGCTAGGACTTAGTTCCCCTGGATATACAGCGCAAGGACTTACTTCCACTGGCCTTGAAGTACTAGGACTTGGTTGTACAGGACTTAATGTGCTAGGACTTAGTTACACTAGACATACAGTGCTAGGACTTAGTTCCACTGGACTTTTAGCACTAGGGTTTAGTTACACTAGACTTGTAACACCCCAGAGTGGCATTACCACTTCTTCACCCCGCTACTGTCTTTAATGGGCTAATATAATGTCATCTTATGTATTTTGTGCAGGTCCACTACGCTGTGCATTTCCAATGTTTGTAACTGTTATGTTCAAATGTAATGTGCCTGGTTCTCCAGCAGGTGGCAGCAAATATGGCAGAGCTACAGTCAGGTAAAATGGTGCTTTCCATTCCATTCTAACCCCCCCTCTGTTGAGGAGTGGGCGAGTCTCACTTCCTGCAGGAAGGGTGGGGATGAGTTTGAATTAGTCTAGCTTACCCCCCTTCTAGGTGAAGGTGTGCAGGGAACGTCTCTGCTGGACGTGCCCAAGCCAGCCAGAGTACCCTTAGCTCTGCTGGCTATGCAGGTCAAAGCTTAAGAGCCTCAGGAGCATAGTTCTCTGGCACTAATTAAGAGAGAGACTACAAAGAGAGAAGTTGCAGCATACAGCAAAAGCAAAGTTATACAGCCAGCCTGTGAGTACAGCAGAGCCAGAGAGCAACAGATGTAGCAAAGACCAGTTTGCCTGCCAGAGTTTTAATGCTAAAGCCTGCTGGGACCAAGACAAAGCCTGTAAACCGTTTTGGAGAATGTCTATACAAAATTAAGCTGCTGTTCAACTTTATACAAGGTCTGGACTTAAATTATTTCCTTCAAATCCCTCAATTATCTACCCTATTTATTGCTTCGGAGCCAAAGCCTGGGGTCCAGCAGTATCCAGGTAGGAGCACCATGACACACATAAAGAGACATTTTAGGCCTTACTATACCACTAAGCATTCCTAAACCTGGGAAGCGTTATAGAGGGCCCTAGGGGGAGGCGCCCGTTGCAGACTTACAGCACTAGGACTTAGTTCCACTGGACTTACAGTGCTAGGAATTAGTAACACTGGACTTACAGCACAAGGACTTAGTTCCACTGGACTTACAGCACTAGGACTTAGGTCCACTGGACTTATAGCACTAGGACTTAGCTCCACTGGACTTACAGCACTAGGACTTAGTTCCTCTGGACTTATAGCTCTAGGACCTACTTCGACTGGCCTTAAAGTACTAGGACTTTATTGTACTGGACTTACAGTGCTAGGACTTATATCCACTGGACTTATAGCACTAGGACTTAGCTCCACTGGACTTACAGCAAAAGGACTTACTTCCACTGGCTTTAAAGTACTAGGACTTGATTGTACTGGACTTACAGCACTAGGACTTAGTTGCTCTAGACATACAGCGCTAGGACTTAGTTCCACTGAACTTACAGTTCTGGGACTTAATTCCACTGGACTTAGAGCGCTAGGACTTAGGTCCACTGGACTTACAACACTAGGACCTAGTTTCACTGGACTTACAATGCTAAGACTTAGTTCCTCTGGACTTACAGCGCTAGGACTTACTTCCACTGGCCTTACAGTACTAGGATTTGATTGTACTGGACTTACAGTTCTAGGACTTAGTTCCACCGGCCTTACAGTATTAAGACTTACTTTCACTGCCCTTACAGTACTAGGACTTGATTGTACTGGACTTACAGAGCTAAGACTTAGTTGCACTGGACTTGCAGCACTATAACTCAGTTCAACTGGACTTACAGCGCTACGACTTAGGTTCTCTGGACTTACAGTGCTAGGACTTAGTTCCACTGGACTTACAGTGCTAGGACTTAGGTCCACTGGACTTAAAGCTCAAGAACTTAGCTCCACTGGACTTAAAGCACAATGACTTAGTTGCACTGGACCTATAGCTCTAAAACTTATTTCCACTAGTCTTACCGTGGTAGGACTTAGTTTCCCTGGACTTCCAGCATTAGGGCTTAGTTACGCTAGACTTACAATGCTAGCACTTAGGCCCAGCGGACTTACAGTATTAGGACTTACTTCCACTGGCCTTACAGTTTTCCAAAATACTACCTGTACCTCGAGCCACACAAGAAAGGCAGCGGGAGATTAATGAGGTTAACAAGCGGCTCAAGAACTGGTGTAGGAAGTAGGGGTTTGGGTTCCTGGAGAACTAGGCCGACTTTTCTGTCGGCTACAGGCTCTACCATAGGGATAAGCTGCACCTCAATGGGAAAGGGGCAGCTGTGTTGGGGGAGAAAGATGGCTAGAAGGTTGGAGGAGTTTTTAAACTAGGCACTGGGGGGAAGGAAATTACATTATAGGATGGGAAGATAGTGCAGATAGAGACCGAGGGCAAGGTAATGGGACTGGGGGAGGAATAGAAGGAGGGACTAAAACAGTTCATAAGGAAAGGTGTAGGGTAAAAAATATACATAAACCTCTTAATTGTATGTATACTAATGCCAGAAGCCTGACTAATAAAACTGGGGAACTGGAATTAGTGATGTGTGAGGAGGACTATGACATAGTGGGAATAACTGAGACATGGCTGGATGATAGCTATGACTGGGCAGTTAATGTACAGGGTTACAGTCTGTTTAGAAAGGATCGCCAAAACCGGAGATGAGGAGGGGTCTGCCTTTATGTAAAGTCTTGTCTAAAGCCCACAGTCCGAGAAGATATAAGTGAGGGACATGAACATGTGGAGTCACTGTGGGTAGAAATACATGGAGGCAAAAACAATAATAAAATACTAATAGGAGTTTATTATAAACCACCTAATATACCACAGAAAATCTACTACTAAACGAGATAGACGAGGTGGCAAATCATAATGAGGTCATTATTATGGGGACTTCAACTACCCAGATATAGACTGGGAAACTGAAACCTGTATATCTCATAAAGAAAACAGGTTCTTGGCAATAACCAAAGACAATTACCTTTCCCAACTGGTTCAGGACCCGACTCAGAGGGACGGCCATACTGGACTTAGTATTAACCAATAGACCTGACAGAACAACAGATGTGCAGGTTGGGGGACACCTGGGAAATAGTGACCATAAAGTAATGACCTTCCAATTATCATTCAAAAGAGCGTTTCTACAGGGAGGAACAAAAATACCAAATTTCAAAAAAGCTAAATTTAGCCAACCAAGAGAGGCCCTAGGCCTAACTAACTGGGACAAAGTCCTCAAAAATAAAAAATATAGCCACAAAATGGGATATTTTTAAAAGTATCCTAAAATCTAATTGTGAGCGGTACATACCTTATGGTAATAAAAGGTTAAGGAACAAGAAAAAACAAATGTGGATAAATAGAACTGTAAAGAAAGCAATAAATGACAAAAATAAGGCATTTATATCACTAAAACAGGAGGGTATCAAGGAAGCACTGAAAAACTATAAAGGAAAAAAATTGAATATGTAAAAAACAAATACAAGCAGCCAAACTAGAGACCGAGAGATTAATTGCCAAAGAGAGCAAAACTAACCCTAAAATGTTCTTCAGTTATATAAATGGTAAAAAGTATAAATCTGAAGGTGTCGGCCCTCTACAGAGTAATCATGGAGTTGCAGAGAGCGACGAGGAGAAATCAAAGCTATTAAATATTTTTTTCTCCACTATATTCACTGAGGAAAATAAACTGTCAGATGAAATGCAGAATGTAAAAGTTAATGTCACGGTGGACGAGCACTCAGACACACAGATAAACCAACAACCAGGCTCTAGGCGAGAAGCAGGGTAAGGGTCACCTCCTGGCTAATCCCTGACCTCTCTCCCTGCACTGCTCAGCCCACATTCAGACCTTGGTGGTAGGAATGATGTGTTCCCGTGCCTGGGCTAAAACACCCTAGATTCCCTGAGATGGTGAAAAGGGGAAATAGGAGCAGCCTGCTCGCACAGAACCTGGATGGGAGAGATGACACAAACACAACCTAGACAGCAAACAACAAAAACTGAAACAACACTTATCTTTTCTGAGCTGGAACAAACAACCTTCCTTCCTTGATGCTTGCTTGCTTCCAAGGCCAGACTGATTTCTATAACCCCCTCAGAGCACTGGAATTGAGAGCCATTTAAACTAATGACCCCACCCAGTGCACCTGATGGGAGGCGGATCCAGCACGACTCCAAAACAAACACTAAACACGTGCTGCTATTCTGGCCGACCTCCGCACATAGTCAGAGCAGGGCATGACAGTACCCCCCTTCTACGGGTGACCTCCGGACACCCCGGACCAACTTTATCCGGATGGGATCTATGAAAAGCCCTCAACAGTCGGCTGGCACTGACATCCAGTGCCGGAACCCACATCCTCTCCTCAGAGCCGTATCCCCTGACATCCAGTGCCGGAACCCACATCCTCTCCTCAGAGCCGTATCCCCTCCAGTGTACCAGATACTGAAGGGAACCCCGAAGAACTCTAGAGTTGAGAACCCTGGAGATCTCAAACTCCAAATTTCCATCGACCAGAACAGGAGGAGGAGGCAATGGCGATGGTTCCACCGGTTTCACGTATTTTTTCAGTAAAGACCTGTGGAACACATCATGGATCCTCCAAGTTGCGGAAGATCCAGCCGAAACGCAACTGGATTGATCACCGCAGATATTTTTTACGGACCGATAAATCTTGGACCCAGTTTCCAAGATGGCACTCTCAACTTAATATTTTTAGTGGACAACCATACCAGATCACCCACACACAGGTCCGGACATGTCACACGTTTCTTGTGAGCCATTCGCTTATACCTCTCACCCATCTTCTCCAAATTCCCTTGGATCTTCCGCCACATGGAAGACAAGGCAGAAGAAAATCTCTCCTCCTCTGGCATCCCAGAGGAACCAGTCCCAGAAAAGGTACCAAACTGAGGATGAAAGCCGTATGCGCCAAAAAACGGCGACTTACCCGTGGACTCCTGCCTACGGTTATTCAAAGCAAATTCTGCTAGAGACAAGAATGAGGACCAGTCCTCCTGATTCTCAGTCACAAAGCACCTCAAGTAGGTCTCCAGGTTTTGATTAGTACGCTCTGTCTGTCCATTCGACTGCTGATGAAAAGCCGAAGAAAACAAAAGTTGAATGCCCAGCCGAGAACAGAACGCCCTCCAAAACCTGGAGACAAACTGCGTGCCCCTATCGGAGACCACATCCGAAGGAATACCATGCAATTTCACAATATTATCCACAAAAATCTGCGCAAGGGTCTTGGCGTTAGGCAGACTAGTTAAAGATATAAAGTGAGCCATTTTACTGAAACGGTCAACTACCACCAAAATTACTGTTCTCCTGGAGGAACTCGGCAGATCCGTAATAAAGTCCATAGACAAGTGCGTCCAGGGACGAGACGGAATAGACAATGGAAGAAGTGAACCAGCCGGTCGAGTATGAGCAACCTTTGACCGAGCACAGGTTTCACAAGCTGCCACGTAATCCTAGCCACCAGAACCTCCGGGATACCAGATCACAGGTGGACTTACCACCAGGATGTCCAGCAAGGACAGTATCATGATGTTCCTTAAATACCTTTGTGACGGTAGTAGAAAATATCCCCGTCAAGCATTCCCTTCTTCCCATAAAAGAAAATCACCCAATATTTCACGAGTAGGAATATCCCTGGAATCGCCAAATAATCCACACATGAGTCAAAACTTAATGCTGGAACAAAATGAAAACTCTCTTTACTGGCACACAGAACTCACAATTTATGCAGCATAAAACTCCTCCTCTGGGCCAGGCTAGATAATTGAGTTTTAACAATACACACAGCTCAATTGTCTGCTGGCCAGAACATTTACAATTTTTAACACTTTCAGAATACACACAGCTCAATTGTCTGCTGGCCAGAACATTTTCAATTTTTAACACTTTCAGAAAAGTACTTTCTATCCCACATACAAACATAATTTCAACCTCCCTGTTCGGTACACAAATACATTCATTCTTTACATTTGGAACCGAACAATATAGACCTTAAAATAGCAGGGAGAGAATTAAACTGAAGCATATAGGCAATTGCATCAAAGTCCTTCACAATGGCCCCCCTTTTTCTCCCTGCTCCGGCAACTCGGTTGGACCTTTCCTGGTCCAGTAGGGTTGACGGGTTCAGAGCTTTTAGTCCGAGGTTAAATCCGTTTGGCGTGACAATCCATCGGCATTCCCGTTTTGCTTGCCTGGGCGATAATGAATCGTAAAGTCATAGGGCTGTAAGGCCAAGCTCCAGCGTAGCAAACGGGCGTTGTCCCCTGAAACCCGGTTAAGCCACACCAAGGGGTTGTGATCGGTGATGAGAGTGAACGCCCGGCCATAAAGGTAAGGTGTGAGCTTTTTGAGTGCCCATACCAAGGCCAAACACTCTTTTTCAATGGTGGCATAGCTGACCTCCCTTGGCAACAGCTTTCCGACTCAGGTATGCCACCGGGTGCTCGCCTCCATCCTCCCCGATCTGGCTTAGTACTGCCCCCAGTCCAAACATTGAAGCGTCTGTGTGGACAATAAATCTTTTGTTAGGATCTGGGGTAACCAACACCGGAGCATTAACCAGAGCAGTCTTTAGTGCTTGGAAAGCCACCTCGCATTCCGGGGACCACAGGACTTGTCGGGGTAGCTTCTTTTTGGTCAAGTCGGTCAGGGGTTTAGCCAGGGCGCTATAGTCGGGTACAAAGCGTCTGTAATAGCCGGCTGTGCCTAAGAAAGCCATGACTTGTGTCTTGGTGTGGGGAGTGGGCCAATTGGCAACGGCCTCGATCTTAGCCGGCTCCGGCCGTTGCTTACCACATCCTACTCGGTGGCCCAAATATTGTACCTCCGCCATACCCAAGTGACATTTGTCGGGTTTCAGGGTCAGCCCGGCCCCCCTGATCCTATCTAATACTACCCCTATGTGCTCTAGGTGCGCTTCCCAGGTATCGCTGTGGATGGCGATGTCATCCAGGTAAGCGCATGCAAAGCTCTGGAGACCCCCAAGTAACTGATCCACCATCCGTTGGAAGGTGGCCGGGGCGTTCTTCATCCCGAACGGCATAACCCGGAATTGGTATAGGCCGAACGGGGTGATGAAGGCCGACTTGGGTATGGCATCTTCTGCTAGGGGAATCTGCTAATATCCCTTGCATAGGTCTATTGTGGTCAGATACTTCCCTGCAGAGATACGGTCAAGCAGCTCGTCCATCCGTGGCATCGGATAGGCGTCCGTAACTCCTAACACCTTCATCTCCAATTCAGGGTACAGAGCAGAGACCACCACCCCATCAGCCAAAATCGGAGCAGGATCCTCTGAATCACCTCCCCCAGGAAAGCTGCGAGACAAGGCATCTGCCTTGACGTTCTTTACCCCTGGGCGAAAGGTAACCACAAAATTTAACCTGGTAAAAAACAGTGACCATCTGGCCTGTCTAGGGTTCTGACGCTTGGCAGATTGAAAGTAAGCCAAATTCTTATGGTCTGTATATACCGTAACGGAGTGAGACGCCCCCTCCAACCAGTGACGCCATTCCTCAAAGGCCAACTTGATAGCCAGCAACTCTCTATCTCCAACATCATAATTCCTCTCGGCGACCGAGAGCTTCTTGGAGAAAAAAGCACACAGGACCCATTTGCCAGGAGATGAACCCTGCGACAGTACCGCTCCAACCCCCACTTCAGATGCATCAACCTCCACAATGAATGTCTGAGACACATCGGGCTGCACCAGAATGGGAGCATACGCAAAACGCTCCTTAATAGCCGAAAAGGCCTGCAATGCCTCATCCGACCAGACTGAGACGTCAGCGTCCTTCTTAGATTATACCTATCCTCTGACTCTCATCACCTGACGACGATGGACGCAGCCGAAAATACAATTTGCAGGACTCTCTAAAACAGATAAAGTCATCTGTACCCCCTGAAAATCGACCAGGAAGAGCCACTTTAGGCTCCACACAAATTTGACCTCCACCTGATGCCAGAGCATTCTGACACCGTGTGACCGAACCACTTAGCTCCGCAACCTCTAGGGATAGCCCCTGCATGCGGTCAACTAACGCTTCAATTGACGCCATCACAAAACCGCTGAGCAATGACAGTCAAAGTTTGGCGGGTTATACAGGGAGTGCAGAATTATTAGGCAAGTTGTATTTTTGAGGATTCATTTTATTATTGAACAACAACCATGTTCTCAATGAACCCAAAAAACTCATTAATATCAAAGCTGAATATTTTTGGTAGTTTTTAGTTTGTTTTTAGTTTTAGCTATTTTAGGGGGATATCTGTGTGTGCAGGTGACTATTACTGTGCATAATTATTAGGCAACTTAACAAAAAACTAATATATACCCATTTCAATTATTTATTTTTACCAGTGAAACCAATATAACATCTCAACATTCACAAATATACATTTCTGACATTCAAAAACAAAACAAAAACAAATCAGTGACCAATATAGCCACCTTTCTTTGCAAGGACACTCAAAAGCCTGCCATCCATGGATTCTGTCAGTGTTTTGATCTGTTCACCATCAACATTGCGTGCAGCAGCAACCACAGCCTCCCAGACACTGTTCAGAGAGGTGTACTGTTTTCCCTCCTTGTAAATCTCACATTTGATGATGGACCACAGGTTCTCAATGGGGTTCAGATCAGGTAAACAAGGAGGCCATGTCATTAGATTTTCTTCTTTTATACCCTTTCTTGCCAGCCACGCTGTGGAGTACTTGGACGCGTGTGATGGAGCATTGTCCTGCATGAAAATCATGTTTTTCTTGAAGGATGCAGACTTCTTCCTGTACCACTGCTTGAAGAAGGTGTCTTCCAGAAACTGGCAGTAGGACTGGGAGTTGAGCTTGACTCCATCCTCAACCCGAAAAGGCCCCACAAGCTCATCTTTGATGATACCAGCCCAAACCAGTACTCCACCTCCACCTTGCTGGCGTCTGAGTCGGACTGGAGCTCTCTGCCCTTTACCAATCCAGCCACGGGCCCATCCATCTGGCCCATCAAGACTTACTCTCATTTCATCAGTCCATAAAACCTTAGAAAAATCAGTCTTGAGATATTTCTTGGCCCAGTCTTGACGTTTCAGCTTGTGTGTCTTGTTCAGTGGTGGTCGTCTTTCAGCCTTTCTTACCTTGGCCATGTCTCTGAGTATTGCACACCTTGTGCTTTTGGGCACTCCAGTGATGTTGCAGCTCTGAAATATGGCCAAACTGGTGGCAAGTGGCATCTTGGCAGCTGTAGGCTTGACTTTTCTCAGTTCATGGGCAGTTATTTTGCGCCTTGGTTTTTCCACACGCTTCTTGCGACCCTGTTGACTATTTTGAATGAAACGCTTGATTGTTCGATGATCACGCTTCAGAAGCTTTGCAATTTTAAGAGTGCTGCATCCCTCTGCAAGATATCTCACTATTTTTGACTTTTCTGAGCCTGTCAAGTCCTTCTTTTGACCCATTTTTCCAAAGGAAAGGAAGTTGCCTAATAATTATGCACACCTGATATAGGGTGTTGATGTCATTAGACCACACCCCTTCTCATTACAGAGATGCACATCACCTAATATGCTTAATTGGTAGTAGGCTTTCGAGCCTATACAGCTTGGAGTAAGACAACATGCATAAAGAGGATGATGTGGTCAAAATACTCATTTGCCTAATAATTCTGCACTCCCTGTAATGTCACGGCGGACGAGCACTCAGACACACAGATAAACGAACAACCAGACTCTAGGCGAGAAGCAGGAGAAGGGTCACCTCCTAGCTAATCCCTGACCTCTCTCCCTGCACTGCTTAGCCCACATTCAGACCTTGGTGGTAGGAATGATGTGTCCCCGTGCCTGGGCTAAAACACCCCGCAAACAGAGGATCTGCCAGCTACACCAACACCTGGGTCACCAAGCATCTCCACAAAGTCCCATTGTCACTCCAGAGGTGGATGGAGAGGCCAAGACTGTAGCAGAAGAGGAAGCAGGAGGAGCCAGAGACCTTTCTTGTTTTTTGAGGTGTCTACTCCACTGCAGCTCGTGCTTTGCACTTAGATGCCTGGTCATGCAGGTTGTGCTCAGGTTGAGGACGTTTATGCCTCGCTTCAGCTCTGATTGCACAGCGTGCAAACCCCTCGTGTCTTGTCATAAGCACATTGTCTGAAGAACTGCCATGCCAGGGAACTCCTTGGAGCTGGCTTTGGTGTGCTGCGGTGGGCAGTAGCAGGCGTACTGTCCAGGGGACGGCGCTCCACTTTTGCACCTTGCTTCCTCTTCGGCTGTGCTGGTGGCTCTGTGCAACCACTGCCTCTTCCTCCGAACTACACAGGTCACTCGCATGACCTTGATTCCATGTGGGGTCGAGGACTTCATCATCGTCCAGATCATCTTCCACCCACTCTTCACCCCTGCCCTCCTTGTCGGTCTGCACACTGCAGAAATCCACAGCAGTTGGCACCTGTGTTTCGTCATTATTCGAGACGTGCTGCAGTGGTCCTCCCATGTACTCATCCTGAAACATAAGTAGTTGGGCATCGGTGCACTCAATCTCTTCCACTTCTGGGGCAGGGCTATGTGGATGGCCCTGGCAAACCCTGCTAACAGAGTCATCAACAAGCAGAAGAGACTGCTGCATGACTTGGGGCTCAGACTGCTTGGTTGATTTGCAAGGGGGTGAGGTGAAGGACTGATGGACATGGGCTGCAGGTGCCAACTCTGATCTTTCAGCAGGAGACTGGGTGGGAGACAATGTGAAGGAACTGGAGGCACTGTCAGCCATCCAATCTACAGGATGGGCCATTTATATGGATACACCTTAATAAAATGGGAATGGTTGGTGATATCAACTTCCTGTTTGTGGCACATTAGTATATGTGAGGGGGGAAACTTTTCAAGATGGGTGGTGACCATGGCGGCATATGCTGTGAAGATACGAGATGTGCAGCACCTGAAACTACGGATACTGGAAGCCTGTGCTAGCATTTCTCCTGCGGTGTTGCTATCAGTGTGTGAAGAGTGGGAGAAGAGGGTTGCATTGACAATTCAACACAATGGGCAGCACATTGAACACATTTTTTAAGTGGTCAGAAACTTGTAAATAACTCATGAAAGAATAAAGTTACATTAAAACCAAGCACACCATTGTTTTTCTTGTGAAATTCCCAATAAGTTTGATGTGTCATATGACCCTCTTCCTATTGAAAAAAACAAAAGTTGGATTCAAAATGGCAGACTTCAAAATGGCCGCCATTGTCACCACCCATCTTGAAAAGTTTCCCCCCTCACATATACTAATGTGCCACAAACAGGAAGTTAATATCACCAACCATTCCCATTTTATTAAGGTGTATCCATATAAATGGCCCACCCTGTGCAATCACCTGTACTTGTTCTGGCCTCACCATTCGTAGAGCCACATTCGGCCCTACCGCATAATGCTGAAGGTTCTGTCGCCTACTCGCACCTGAGGAAGGTGTTTCACTTGTGTGTGTAGCTGGCACAGATCAACCACGTCCTCTCCCTGCAACAGGAGCTCCACCAGCAGCACCACGATGGGGCCACGTCCCTTATTTGACGCTCTCCTCATTCTTTGCGTTCACCCACCAAACTAACAGATGGTTTATGTCAGGTGACAATGTAACCACCAATAGTCAACAATTAAGTTCACTGAGAGTAAGGCAGTGCCGGTGTCATAAAGAGGAAACATTTCTTGAGGTCACACAACAGTGTGTATTTGACTGTCACAAATGCAACAAAGGCTGCAAATGTATTATTTTGCCCAAAATGGGTGTTTATTTTAAACCAGAATATAACAGCGGTGTATAACGCTTGTATTCGACTGTCAGAAATGCAGCAAAGGCCGCAGATGTAGGGTCTTGCAAAAAATTTGTGTTTTTTTAAACCCAGAATATAACTGCAGTATTTAAAGTTTGTATTTGACTGTCACAAATTCAGCAAAGGACCCAAAATGTATTATCTTGCAAAAAATGGGTGTTTTTTTTTAACCCAGAATATAACTGCAGTATTTAAAGCTTGTATTTCACTGTGACAAATGCAGCAAAGGCCCCAGATGTAGGGTCTTGCAAAAAAATTTTGTTTTTTTAAACCCAGAATATAATTGCAGTATTTAAAGCTTCTATTTGACTATCACAAATGCATATATGCTGTGCTGGTGCACTGACCTTGCATAAAATGGCCGCCGACGCCCACCTAACTAACAGAGGGATAAAAGTTATTTTTCTGTGTCACTGGGCTCAGGGCAGGGTAACAAAATGGTGCACTGCACCCACAAAACAAAATTGCTGTAGACCGCTGAGTTAACAATCACTTCTGATAACAGATTCTTTCCTATTCTCTCCCTCACAGCAGCAGCATCCTCTCCCTACACTAGTAAGAGCAGAGTGACAAGCAGCGCTACGTGACTCCAGCTTATATAGAGGCTGGGTCACATGCTACACTGGCCAATCACAGCCATGCCATCAGTAGGAATGGCTGTGATGGCTTCTAAGGTCACACGAGTTAAATGCTTGCTGATTGGCTGCTCTGCAGCCTTTCAAAAAGCGCCATTAACTCGACGAACACCAAACTCAAACCCAAACTCTTGGGTCCGGGGTCCAAAAATCTTAATGTCCGGAACGAACCTGAACTTTACAGTTCGCTCAACCCTATTCAGGAATTTATGGCAGCCATTTAATAATTTCCTTATTATTCAGATCTGCCCATTTCAGAAAATTGAAATATTGGATTTTTTTTTTTTTAATTACACAAGAATTTGTGGTCAGAGGTTAACTACATTGGAATCCATTGTGGTGAAAAATTCATGTTGACGTTAAAGGAATTTTGAGGTGGCCTTGGGTTTCTAGACATGGACTGGAGACATCATTGAGCTATGTACTGTAGTAACTTGAGATGCTTACCCAATTGACTAGGTTTCCAGCTTTAGTGGTAGCATCAAAGAGGTTTTCTTAAATCAGATTAGGGACATTGAATCCCAACAGCCACCCAGATCTTGAGCCATTAGCCAACTGTTCTGTCTGCCTTGGCTAAAGTTGACCATATACGTTAAGCTAATGTCCACAAGACTGACCAAACTTGAAAGCAGATTTTGGAGAAGGAAAGATCTGGCAACTGGATTTTCACATGCACAATCTATTTGCTCTTAGGGAAGATAAGCCACAGTGAGAGGATCCATATGAAAGCACATAAAATTTGTGGCATGTTCCATTGGATGTTAGATTCCAGAGATATTTACCCCTAGAAGTAATGGTTCTAGCGGAGAATACAGTGTATACGGGTGTAGGTATGGGGGGGGGGGGGGTGAAACGATAACAGTTGAAATCAGGTCGTAGTGCTTGAAGGGGCCCAACTGGACATTAGCAAATTTCTTAAAATTCGGTTTGGGTCTGAATAAAGTCTCCCTCCCAAGTCGAATAACACAAAATTTTAATTTGTCAGAACGTTTCGAGAAATTGGGGTCGAATTTCAAAACTTTAGTATGGATTCCTTCATCTCTAATCCCAATTCAGGTCACATAAGAAGACCAGTATTATTATTTGTTGGTGGAGACCCTGTTACAGAATTGGGGTCACTTAGAGCTTTAACTTACTTTTACAGTGCAGTACAATATGGGGGCACATGGAGTACATACGGCCCCGTAGTGAGCCATGATGCTACTCCCTCAGTCGTAGGGACAGACTCTATGAATATACTGTATTAATGAGGTCAAATATTCACTTTTCTCTGTGTCTAAATTATCAATCAAAATTTCATTTAGTTGAAAAGTCTGAACCTGGGCCCATTATTACACTGAAGGTGGTTAAACCAATTCAGAAGATTTGACTAAGAGCAAGGCAGTACGGGACCATTGTATTACCAGGATGGAATCTCAACGGCGTCAGCTCGGCTCCCTCCGAGTGCTGTTTTGTGGAAATAAAGGGAAGGCAGAGACTGTCTTTTATTTTATTCCCTAAATGTTATGCAAATGTAATCACACTTTACTACTTAGATTGACTTGAATGGATATTATTTTAATTGGTTTTCAAAAACGTCTTGATGATGTTAAATCCCTCAGAATTGTGCATACAGTACGTTGATGTTGCATTGATGGATTGTTGTGTTAGTCGGCAATTCTGACTGATTTCACTTTATTACCATTAGTTTGCAAGTCTATGCACTTTTCTGGCGCAAATATTTTATTTGATCAAAATGTAATTTTTAAATAATTAACTTAGAATGTAGTGGGTTTTGTCGTTAATGAAGGTGACTCATGGGTTTAAAAGGGTTGTCCAGAAGGATAAGATTTATTTTATATAAGTGACTCACCTCACCGATTCCCAGCAATTGCCATTCCAGTACTTATCAGGTCCTCGTTGGTTTTCACTTCCTGGTCTCAGCTAAACAAACAGGAAGTGACAAAGGATGGTGCTAAGGAGAACAACTCCTGCCATTTCCTGTGTCAAGGGCAGGAAGTGGAGACCAGCAAGGAAACGTTAAGCATCGCAACAGTGCAGTGATCCACTGGATCATTGCTAAAGGTGTTAATGTTGTGACTCATTGCTAAGGAGGTTAATGTTGTGATTCATTGCTAAAGGGTTCATTCTCGGGTTCACTACTTTAAGATGTCTACTGCTATTCTGTGAACTATGTATACCAAAAGGTTATATATAGGTAGGAAATAGTTAAACTGGCAGTTCTGAGTGTTGTTGCTGGGAAAAAGAGTGTCCCTGCCTCTCTGGTTGTGTGCAGTTTGTTAGTGAATAGGCAAGAAAGAAGACCTGTTTGGTGTCTGTTGTAGTCAAGTAGGCCTAAAGAATTTGTTTTAAAGCTGCCAGAAAATTTACTTTACTAAGGATCGTTCTTTGAGAGGAAGCATTCAATTTCTGTGGAAGGTTGAGGACCATAAATGCTGTGCTTGGACTGAGACAGGAAAGGTCACGCGTGTTTAAGGCTTTAGAGTTTGCTGCCAGTGGTTAGGGGTAATTGATTCTGGCACCCTCCACTCTACCGAGATGGAATGGCCACCCGATCTGCATCCCACAGATTGAGCTTTGCAGACATATTGAAAAAAGTCTTACATGCCTGTGATCAAAGGGAGAGATAGACTCAGGGAGGACCATCATTACGGCCACCTCCTTTATACAGAAGGTGGTTTTGGAAAATGCCTACTCAGTGATATACTTCAGAACTGTGCCTACTGACTGTATTTGTACTGCAATGTAATATTTGTTATGTTTAATTTCTTTATATTCAAGACGGTCTAGTCCATGGTCTCCATATTTGACCCCCGAAATTCTCATGCTTCCCTGCCTTGCACCCTGCCACCTGTCAGCCTAACATCAAGGGCACCCTAGCCACCACCAGGCAGGATATTCCCAAAGTCCCAGGTGTGCTTGAAATGAAGAAGGGTTATGTACCTTTATTCACTGCCCATGCAGCCTGAGGGAGAGTTGGGAGTAGGAACAGCCACCATGAGGAATTTCATCACCCTCATTGCCTCAACCACCACTTCAATCCTCTTCATCCCACGCCTCCCCCTGCAGGCTGGCACACGGCCACAGCAGTGGCATGGAATCAGTGGGTGATTAATGCTTCTTTTTACCTATTATGCCCTTTATATAAACATTTGTATTCCACGGAACATAATTTTATCACATGCCAAAGTGACAGGGTGCCTAGACCCCCACTAATTGTTGTGCTTGGATACACAAGGTTAGCAGTGTGTGGGATCATAGAAGTCTGTGAGTCCATATACAGGTGTCTCCATCAAGCACAACAGCCAGTTCCCCATTACCAAAACTTTGTTATTCTTTATAAATATTAAGGCATTTCGTAAGAATGACTCATTTCAATCAGGTCACTTCAACATGACATGGTCCACTATGTCCCCAAAGCAAAGAAAAATTCCCAATTAACCTCCAAAAATGGCCTCTGGTGCCATTAGTTCCCTGCATAGCTAACATGTCTACCAAGGTAGCCAATTAGGAATTGGTTCCCCCTGTAGACCACCAAAAACTAGATGCTTTTCCATTGGGTCACCAAGAAGAGGGCTATTCTTTATGTGAAAATCCCATTAGGAGGAGGGTCAGAGAGTGTTGGGTTGTGGAAGGTGTAGGTGGCACTGTATAGCAATATTCTTAAGGAAACTGTATGTAAAAGAGTTATGTTTGGTATGGGATTTTTTTGGCTACAGATGGGACTCTGTGGTTGTATGGAACCCTGTAATTCCTGGTGGTGGGACTGTCTGAGAAAACTGAAAGAGTCATATGTTCTATTCCCATTTTGTGGGACTTCCTCCCTGGTCCTGAAGTACCACACCGGTAATTGTGCTATAATAATACAGTTCCCACGGATAGACCGCCGTCTGGAATCCGGTATTTGGAAATATTTACCATGTCTTTGTTTCCAGGGCGGGTTGTAAAATTATCAAGTGAAACATATTTAATTGCAAGAGAAGTTGGGATGATAAAGAAAGCTTCTATAACCCCAGGCTTGGTCATAAAGGTTGAAATCTACAAGAATTGTACCGCAGTCAGAAAATTCATATTGGTTTTACAAGGACATTTATTAGCGATACAGTTCTCCTTGGACGGCGATCTTTACTGCACACATATCAAAGCAAATATTTGTGCAAAATCTATAGAAAACAGAGGTATTTGTCTCTGGTAAGTTCAGCGTTGATATCTCCAACTCCATATTGATTAGAGAAGGTGGGGAGTTCATCGCTGTCTGCAGAAAATCTTACTTTTCTTCACTTTTATAGGGTTCAAAGTAAGGCCGTTCTTTGTTTACATGAGACAGAAGCTCCAGGGACCTAATCCAAAATCTATCATATTCCCCCCCTACATGTGTCATTTACAAGCTACTGTCACGGCCTTTGGTGTGTTTTGTGACACTTTCCTTCACTTGGTTGCCCGTGGCAACGTGTGGTGTTGTGTGCATGTGGTGGCAGTATCTCAGCCCTATGGCTGATCCCCAGGACATGGTTGCCATGCATGCCGTTGCCCGCGGCAACAGGTGAAGTGTGTGTTTATGTGTGTACTTCCCCTTTAAGTGGCCGTCTTCCCTTGCCTTGTGTTGGAAGGGTTAACTCCCTTCTGTGTGTGTGATCACCTGGTGTGTCTGAGTGTGGGTGTGGCTACTTTGGCCTCTGCTGTTTTCAGTTAGCTGAGGGGTTCTTCAGCCATGCTTGCTGGAGACATCCTCCTGTTATACCATCTGCCAGTGGGGGCCACCCTTGTGGTCATAAGTTCACGTATGGTGTTTTGAAGATTGTTTGGTCTCCTTGTTATTGCAGCATATGGTTTCCTGGGTTCCTGTGTGATGTCTGGTGTGTGCTGTGTCCTCTGTGTTGTTGTGGACAGCAGCTCTTGTACATGGGTTCCAGGTTGTGTGTCTGTGGCAGGTAGGTGTGGTACTAGTCTCACTTACCTGTCATTGCCATATGTCTGTTTATGTTCCCCTTTCTATGCAGCTTGGCCAGTGAGACTCCTGTTCCTCCGTGTCTAGGAGGAACAGGTCGTCTTACCCTGCTCCTAGTCCAGGGCCACCCTGAGGGCTAGCAGGAATATCAGGTTCCGGAGTATGAGCCCTCCTACCATCAGGGTCGGCTCATACAGGCTAGGAGACAGGGTCAGAATTAGGGATTGTTAGGAGGTCTGCTCCCTGATTCCTGTCCTGGCCATGCTCTGACCATCTATCTTCTGATACCGCACGGCTGAGGGTTTTCCCCATCCTCAGCCGTGATAGTATGACCACAATGGCTCCTCATGTGGCACTCCCTCGAAAGAGGGTGCAGCATGTACCGCCATCTGCGGAGGGGGTGCATGCGTGTTCTCCAGAGGAAGAGCGTTATGGGGGTTTCACCGTTTACGGCGCGGTGAGTGGCATTCCCCGCCATTCCTTTCTCACCGTTGTCCGTGTTGGTGTCCCCTTGTTTGTCATTCCCCTCCCCCCCTCCCATTGTTTTTTATGCCTCACCAACTTTCCCCTTTTGTTGTTGGGAGGGGCTTTGAGGGGTGGGAGAATTCCGCCTTCGGAAGAGGGCGCAGCATGTGGTGCCTGCCGCTTTCTGGCACACATGCTTATCCTCCGGAGGGAGGGTGAAAGGGGAACCCTGATACTGTGCAGTTCTCTGTGGCTGTGGCTGCAGTGTGTGTGAACTGGCACTTGTGGTTGGGTCTCTCCTCGCCCACTTCTCAGAGGTTCGCTCACCTGTGTCGGTGTGGCTGGCTGCAGTCCTCGTTGGACTGGCTGTAGTGTGTGCTGGGAGAGGATGCATGCTGGCAGCGACTTGGTGGAACCGTTTACTGAGAGTGGACGCAGTGTTCAGTGCGGTCTCTCCGGGCAGTTTTTTTTGCTGGTCTCTGGTCCCTGTGTGTTGTTCCAGGGGCTGGCAGCAGTCCTGGGGAGACTCGCTCACACTGATTCTGCTACCCTTTTCCCTTCTCCCCTTCCCTGTTTTGGGTCCCACTCTGGGTTTTCCTATTTTGTGTTGGTAAGGGGGCTTTGAGGGGTGAGAGTGTCACGGCCTTTAGTGTGTTTTGTGACACTTTCCTTCACTTGGTTGCCTGTGGCAACGTGTGGTGTTGTGTGCATGTGGTGGCAGTGTCTCAGCCCTATGGCTGATCCCCAGGACATGGTTGCCATGCATGCCGTTGCCCGTGGCAACAGGTGAAGTGTGTGTTTATGTGTGTACTTCCCCTTTAAGTGGCCATCTTCCCTTGCCTTGTGTTGGAAGGGTTAACTCCCTTCTGTGTGTGTGATCACCTGGTGTGTCTGAGTGTGGGTGTGGCTACTTTGGGCTATAAAGCCTCTGCTGTTTTCAGTTAGCTGAGGGGTTCTTCAGCCATGCTTATGCCATCTGCCAGTGGGGGCCACCCTTGTGGTCATAAGTTCACGTATGGTGTTTTGAAGATTGTTTGGTCTCTTTGTTATTGCAGCATATGGTTTCCTGGGTTCCTGTGTGATGTCTGGTGTGTGCTGTGTCCTCTGTGTTGTTGTGGACAGCAGCTCTTGTACACGGGTTCCAGGTTGTGTGTCTGTGGCAGGTAGGTGTGCTACTAGTCTCACTTACCTGTCATTGCCATATGTCTGTTTATGTTCCCCTTTCTATGCAGCTTGGCCAGTGAGACTCCTGTTCCTCCGTGTCTAGGAGGAACAGGTCGTCTTACCCTGCTCCTAGTCCAGGGCCACCCTGAGGGCTAGCAGGAATATCAGGTTCCGGAGTATGAGCCCTCCTACCATCAGGGTCGGCTCATACATGCTAGGAGACAGGGTCAGAATTAGGGATTGTTAGGAGGTGACCTGCTCCTTGATTCCTGTCCTGGCCATGCTCTGACCATCCATCTTCTGATACCGCACGGCTGAGGGTTTTCCCCATCCTCAGCCGTGATAGCTACACCACGGAGTTAGGACACTATAGGATCCGAACAATTGCCGGTGACATTGTAAATAATACAGTTTGACCAAACATGCAGACCCTGAGTATGGTTGAGTGAACCCGAACTTCGCCGCAAAGTTTGGGTTCGGGACCCGAACTTGATCCCGAACCGAAACCCCATTTAAGTCAATGGGGACCCGAACTTTGGGGCACTAAAATGGCAGATCAATTGCCCTGCAAAAACATGTGGATAGGGAAATTTATTAAAATAACAGAATAAACAAAAAAAAGCAAAAAATAATGATCTTGAACTAGGAGGCGGATGTCAAAGTGGAGTAGGAGGTTGAGGAGGCGGTGAACGTGGTGGTGTAGGTGGAAGCAGTGAAGGAGGAGGTAGCCAAGACTATTTTTGTATTTTTTAATATTTTTTATTTTTATTTGGCAAGACCCCAAAAGATTGAGAAATATAAAAAAGAAAACAAAGAGAAACTGGAGTATAACAATGGCTGGTTAGTGCCGGTATACTTGTCTATTCTGCACAAGGTACGGACAAGTCCTGAGGGATCCATGCCTGGTTCATTTTAATGAACGTGAGCTTGTCCACATTGGCTGTGGACAGGCGGCTGTGCTTGTCTGTGATCACTCTCCCTGCTGTGTTAAACACACATTCAGATAATACACTGGCCGCAGGGCAGGCCAGCACCTCCAAGGGCAAGCTCAGGCCATGTGCCCAATTTGGAGACCCAGAAGTTGAAGGGGGCAGACCAGTCATTCAGTACGTGTAGACGTGTGCACACATACTGCTCCACCATGTTGGTGAAATACTGCCTCCTGCTAAGACGTTCCATATCAGCTGGTGGTGCTGGTTGTTGTGGCGTGCTGACAAAGCTTTTCCACATGTCGGCCATGCTAACCCTGCCTTTTGAGGTGCTGGCGGTGCCTCAGCTGCATTGGCGACCTCTTCCTCCTCCTCTGCCTTCACCTTGTGCTTCCTGAGCCCCCGGTGTCAGGTGGAAATGCCATCAGCAGCGGGTCTACCAGCGTGCGCTTGTACTCGTGCATCTTACGTGAGGGAATTAAGGATGGCATGTTGTCCCTGTAGCGGGGATCCAACAGCGTGGGCACCCAGTAATCAGCACTGGTTAGAATGTGGGCAACTCGGTGGTCATTTTGCAGGCATTGCTGCCCTCTGTGGGAGGTGTATCGTCTGTGTCCTCTGTATCCCCCCAGTGATGCCCATAATCTCCTTTGGGTGCCACCCTGCTGTGAACACGGTTCCTCCTCCTCCTCCTCATCCTCCAGAACTGTGCCGTGGCTGGACAATTGTGTACTTGGCCTCTGTTGGTGCAGGAACCCACCCTCCAAACCATTTGTGAATGACTGGCCTGATAACCGTGGAAATGATCCCTCTTCCTTCTCTTCCTCCTGTGCCACATCCTCTTCCATCATCGCCCAAAGTGATTTTTCAAGATGACATAGAAGTGGGATAGTAATGCTGAGGACTGCGTCATCGGCACTGGCCATGTTTGTGAAGTACTCGAAACAGCACAGCACGGCACACATGTCCCGCATGGAGGCCCACTCGTTGGTGGTGAAGTGGTGCTGTTCCGTAGAGCGACTCACCCGTGCGTGCTGCAGCTGAAACTCCACTATTGCCTGCTGCTGCTCGCACAGTCTCTCCAGCATGTGCAAGGTGGAGTTCCATCTTGTGGGCACGTCGCATATGAGGCGGTGAGCGGGAAGGCCGAAGTTACGCTGCAGCGCTGACAGGTGAGCAGCGGCAGGGTGAGAACGTAGAAAGCGCGCACAGACGGACTGCACTTTCTGCAGCAGCTCAGACATGTCGGGGTCATTTTCTCAGGAATTTCTGCACCACCTAATTCAGCACATGCGCCAGGCAAGGGATGTGCGTCAAACCAGCTAGTCCCAGAGCTGCTACGAGATTTTGCCCATTATCGCACACCACCAGGCCGGGCTTGAGGCTGAATGGCACAAACCACTCATCGGTCTGTTGTTCAAGGCCCGTCCACAGCTCCTGTGCGGTGTGGGGTTTGTCCCCCAAACAGATAAGTTTTAAAACTGCCTGCTGTCGCTTACCCCTGGCTGTGCTGAAGTTGGTGGTAAGGTGTTACGCTGACCGGATGAGGAGGTGGTAGAGGAGGAAACAGAGTAGGAGGAGGAAGCGACAGGAGGCAAAAAGAAACGCCCTGCAATCCTCGGTGGTGGAAGGACATGCGCCAAACTGCTATCCGCCTCAGGCCCAGCAGCCACTGCATTTACCCAGTGTGCTGTCCCTGACCGTGCTTACTGGTCCACACATCGGTGGTTATGTGGACCTTGCCACAGATGGCATTGCGCAGTGCACACCTAATTTTGGCCGTCACTTGGTTGTGCAGGGCAGGGATGGCTCGCCTTGAAAATTTAGTGGCAGCTGGGAACCACATACTGTGGGACAGCCACCGCCATAAGGTTTTTAAAAGTCTCCGTCTCCACCAGACAAAATGACAGCATTTCAAAGGCCAGGAATTTAAAATGCTGGCATTCAGGGCGAGGGATCGCAGGTGGGTAGGGGGGTACTTCCTCTTCCTCTCCAGTGTTTGGAAGATGGAGAGCTGAATGCTTCCATGGGACATTGTGGAGATGCTTGGTGACGGTGACGGATGTGGTGGCGTTACTGCCACATCCTCTGTTTGCAGGGTGGCAGGTGCCACTGTCACTCCAGAGGGGAAGAAAGAGGCCGAGACTGCAGCAGAAGAGAAAGCAGGAGGATCCAGAAACCTTTCTTGGTTTTTCAGGTGTGTACTCCACTGCAGCTCGTGTTTTGCATTTAGATGCCTGGTCATGCAGGTTGTGCCTCTCTTCAGGCTCTGATTGCACAGCGTGCAAACCACTCGTGTGTTGTCATCAGCACATTGTCTGAAGGAACTGCCACGCCAGGGAACTCCTTGGAGCTGGCTTTGGTGTGCTCAGTCCCTGGGTGTGGTGGGCAGAAGCAGGCGTACTGTCTAGAGGACGGCCGCTCCGCTTTTGTACCCTGTTCCCTCTTTTGCTCTGCTGCTGGTGTAGTGTCCCACTACGTAAAGGTGGTCACTACTAAGGGTCAATTGAGTCATGTTGTTCCCCACCACCTGTGGGAGATTGCGTATTGTATTTTGTATTGTATGACTGCATATTTCCATGTTATTTCCTGTGTACCAGGCCTGCTAGGGGGGTAGTTTCTCCTCCTAAGCTGTAGAGGGAGCTAGGGAACCCCCTGGTAGATATAGTTAGGCCCAGACAGGAAGTGGGAGTTCAGTCTAGTCCAGGAGGCTAAGCAAGTTCAGTCTAGCCTGCCTGAAGTCCTGAGTAAGTGAAGCTCAGAGGTTAATCCAGGAGAGGAGTTTCCACCGGAGTTATCCTGCACCCTGCAGAGTCCAGAGCAGTGCTGATCCTATCCAGCCAAGTGGAAAGCTGAGAGGCAGAAGTTTATTGTCAGCAAGAGAATTTATGCCAGAGGAGGTTTCCCTACCCAGGGATAAAGCCAGCTATTAGGCATACGGGCCTTGGAGAATGCCAGACAGGATCTTCAGAAAGTACAGCCTGATCTGTAAGTTTTAATTCCCTCTGAGTCACCTTGCTAGGATTCTACCCGCCACCTATGTAAAGGTGGCAGGTTTGTATGGAGTTTGTACATAGTTTGAACTGTTCAGTAAAGAAGAATTCTAGTTCACTGCAATCGTGTGTACCTCCATTATTCCTCCTAACAATCGGTGTGCCACCGTTACCGGCACTGGCGTCACGAACTGTAAGGGATCTTGCCACAGGCACGCTAAACCTTCAACACCCAGGGCACCTCACCTATCACCCGGCCTGGTCCCTATATCTAGAGAGTGCCCCAGAGGATCTACGTGCCAGCCTCTTCATCACTGACTGTACGCCTGCCCAGGGAATACTACAAACTATGAGTACTAAGAGCAACCCTCGGTCTGTCTACTGACCCCAGTGACCTCACACTCGCTCACCCTGAAGGACTGGTGTACTGCACTGGCGCTGTGTGACCATCACCTCTTCCTCCAAACTGCACACGTCACTCGCATGACCTTAATTCCATATGGCGTCTAGGACCATATCGTCCTCCACATCATCTTCCACCCACTCTTCACCGCTGCCCTCCTTGTCAGTCTGCACACTGCAGAAAGCCGCAGCAGTTGGCACCTGTGTTTCGTCATCATCTGAGACGTGCTGCGATGGTCCTCCCATGTCCACATCCTGAAACATAAGTGGTTGGGCATCGGTGCACTCAATCTCTTCCACTTCTGGGGCAGGGCTAGGTGGATGGCCCTCGGAAACCCTGCCAGCAGAGTCATCAAAAAGCAGAAGACACTGCTGCATGACTTGGGGCTCAGGCTGTTTGGCTGATTTGCAAGGGGGTGAGGTGAAAGACCTGAAAAATAACGCTGAACGTTCTGTTGCCTACGTGCACCTTAGGAAGGGGTTTCATTTGGGCGTGTAGCTGGCACAGATCGACCACGTCTTCTCCATGCAACAGGAGCTCCACCAGCACAAGCAGCACCACGACCAGGGCCACGTCCCTTATTTGATGCTCTCCTCATTCTTTGAGGTCACGCACCGAACTGACGGATTAACTATATCAATTTCCCTGTCACGTATGCAGTGCAGGTGTACTTCACGCAATAAATGGGTATATGACGTGCACCTAACTAACAGACGGATTAACTATTATATTTGTGTGGCAGGGGTACAAAGTACAGAGTTGCATTGAAGCCACAAAAAAAAAAAATCGCTGTAGGTCACCCACAGAATTAGCAGCCAGATTTATGATTATCTTTCTGTGTCAGGGGTGCGAAGACGGTGCATTGCACCCACAAAAAAAATCGCACTAACACTGTCCCTCACTTCAGCTGCCTGCTTTCTGTTCCTTCACTACTGAGAGCTGATGGGCGGAGCTACACGTGATCCAGCTTATATAGAGGCTGGGTCACATGATGCACCGGCCAATCACAGCCATGCCATTAGTAGGAGGCATGGCTGTGATGGCTTCTAAGGGCACACAGCTTAAAAGCTTGTTGATTGGCTGCCCTGCAGCATTTCAACAAGCTTTATTAAATGCCCGAACACCGAACTCGAACCCAAACTTATATGGCAAAGTTCGGGTTCGGTTCCGGGTACCAAAAATCGTAAAGTTCGGTACGGACCCTAACTTTACAGTTCGGGTTCGCTCAACACTAACCCTGAGATCACCACTTGAGTGACAATATCTGACTGGTTGCTCTTGATCGCTATATAGTGACAAAATAATGCCAGCATACAGTGCTCAAATAACACCATTATAAACCAACCAAACAATACCAGTATATAATGACCACATAATACCACCATACATTGCTCAAATAAAACAACCATACAGTGACCACATAATACCACCATACAATGTTCAGATAATACTACTATACAGCAACCCAAAACTACCACCATACATTGACCAAATAATACCACCGTATGGCATTCACTGTACACCATACAGTGCTTTAAGGGCTTTTCCGGGATTCTAATATTGATGACCTATCCTCAGGAGGGACGGCCGCGCTCCCTGCAAGCATAGCCTTCCCTTGTTTGTTTTACTGCTCGCTGTCGACAGCGGAACGGTGAGCAGGTGTAACTATAAGCCATCGCATTCACTTCTATAAAGTGAATGGGACGGCTTGTAGTTGCACCTACTCCAGCAGGTAAACAGACAAGGGAAGGCTGCAGTCGCATGGAGCATGGCCTTCCCTTCAATCAGCGCAGGCGCTGGATGTTAGACCCCCACCAATCTGATATTGATGACCTATCCTGAGGATAGGTCATGAATATTATAATCCTACCATACAGTGCTAAATAATACTACCAGTCTCAAATGATACTAACACACAGTTCTCATATAATACAACCATACAGTGGTATAATACCGTACAGTGCACAAATAATACCCTCATACAGTGTTCAATTAATACCACCATAACGTTACCAAGTTTTAAAGCCCTACAGTGCTCAAATAATTTCATGATAGGGGGCTAAAAAAAAACTATCATACAGTGCTCCATTAATTCCACCATACTGTGCCCAAATAATACTATCATACTTTGCTCAAATAATACCACCATAAAGTGACCACATTATACCACCCTACAGTGCTCAAATAATTTCACAATACGGTGCTTTAGTAATACTACCATACAGTGCTCAAATATTACCACGATACAGTGTCCCAATAATGCCACCATATAGTGCTAAAATAATATCACCATACAGTGTCCACCAAGCGTTATTCTTCCTTTTTTCATCGCCGGCTTCCAAGAGCTATAACTTTTTTTTATTTTTCTGTCTATATAGCTGTAAGAGGACTTGAGTTTTACGGGAAAAGTTGTAGTTTTTAATGGCGCCATTTTATGGTACACATAACTTTCTGATTAACTTTTATTAACTCTTTCTGGGAGGGAGATGGGGAAAAACAGCAATACTACCACTGCGTTTTTTTTACGTTATACATTTTACGGCCTTAATTTTTCGGTACAAATACCATGATATCCTTATTCTCTGGGTTAGTACAATTACAGTGATACCAAATACATATAGTTCTAACGTTTTACCACTTTTTTGCAATAAAACCCCCTTTTTAAAAAAAAAGAAAAAATGTTTTTGCATTCGCGCTTTCCAAGACCCATAACTTTTTAATTTTTCTCTCTATGGAGTTGCGTGGGGGCTTTATTTTTGCGGGACAACTTGTATTTTTTATTGGTATAATTTTAGAGTAAATTACGCTTTTTGATAGCTTGTAATTATTTTTTTTTGGTGGCAACTAAGAATAAATGAGCAATTCTTTTTTTTTTTTTATGGCTTTCATCGTAGGGTATAATTTGCATGATATTTATGTATTCCAGGTTATTAAGGACGCGGCAATACCAAACATATGGCGGGGATTTATTTATTTTTTGCAATAATTTTCATTAAAAAGTCTATAAAAAAAAAATTTTTATGGAATTTTTATTATTTAATAAAGTTGTTTATTAAATAACAGACAATATTCAGATTGATTTTAAAATGCAATGCATTATCCCTATAGTGCATTGCATTTTAATGTCAATGCTATACTGACATTGAACTGCATGCTGCGCCAGAGAGGCACAGCCTGCTGGAAACTACTCAAGACAGGCTTGGAGCCTTCATAAGACCCCAGCCTGCCTTTACACACATTGGCACCCCGCGATCGCATTTGTGGGGTGCTGATGGGAGACAGCTCCTTAGTGACCGCTGTAAAAAGGCGTATTAGTGGTCACCAAGGGGTCAAAGGGGTTGTCTCTAGTGTTGGTAGAGCACCAAAGTGCTCCGGTGCTCGAGTACAACACCTCGGGATGTTTAGGTGCTCTACAGAGCACCAGAGCACAATGGAAGTCAATGGGAGAACCCGAGCATTAAACCAGGCAGCCCCTGCTCTGAAGAGGGGACGGTGTCTGGTTTACATGAAAAGGTCATAAACTGATGGAAACACCACCGAAATGGTTCGGAAGCAGCATGGGGAGGATATCTGGATGCATCTCGGACTCCCAGGTCTGTGCTGTGAACGATGTTGTCCGAGTAGTACGCCACTTTTACAGACTGACAATAATACGCACAAAACCAAAGATAAAATCTATTTTAGAAGAAAAATTGTTAGGAAACATTCTTTCCTGTATATTTACTTGTGTATAAAGTACAAGTGCTGCCAAAAATTGCAAGCAAGAGTCTCTCCGATACAACCTGTATATCACATAAAGGAGGGGCTCATTCACATTGTGGTAGAATTGTTCAGGTAGTGGGACTCCTACACTCATAAAGCCTATACACTAAGTGAAAGGGCTGCCAAAAATTACAAGGAACCGGCACTCCAATACACCCTTTATTACACAGAATGGAGGGCATCATACACAGCCTTGAAAAATTATGATTGATGGCCTGCTGGTGACCCTCTAAAACAATAGGGGCGAGGGCCTGCTGCTGATCTGACCATCTAAAACATTAGGGGCGAGGGTCTGTTGCTGAGCTGACCCTCTAAAACATTAGGGGTGAGGGCTGACCATCTAAAATATTTTGTGGGCGAGGGCCTGCTGTCGAGCTGACCATCTAAAAAATTTTGTGGGCGAGGGCCTGCTGCCGAGCTCACCATCTAAAAAATGTTGTGGCAGAGGGCCTGCTGCCGAGCTGACCATCTAAAAAATGTTGTGGCAGTGGGCCTGCTGCCGAGCTGACCATCTAAAAAATTTTGTGGCAGAGGGCCTGCTGCTGAGCTGACCATCTAAAACATTATGGGCGAGGGCCTGCTGCCGAGCTGACCATCTAAAAAATGTTGCGGGCAAGGACCTGCTCCTAAGCTGACCATCTAAAAAGATTTGAGGGCGAGGGCCTGCTGCCGAGCTGACCATCTAAAAATGTAGGTGTGAGGGTCTGCTGCTGAGCTGACCCTCTAAAACATTATGGTTAAGGGCCTGCTGGTGACCCTCAAAAACATTATACAACAAAACATATAATGCAACAGCTCTCTGCGAGCCAAATAAAGTACAAAAACATGTTATAATGCTAATGCTGTGCTAATAAAGTAGATATACTTGGCAAATACATTTTGTACAAAATTATTTGAGCCCATCTGCCGCACGTCTAGGTGATCTCTGTAAGACGGGAACCTAACACTAAGTTCTACCTGTTAAGTGCCATGACAGCGACCATGAAATTCAGGGGGTGTAGGTGCCACATGCATGCTGGGTCCCCTTTAATTTTTATAATTTTTGGCGCCAAAATGGCCTCCATTGAATACAGGGGATGCAAGTACCAACATGCATGCTGAGTCCACTACCCACTCCATACCTCTCCTGGTGTCAGGGGCTTCCAGTGAGTGGGGAGGAGCAGGCTAAGCTTTATACTCATGCTAAGCCTGCTCCTCCCCACTCACTGGAACCCCCTGACACCAGGAGAGGTATGAAGTGGGTAGTGGACTTGGCATGCATGTTGGTACTTGCATCCCCCGTTGTCAGCTGGAAATTTTTGGAGCAATTTTTCCACAAGGACCTTCTGGTATTGCACCATTTTGCTCGTACTCTCCACTGCAGGAATGAGAGAAGAGAAGTTCTCTTTGTAGCAGGGATTGAGAAGGGTGAACAACCAGTAATCGGTTTTGGCAAAAAAGAGTACAGCGCGAGGGTCACAGGAAAGGCAGCCTAACATAAAGTCAGCCATGTGTGCCAGAGTCCCAACAGACAAGACTTCGCTGTCCTCATCAGGAGGATGACTCTCAGTCTCCTCATCCTCTTCCTCCTCTTCTTCCCATCCACACTGAACAGATAGAATAAAACTTCTATGGGTACAACCTTCTGTAGTGGAGGCAACGGTCTCCTGCTCCTCCTCCTCCTCCTTATCATCCAATTTGCACTGAGAAGACGAACTGAGGGTGGTCTGGCTATCACCCTGTGTACTTTCTTCTCCCATTTCCACCTTTTCCACATGCAAAGCATCCGCCTTAATTGTGAGCAGCAAGTGTTTCAGTAGACACAGAAGTGGGATGGTGACGCTGATAATAGCGGCGTCACCGCTCACCATCTGTGTTGATTACTCAAAGTTGCGTAAAAACTCACAGAGGTCAGACAACAATGCCCTCTTGTCGCTTGTGAAGAGCGGAAGCTGACTGGAAAGGCGACGACCATGTTGCAGCTGGTATTCCTCTACTGCCCTCTGCTGCTCACAAAGCCTGGCCAACATGTGGAACGTAGAGTTCCAGCACATGCTCACATCGCACAACAGTCGGTGAGCTGGCCATTGCAAGCACTGCTGCAGTGTTGCCAGACCAGTGGAAGCTGTTGATGACTTGCGGAAATGGGCACACACGCGGCGCACCTTCACCAGTAGTTCAGGCAAATTGGGGTAGGTTTTGAGAAACCACTGAACCACTAGGTTGAACACATGGGATAGGCATGGTATGTGTGTGAGCTTGCCAAGCTCCAAAGCCGACACCAAGTTACGGTCATTATCAGACACAACAATGCCTGGTTGTAGGTTGAGTGGCCAAAGCCACAGCTCAGTGTGGTACCTTATCCCCTGCCACAGCTCTGCGGTTGTGTGCTGTTTGTCACCTAAGCAGATCAGTTTAAGCATGGCCTGTTGCCGCTATCATGGTGGAGAGTGGGGGAAACTGTACCAGACAATGTCGGGAATTAAGGAAAGCAACTAGGCCTGGATGCTGGGATCAGGGAGCAGGTCACATCCTAAAGCATCCCTAATCCTCACCCTGACCTCTTAACCGCATGAGCGGACCCAGATGGTGGGAGGGCTCATGCACCGGAACCTCGGAACCTAACTGGTCCTGATGATCCCTGGGATAAAGGTCAGGAAAAGGATATGACCAGTTCATCCACAACATGGATCAACCGGAGTCTCCAGCAGACCTAACAGCAAGTAGAGGGGCAGACAGCAAGCAAAGGACGAACTCGACAGGTAAGTGTCCTGTGGCAGAATGACAACAAACCACAGGACCACAACGTCACTTACCTGCCCACAACAACTAAAAGGAAGGAGTCATCCGCACCACAACCACTGGATCCTATGAAAAGCACAGAAGCCCAAACACACAAATAAGGACTCAGTACCAACACCAAACACAGGAGCAGTAGTAACTACCTGGACCACCATGCGGCAAGATGCATGGCGGACACAGACAGCACTGCTTAACTGAGTTGTAGTTCCCCTCCGGGGAACCCCAGGAACCCCCTCCCAGAGGTACAGACAAACAAGGGAATGTCTAGCATACAAGCTGGACAACAACAGACCAGACATGTAACTACAAACTAAACATAACAACAAATCTCCAAATCAAACCCACACCAAACATAACAGATAAGGTAGGGAAAGGACAAGGCGGCGACCAAGGGATTACATCGATGTCAAACTAGGATGGCCCTCATATATCATCCAAGAAAGGAGCAAGCTCCTTCTCAAACAAAGGCAGACATACCAATGATCGCAGTCTCACAGCAACAGAATATAAAGATACCTGAGACCACATCTAGCTCCAACTTGCTCACATCTTAACCCCACACACACCAGAAAGGAAGGGCAACAGCCTTAAAGGGAAAGCTCCCAAGCATGTAATACAACTGGCAACCAGTTTGTGCGACTAAAGTGTCATGGCAAACTACCACCAAGTGATGTTACGGGACACATGCTGGTGTAAGGCTGGGTCTACACACCATGAAAAATATTGGCGACTGGGGACAGAGTACCGTGGGACACCCGCCACCATCAAGCTGCGGAAAGCCTCAGTGTCCACAAGCCTAATTGGCAAAATTTCCAGGGCCAGCAATTTGGAAAGGCGCGCATTTAGTGCTATGGTCTGTGGGTGGATGGCTGGGTATTTGCGCTTTCGTTCAAAGACCTGGGGCATAGACATCTGTACGCTGCGCTGGGACACAGAAGTGGATGTGCTAGCAGATGGTGCTTGCGAAGGTCCAGGTGCATGACGGAAGGCATCCGGGCCTGCATCTTGGACAGGGGATTTGCCAGCATGTAACACAGGGGAAGAGGAGGCAGTGGTGTGACCCTCAGACACTGGTTGTGGACCCAGGCGTTAGGCCCACCTATTAGGGTGCTTTGATGCCATGTGGCGGATCATACTGGTGGTGGTGAGGTTGCTAGTGTTCACGCTCCTGCTCATTTCGGTATGGCACAGGTTGCAAATGACAATTCTTTTATCGTCCGCACTTTCCTCAAAAAAGCGCCAGACTGCGGAACACCTATCCCTTGGCAAGGGAGATTGCCGCAAGGGGGTGCCCCTGGGAACAGTTGAGGGCCTGTTTGATGTAGCCCACCTTCTTCCTTTGCCACCCCACTGCCTCTTCCTGCCTGTTGCGGTGCTGCGGATCCCTCCCCCTCTGTACTGCTGTCCTCGCACGGCTTGCCACCTTCCCAGGTTGGGTCAGTGACTTCATCATTCAGCACCTCCTCTTCCACTTCCTCATTTTGGTCCTCCTCCTGACTTGTTGACCTAACAACAATCTCAGTTATTGACAACTGTGTCTCATCCTCATCATGAACCTCCTGAGACACTAATTGCGCTTGGCTTATTGGCAACTGTGTATCATCATCATCCACCTCGTGAAACACTAATTGCCATTCCCCACCGCCATCTTCTTCTGACTGTGGATGCTTAAGAGTTTGGGAATCAGGGCACAAGATCTCATCATGTCCCTCTTTAAGCGGGCTTGGTGAGAGGCCCAAATTAAGGAATGGCGATAAAAACACCTCCTTGGAATATCCGAGTGTGGGATCACTTGTTTGCCAAGACTCTCCATTGTGGGTGGAAGGAGGATCAGGGTCAGGATTCTGTTGACCAGACTCTTGGCTACTGAGACTGGACTTGGTGGAAGACAGGGTGGTGCCTAACCGACTGGAAGCATTATCTGCTGCAATCCAACCGATCACCTGCTCACACTGGTCTGACTTCGAGAGTGTTGTCCTGCCTGGCCCTGAAAACTGGGACATGAAGCTAGGTATCGTGGATGAGTGTGTTTCTTGTGCTCTGGCAGCAGCCACAGTTTCACCACACCCAGGGCCATGGCCTCTGTGTGCACCATCAGCAGCACGGCCACTTCCCCGTCCCTTACTGCTCACCTTGAGCATAATAAATGGTATATATTCTTGTAAGTATGTCACACGTACAGTAGCGCAGGTTTTGTAAGTATATGCGCAAATAAAGTACACAGAATGTCACAGATAATTTTAGGATGCGCACGCGTTAAACAGGAGGTATAGCGCAATTAATGTCACTGTCACCACCGCCTAATAAACAATTACACTGAATTAATGTCACTGATATTTAGTATGCGCTAACATTATACAGTAGATGTAGCGCAGGTAATGTAACTGTCTGCAACGGACACCGTCTACAGAAAAAGTACACTGGATGTCACAGATATTTTTAGGCTGCGCACACGTTAGACAGGAGATGTAGTGCAGATAATGTCGCTGTCTGCAACGGCCAAACAATTGCAAGCTATTTAGCGCAGGTTGCGCTAAATGCTATTTGCAGGTTGCGCTAAATGCTATTTGCTGAAGTGAGACAACCTCTTTAATTACAGACCATCTGGCTTGCCTCAGCAGAGGTGGCACATCCCTAAGGTCAGCCCTGAGCAGGACCATTTCCCTCTACGTCTCTCCATGCACTCAGTCGGTATATGCAGTTATACATTTGGTGGACACATGTTATTATAGATGAAATGCCGCCACTTCCATGTGTCTGCTGAAGAGTAGCTCTCTATATTAATCAGAGGAGAGCCACAGGGAGATGATGTTCATACAGGAATAGTTGTGAAGAGGATGTAGTGGACATTTTTTCATATATATCGATATCGCTTTAGGTATACCCCGAGAACAGTGGCCCATCTGGACGTGCGGCTGTGCCTGGTTCTGCAGCGTTCTGATCATATACATTGATAGTATACTTTAAAGGGGTTCTTAGGATAGGTCATCAGACTGAAGGGGTTCCAACTCCCATCATAGTCACTGATCACCAGGCTCCAGATCTCCACTGGTCCATACATTGTGTAGTGCCAGCGCTTGCAGTACAAACAGCTGATTGACAAAAGTGTCGAGAGTTGGACCCTGACCGATCTGATAATAAGTCATCAATACTTCATATTGAAGACCTATCCTTAGATCGGTGGAGACCTAACACCTAGAATCCCAGCCGATCTGCTGTTGGAAGAGGCCAGGCGCTCAGTTGACTCTTCCTAGGATATATCACATCACCGTACATCGGTCACATGGGCTACTTGCAGCAGAGACCTATTCAAGTCAATGGAGCTGAGCAGCAATACCAAGCACAGCCACTAAACAATGTATGGCGCTGTGCTTGGTAAGCATCCCTGAAACCACTGAGCTCGGGTGAGTACCACAGCTTCATGAGACAGCTGATCTGCCAATGTGTCGGAACTTGGACCCCTGCCGATGTGGATAGGTCAGCAATATAATTACCTGGACGGATAGGCTTTTAATATGTGGCTGGTAATGGTATGCTTCTGGAGATACCTCCAGTTGTAAACCATGAGGGTAGGGGACCTCAGAGCTAGATGAAGCACAGTAGTCCCCTTGACTTTTCTCCAACACAAAGGGCTCTGTGTATGGTTTGTACCCATGGAGACACATAAGTCTGCACAAGAGCTGTAAACAAAAAATGTTTTTGTTTTTTTTTAAATCTAGACTATTTAGAAAATGTCTGCGTTTTCATTTTAGATGAACAGAAGGAATTAAAAAATTGGTACAAAATAATATCTGCCATCTGTCTAATATCTGTCATCACACAGCTCTCTCTTTGAAGCAGACACTTGGTTCCTCGCAGGCACTTTTTAGCGTAATTTTTGTATTAGTAAGGCTTTTCATACTGTAACTGTTGGAATAATGGCTCTCAGCGTGCCCGCAGCCGCTGTGAAAGGAATACGGCTATTTATCTACAGTGAAAAAGAGAGATTGTGTTATCTGTGAGAAACGCTAACCTTCCTGAGCTTCTGGAAAACTTTTCAGATCAAAAAACATTTTAAAAAAATGACTTAAAGTCAGCTTCGTTTCCTGTGGCTCTCAGATCTGTTCTCTCTGG
This sequence comes from Bufo gargarizans, assembly GCF_014858855.1. Taxonomy (NCBI): domain Eukaryota; kingdom Metazoa; phylum Chordata; class Amphibia; order Anura; family Bufonidae; genus Bufo; species Bufo gargarizans. Next base: position 51,511,637 of record NC_058080.1, read on the forward strand.
CGACGATGCAAGTGCAATAAAATCATAATTAGGCCTCATGCACACGAACGTATTTTGTTTCCGTGTCCGTTCCATTTTTTTCGCGGATAGGATGCAGGCCCATTCATTTCAATGGGTCCACAAAAAATGCGGACAGCACACAGTGTGCTGTCCGCATCCGTATGTCCATTCCGTAGCCCCGCAAAAAAAATATAACATGTCCTACTTTGTCCATTTTAGGCATTATTACAATGGATCCGCAAAAAAACAAAACAAATGGCATACAGATGGCATCCGTTTTTTTTGCGGATCCGCAATTTGCGCACAGCAAAACACATACGGTCGTTTTCTAATAGCCTTACCAGAGGTACAGAGGAGCCATTTGTTTCATCACATACAACAGATTATAGAAGTGTCTGTCACCGGGACCACAACAGCTAAATCCGGTGACTGTACAAGCAGCTGGTAAAGGGAAATAATTTTAAAATATGGATTTCATAAAGGTAAAAGGCTTCTTTTTTGCTGTTCATTTGCTTCCTAAATGCAGAAATAATCAACATTCTACACTCACCTAAAGAATTATTAGGAACACCTGTTCTATTTCTCATTAATGCGATTATCTAGTCAACCAACCACATGGCAGTTGCTTCAATGCATGTAGGGTTGTGGTCCTGGTCAAGACAATCTCCTGAACTCCAAACTGAATGTCAGAATGGGAAAGAAAGGTGGACTACAACAGCAGAAGACCCCACCGGGTACCACTCATCTCCACTACAAATAGGAAAAAGAGGCTACAATTTGCACGAGCTCAACAAAATTGGACTGTTGAAGACTGGAAAAATGTTGCCTGGTCTGATGAGTCTCGATTTCTGTTGAGACATTCAAATGGTAGAGTCCGAATTTGGCGTAAACAGAATGAGAACATGTATCCATCATGTCTTGTTACCACTGTGCAGGCTGGTGGTGGTGTAATGTTGTGGGGGATGTTTTCTGGGCACACTTTAGGCCCCTTAGTGCCAATTGGCCATTGTTTAAATGCCACGGGCTACCTGAGCATTGTTTCTGACCATGTCCATCCCTTCATGACCACCATGTACCCATCCTCTGATGGCTACTTCCAGCAGGATAATGCACCATGTCACAAAGCTCGAATCATTTCAAATTGGTTTCTTGAACATGACAATGAGTTCACTGTACTAAAATGGCCCCACAATCACCAGATCTCAACCCAATAGACCATCTTTGGGATGTGGTGGAACGGGAGCTTCGTGCCCTGGATGTGCATCCCTCAAATCTCCATCAACTTCAAGATGCTATCCTATCAATATGGGCCAACATTTCTAAAGAATGCTATCAGCACCTTGTTAAATCAATGCCACGTAGAATTAAGGCAGTTCTGAAGGTAAAAGAGGGTCCAACACCGTATTAGTATGGTGGTCCTAATAATTCTTTAGGTGAGTGTAAATAGTCTTCTTTAAAAAGTTCTTACTATTCTGCTGCTGTAGAGTCAATGCAACGCCTTCCCATAGCTGGCTGTGCTGCTGCTTCTGACACAGATTTAACAGCATACTGCTCCTGGCTGTGTAGACTCTGTTGCCTCTCCACTGTCAAAACTGGCTGCGCACTCCACGGCAGAAATTGTGACCGTTTCTGCCACTTTTATTCACTTTGAATCCCGGAGATCCACTCCCAATTTAGTTCCACTGAATAGGGCTAAACAGCGAGTGGACTCCCACCAAGGGACATCACCAAATTGCTCCTGGATGGTTAGGAGAAGTTGCTCTTGGAGGAGACTTTGATCCCATTCTGTATTCATGGCAGTGTTCTTAGGCAAAATTGTGAGAAACCCCAATCCCTTGGACTCTGGATGCTTTACTGTTGGCATGTGCAGCAGGGAGAAGGCTTTTGGAGGAAGGCCTGGTATTAAGAAGGGCAGACCTGCTAAAATGTGAAGTTTCACGTATTGCGCCAAAATATGCTCATCATTAGTGCTGATTAGCGCAATCGGGAATATATTGGAGCACTCTAACTGCATATGAAGTCATTTTTAATGTTCTGCCGTGCCGACCATTGTCTCCAGTCTCAGGAAACTTCTAGCAGCTTGGAAAATGTAGCAAAAGTCACCCACGCCTGTATTTCCTGCGCATTACGCGAATATTACATTGACGATTTTTCTCAATCAAGAAAATAATCTTGAATTCGCGTATATATGACGAATATTCACCCAAACATTCGTGAAATATCGCGAATTCGAATATAGCCCCTGCCGCTCATCACTAATTATCATGTATGATAGATACTGATGGCATCTTTATAATGCCTGCTTATGGGTCATACTTTGCTGCACTTACATGTCATCATGGCTGCTCTGCTATTGGATAAGGTTGGCTGCTTAAGGTAATATCTTATGTTTCCCGCTATTGATAAGGTTGTCTTATCCACTTATTAATAAATCATCTACTAATGTACTGTGTAATGACACGCAATTACCAAAGCAATTTATCACCACGCTCCACTGCACACGCTAGTCTTCTCCTCATATGTGCATGGAATGTCCTCACCATGATTATTAGGAACAGTTGTATAGATGTATACGGTCCATAGCTAGTAATATAAAGTCTTCCCTCTCCAGGTCTACCATTTTCAGGTCAGTTTTATAGGAAAGTAAAGTACCCCCCAACTTCATCTCAACATACAACTATATCACAAAATGGACACCTGGAAAACCAGAAAAGGAACACCTGGAAAACGTAATGCGGTTGATCTGGGAAGCACAAAGTATAAACAGCTAGTGGTGCTTGGTCAATGATCACACAACCAAGGTGGTGCCCCCTTTACTTTTGGTTCTGCCGCAGGATATACAATAAAAATAATAAAGTTTAAAAAAATTAAAATTTGCCCATAATTCTGCAATCAATATACTATAAGGAGAAAGTAAAAAAAGGAAAAAGTTAAATTTCACATGGCTATAAGTATCCAGACCCTATGCTATGACGCTTGACACTTAGTTCTGGTGGCCTCCCATTTGTCTTGATCATCTCTGAGATGTTTCTACACCTGGATTGCAGTTTCCTGTGGTAAATTCAGGTGATTGGACATGACTTGGAAAGACACAGCCCTGTCTATATCAAATCTCACAGCTGACAATGCATATCAGAGCAAAAACGAAGCCATGAGGAGCAAAGCCTCTAGAGCTCAAAGACAGGATTGTGTGGAGCAGTAATCTGCTGCACTGAAAGTTCCCAAGAGCACAATGGCCTCCATAACTCTTAAGAGGAAGAAGTTTGGAACAACCAGAATTGCTTGCTAGAGCTGCCCCCCCCGCCCACACCACCACTAAATCAGGGAGAAGGGCCCTGGTAAGAGAGGTGACCAGTAACCCAATGGTCACTCTGGATGAGCTCCAGAGATCCTGTGTGCAGATGGGAGAAATTCTGAGAAGGTCAACAATTACTGCACTACTCCTCCAATCTGGACTTTATGGCAGAGTGGCCAGAAAGAAACATTTGCTCAATAAAGACACATGAAATTCCACCTGAAGTTTGCAAGAAAAGCACCTAAAGGACTCCCAGACTCTGAGAAACAAGATTCTCTGGTGTGATGAAACTAAGAACTTTTGGCCTCAAATTTAAGTGTCATTTCTGGAGAAAACCAGGCACTGCTCATCTCCTGCCCAATACCATCCCTATAGTGAAGCATGTTGATAGCAGCATCATGCTGAGGGGGTTATTCTGTGGGTGGGACAGAGAGACTGGTCAGAGTTGAGGGAAAGCTGCGAAGTATAGGGAAAATTTTAATGCAAACTTGATGCAATGTGCTTTGGACCTTGGGCCAAAGGTTCACCTTCCTACAAGACAATGACCCTAAGTACACAGCCAAGACAACACAGTAGTGGCTTAGGGACAACTCTGTGAATGTCTGTGAGTGGCTCAGCCAGAGCCCTGACATGAACCCAATAAAATATCTCTGGAGACCTGAAATGGCTTTCCCCTGATGGCCCCCAACCAACCTGACAGAGCTTGTGAGGATCGGCAGAGATGGATGGGAGAAAATTCCCAAATCCAGGTGTGCATACCTTGTGGCATCATACCCAAGAAAACTGGAGGCTGCAATCGTTGCCTAAGGGGTTTCTACTAAATACTGAGTAAGGCTACTTTCACATTAGCGTTGTTAGAATCCGGCAGGCAGTTCCATTGCCGGAACTGCCTGCCGGATCCGGCAAACCGTATGCAAATGGGTATCTTTTTTTCACCGGATCCGTCTCATCCATTACAATCTTGTTTCAAACGGAATAATGGATACGGTATTTAAATTTTCCAAAGATCAAAAAAACAATTTGAGATGCAAATTGTACATTGGCTATAAAACATAACCGAAAGTCACATACCCCTCAGATGCTGCCTCAGAAGATAGCAAACCACATTCAGTTTGGATTTCAGGCTCTAATCCTTGTTTCCCGCTGGAGGAGATGTCTTCAAGCCAGACAGCGCCATCGCTATTGCGTGCATCCGATCACTTCTGCCTGGATGAGAAGAGGTGCATTTGAAGATCTTTTTCCCGAACTGCGGAATTATCCTGACAAGTTTCTTAACTACCTACAGATAAGTGTCTCCAGTTTTGACGATCTCTCATCACATCGAAAGACAGGACACCAATTTCCGTCGAAGTATTTCATCTGCAGAATGGTTAATGCTTACCATAAGGTAATTATACATTTTTTACATTTATTATAGTTATTTTTGCATACTTTTTTAACGTAGTTTTTCTGGGTTTAAAGCTGAACCCAGACTTATTTCCCTACCCCATGGTACAAAATTTTTCTGTATTTGATACTGTACTCTACCTAGTGCAGCTCTTCATTGCGCAGGCCAAGGGCTTAGGAGGCTCTGCATTAGTATTGTTCACTGTCACTTCACCAGCTCCTATGGTCAGGCTTTACCCCTATCTCGACCATTAGAGACGTTGACTTCACTGTGAGCCTATCGTTCTCCATCACTGGATTTCCCAAAAATTTTCTTTGCTTTGTGAGAATGACCACAGAACAAAAGGTCCCAAACAAGGCTAACCAAATTATATAGCTTGTATTGTTTTTTTGGCCCTTTATTTTTTACATATTTGCTATTTTTTTTTACACTATTTTATTTACACTCTTTTTTTCATTTTCTTCTGATAGATTTCTGGAAACAGGAGAGAGTTTGATGTCCCTCTATTATCAGTTTCATCTAGGAATATCCACAGTTTCCTTGATTGTTAAAGATACGTGCCTTGCTTTGTGGGAGCAGTTAGTAACATAGTAACATAGTACATAAGGCCGAAAAAAGACATCTGTCCATCCAGTTCGCCCTGTTATCCTGCAAGTTGATCCAGAGGAAGGCAAAAAAAAACTGTGAGGTAGAAGCCAATTTTCCTCACTTTAGGGGAATAAAAAATTCCTTCCTGACTCCAATCAGGCAATCAGAATAACTCCATGGATCAACGATCCCTCTCTAGTAGCTATAGCCTGTAATATTATTACACTCCAGAAATACATCCAGGCCCCTCTTGAATTCCTTTATTGTACTCACCATCACCACCTCCTCAGGCAGAGAGCTCCAGAGTCTCACTGCTCTTACCGTAAAGAATCCTCTTCTATGTTTGTGTACAAACCTTCTTTCCTCCAGACGCAGAGGATGTCCCCTCGTCACAGTCCTGGGGATAAACAGATGATGGGAGAGATCTCTGTACTGACCCCTGATATATTTATACATAGTAATTAGATCTCCCCTCAGTCGTCTTTTTTCTAAAGTGAATAACCCTAATTTTGATAATCTTTCAGGGTACTGTAGTGGCCCCATTCCAGTTATTACTTTAGTTGCCCTCCTCTGGACCCTCTCCAGCTCTGCTATGTCTGCCTTGTTCACTGGAGCCCAGAACTGTACACAGTACTCCATGTGTGGTCTGACTAATGATTTTTAAAGTGGTAGGACTATGTTCTCATCACGGGCATCTATGCCCCTTTTGATACAACCCATTATCTTGTTGGCCTTGGCAGCAGCTGCCTGACACTGTTCTTTGCAGCTTAGTTTGCTGTTTATTAAAATTCCTAGATCCTTTTCCATGTCAGTGTTACCTAGTGTTTTACCATTTAGTATGTACGGGTGACTTGCATTATTCCTTCCCATGTGCATAACTTTACATTTGTCAGTGTTAAACCTCATCTGCCACTTATCTGCCCAAGCCTCCAATCTATCCAGATCCCTCTGTAGTAGTATACTGTCCTCTTCAGTGTTAATTACTTTACACAGTTTAGTGTCATCTGCGAAAATTGATATTTTACTATGCAAGCCTTCTACAAGATCATTACCGTTAATAACCACCCTCTGTTTTCTATCATTGAGCCAGTTACTTACCCACTTACAGACGTTTTCTCCCAGTCCGAGCATTCTCATTTTATATACTAACCTTTTATGTGGTACAGTGTCAAATGCTTTGGAGGAGTCCAGATACACGACATCCATTGATTCGCCGCTGTCAAGTCTAGAACTTGACCGATCCCTCATGAAGCCATGCTGATATGGCGTTATTTGCTTATTTCCGTTAAGATGCTCTAACATAGCATCTCTCAGAAAACCTTCAAACAGTTTACCCACAACAGATGTTAAACTTACCGGCCTATAGTTTCCAGGCTCTGTTTTTGGACCCTTTTTGAATATTGGCACCACATTTGCCATGTGCCAATCCTTTGGGACATTCCCTGTCAGTATAGAATCTGCAAATATCAGAAATAAGGGTCTGGCTATGACATTACTTAATTCCCTTAGGATACGGGGGTGTATGCCATCCGGTGCTGGCGATTTGTCTATTTTAATCTTTTTAAGTCGCTGTTGTACTTCTTCCTGGGTCAGACAGGACACTTTTAATGGGGAATTTATTTTTGCATTCTGCATGTCATCTGACAGTTTATTTTCCTCAGTGAATACATTGGAGATAAAAATATTTAACAGCTTTGCTTTCTCCTCGTCGCCCTCTGCGACTCCCCCATAATTACTCTTTAAAGGGCCGACACCTTCAGATTTATACTTTTTAACATTTATATAATTGAAGAACATTTTAGGGTTTGTTTTACTCTCTTTGGCAATTAATCTCTCGGTCTCTAGTTTGACCGCTTTTATTTGTTTTTTACACGTTCTATTTTTTTCCTTATAGTTTTTTAGTGCTTCCGTGCTACCCTCCAGTTTTAGTGATTTATATGCTTTCTTTTTGTCATTTATTGCTTTCTTTACAGTTCTGTTTATCCACATTGGTTTCTTTTTGTTCCTTAACCTTTTATTCCCATACGGTATGTACCTCTCACAATGAGATTTTAGGATGCCTTTAAAGATATCCCATTTTGTGGCTGTATTTTTATTTGTGAGGACTTTATCCCATTAAGTTAGGCCTATGGCCTCTCTTAGTTGGCTAAATTTAGCTTTTTTGAAGTTTGGTATTTTTGTTCCTCCCTGTAGAAACGCTCTTTTGAATGATAATTGGAAGGTTATTACTTTATGGTCACTATTTCCCAGGTGTCCCCCAACCTGCACGTCTGTTGTTCTGTCAGGCCTATTGGTTAATACTAAGTCCAGTATGGACGTCCCTCTAGTCGGGTCCTGAACCAGTTGCATGCAGAATTTATACCTCATCCAAGTAGGCAACAGTTTATAAAAATTTCTGAAAAATTTTGGGAGGTGTGCCAGTTTTCTAACTGTCTTGGGGCAGTGGACAGGAAACATATACGTATTATCAAGCCCCAAGGCACTGGTTCTGAGTACTTTAATTACAAAAAATATTTTTCCATTATATTAATGGCCATCGCTGATTCCCAGTACCGTTTTGTGGCAATCGATGTTGGGGCTTATTGCCGAACCAATGATTCCATGGTCTTCAAATATTCTGACATGGGGCGAAGGGTATACAATAGACAATTAGATTTTCCACCTCCTCAACCACTACCAGGTACTGATGCTCGCCCCATGCCCTTCGTGTTGGTTGGTGACGAAGCATTTCAGATGTGTGGCAATCTAATTAAACTTTATTGCAGCCGCGGATTAAACCGGAGCAAATGCATATTTAACTACGGCCTGACTAGGGCCAGAAGAATGGTGGAATGCGCATTCAGCATTCTGGTGGCTAAATGGCGGATTTTCACCAAACCCATTAAACTAAAAATAGAAACTCAAAAACACAAAATGCAATCGCACTCTGCAACCAGCACTCTGCCCTGCCTTTATGCTGGATGTTGAATAAGGCATTGGTGTACATTTTGGCCAAAGCGTAATAAGCCACTCACCACGTCAAGGTCGCCTTCATGAGTGGTCCCTAACACTAGTTCCTACCTGTTATGGGCCACGACAGCCACACAAAGTCCAGGGAGCGCAGGTACAGCATGCACGCCAAGCACACTCTGCTTTTAACCCCGTCTGGTGCCAATCTGGCAATTCTATTTGTGAATTCCATCAAGGACTCGTAAACGAACCTTGTGAGATCCCCTTAGTACGCCTGGCGGCTCCTATCTGCACTCTGGCGACGCATGATGGCCTCAAATAATGGGGCTAATCGGTCCATCGTTGCGTCGCCAGAGGGCGGAGGAAGGGGAACATTGGATTCCTGACCAGTTGCTTGAGCAGGACGAGAGGGGCCTGCAGTGGCAGGCTCATCACTTCGGGCGCCTGTCTACTGCTTGATGTTCTGTAAAGTAAAGAAAAAAAACACAATTATCTATTTGATTTCAGTGGAGAACCTCTGGAATAGAGGTGAGCAAAGCAACTTCTGATGCTACATAGGAAGTTGCATTGCAAAAAAACGTCATACAAATACTGTACATAGATAGAGCCCATACATTCTATTAGTGTAAAGAGAAGTTTCTATGTACAGTATGACATTTTTGGGGGAAAGCAACTTCAGATGTATAATCTGAAGCATGCATCGCTCATCTCTACTCCATAACATACTATGTGGACGTCCAAGACAGAGTGTGAAATGACAGTCTACCTGGGCGATACATATAGATTGGATAACATCATTCAGAATCTCTATAAACATAATCTCTTACCTTCGCAGCTCTAGGGTTCTTCGTAGGAACCCCAAGGCGGAATCATGGCAATATTCCCTCCTTGAGGTTGCTCCCGAACCACTTGGGGCCCGAAGTTCCTCATTGTAATCTTTCTTGTAGCGGTCCCTGATGGACAGCCATGGAACCATGATTGTCGCCTGTGAAAAAAAAAAAAAAAAAGGTTAGTCTTTAAAATACATGATTTTGTGACTTCAAAAATGGTCTACTATTTGAATGATCTAGCCACAACGATAATAACCCACATCAAGTAGACGGTAAACCACTTCTGAGCAATAAAACATACATGTACAGTATGCAATCTAAAAATGAAATACTGTATGCTTATGGGACTGCTCCCATTGCCTCGCCATGTGGTCCTCCCAACTCGGCACAATTGCCTAAACGATTTCGTGCAAGAGGAGCCGGCTTGTGTTGTGGTCTGCGTGGCAGCGTTCGGTGTGGTCCCACAACTCTGGACGCCCCTCCACCATCTGGATGAGGAGGTCATCTTCTATATACAGTCATGTGAAAAAATTAGGACACCCTTTGAAAGCATGTGGTTTTTTGTAACATTTTTAATAAAAGGTTATTTCATCTCCGTTTCAACAATACAGAGAGATTAAAGTAATCCAACTAAACAAAGAAAACTGGAGAAAAGTCTTTTCAAGATCTTCTGTAAATGTCATTCTACAAAAATGCCTATTCTAACTGAGGAAAAAGATAGGACACCCTTGCCCCTAATAGCGAGTGTTACCTCCTTTGGCTGAAATAACTGCAGTGATACGGTTCTTGTAGCCATCTACCAGTCTTCGACATCGGTCTGAGGAAATTTTACCCCACTCCTCAATGCAGAACTTTTTCAGCTGTGAGATGTTTGAGGGGTTTCTTGCACGTACAGCACTTTTCAAGTCACCCCACAGCATCTCAATGGGATTCAAATCTGGACTTTGACTTGGCCATTCCAGGACTCTCCATTTCTTCTTTTTCAGCCAATCTTTGGTTGATTTACTAGTATGTTTTGGGTCATTGTCATGTTGCATGGTCCAGTTCCGCTTCAGCTTTAATTTTCTAACTGATGGTCTCACATGTTCTTCAAGCACCTTCTGATACACAGTAGAATTCATCGTGGATTCTATGATGGTGAGCTGACCAGGTCCTGCTGCAGCAAAGCAGCCCCAAACCATGACACTTCCACCTCCATGCTTCACAGTTGGTATGAGGTTCTTTTCTTGGAATGCTGTGTTTGGTTTACGCCAAACATGTCCTCTGCTGTTGTGTCCAAATAATTCAATTTTGGACTCATCTGTCCAAAGAACATTATTCCAGAAGTCCTGGTCTTTGTCAACTTTATCCTTGGCAAATGTCAGTCTGGCCTCGATGTTTCTCTTGGAAAGCAAAGGTTTCCTCCTTGCACACCTCCCATGCAAGTTAAACTTGTACAGTCTCTTTCTGATTGTAGAGGCATGTACTTCTACATCAACAGTAGCCAGAGCCTGCTGTAGTTCTCGAGATGACACTTTAGGGTTTTTGGAGACCTCTTTTAGCATCTTGCGGTCTGCTCTTGGGGTGAACTTGCTGGGGCGACCAGTCCTGGGCATGTTGGCAGTTGTTTTGAAAGCCCTCCACTTGTAGACTATCTTCCGGACAGTGGAATGGCTGATTTCAAAATCTTTTGAGATCTTTTTAAATCCCTTCCCAGACTCATAGGCTGCTACAATCTTTTTTCTGAAGTCCTCTGACAGCTCTTTTGCTCTCACCATGGTGCTCACTCTCACTTCAACAGTCAGGAGCACACCAAACTAAATGTCTGAGGTTTAAATAGGGCAAGCCTCATTCAACATGCAGAGTAACGATCTACTAATTATGTGCACCTGGTGTGATATACCTGTGTGAGATCTGAGCCAATTTAAGAGGGAATACATGTGAGGGTGTCCTATCTTTTTCCTCAGTTAGAATAGGCATTTTTGTAGAATGACATTTACAGAAGATCTTGAAAAGACTTTTCTTCAGTTTTCTTTGTTTAGTTGGATTACTTTAATCTCTCTGTATTGTTGAAACGGAGATGAAATAACCTTTTATTAAAAATGTTACAAAAAACCACATGCTTTCAAAGGGTGTCCTAATTTTTTCACATGACTGTATATATATAAAGAAGGACGTATATATGTATGTGTGTATGTATGTATGTTCTGCGATCACTCAAAAACGCAACCATAGATTTCAATGAAGCTTGGTACCCTTGCTACCTGGAAAGAAATCTTGTGGGGGTCATACGCCGCTACACAGCAGCTGCATGGAGTTTGTATGCTCCAACAGTTTTTGCTACGCACATATTGCTGTGTAACTCCAAAACTCATCGATCAATTTCTACTAAACTTGGTACCCATATCACTTACTATCTGGGAAAGAATACTGTGGAGGTAACATGCCAATACACAATGGGCCAGATTTATCATTAGCTCAGGTCAGAATAATGGAGTGAAAAAGTCTCAAAAAAGTCCCAAAGGCTAAAACTGCGCACAAATTTGCGACTTTTTTCTGCTCTGCACTATGCTCGCCAGTTTTCTGAAAGTGGGCGTGTTTTCTTATGTAAATGAATCTCTAGACAGATTTACTATTGGGACTTTTTTAAAAAGTCGCAAAAAAGTCGCAATTTCACTCCAGTAAGGACCATGCTTATCTTATGAGACTTTTTAATAGAACATGCGACTTTTTCATAAAACGTGTGACTTTTTCATAAAGATGTGCGACTTTTGTAAAGCTGCTTACTGACGGATAAACTGCTACCGTCAAACCACATTTATTACAGTCTTAAAAGGCCGATCATAAATCTGACTTGGCTAAAACTGACTTTAGCCATATGTGAAAGTGGAGTGAGCTGTCAGAGTCATGATAAATCTGGCCCAATGAGTTTCTGTCTGTCCCGACGTCTGTCTATCTGTTCTTTATGCTCGACCAAACAACTGCACCGATCTTCACCAAATTTCAGTAGGGATGAGCGAACTCGAACTGTATAGTTCGGGTTCGTACCGAATTTTGGGGTGTCCGTGACACGGACCCGAACCCGGACATTTTCGTAAAAGTCTGGGTTCTTGTTCGGTGTTCGTCGCTTTCTTGGCGCTTTTGTGACGCTTTCTTGGCGCTTTTTGAAAGGCTGCAAAGCAGCCAATCAACAAGCGTCATACTACTTGCCCCAAGAGGCCGTCACAGCCATGCCTACTATTGGCATGGCTGTGATTGGCCAGAGCACCATGTGACCCAGCCTCTATTTAAGCTGGAGTCACATAGCGCCGCCCGTCACTCTGCTCTGATTAGCATAGGGAGAGGTTGCGGCTGCGACAGTAGGGCGAGATTAGGCAGATTAACTCCTCCAAAGGACTTGATTATTGATCGATCTGCAGCTGTGGGTCATTGAGCTGCTGATACTCAATTGCTCACTGTTTTTAGGCTGCCCAGACCGTTTGTCAGTCACTTTTTTCTGAGGTGATCGGCGGACATTTTGTGTCTTGTGGTGCGCCAGCACAAGCTGCGACCAAGTGCATTTAACCCTCAATGGTGTGGTTGTTTTTTGGCTAAAGCCTACATCAGGGTGAAGCTGTCACACCAAGTGCATTTAACCAGCAATAGTCTGTTCATTTTTTGGCCATATACTACATCAGGGGCAAGCTGCGCCCGTCACCAAGTGCATTTAACCTTCAGTAGTGTGGTTGGTCAAGCTGTCACACCAAGTGCATTTAACCAGCAATAGTCTGTTCATTTTTTGGCCATATACTACATCAGGGGCAAGCTGCGCCCGTCACCAAGTGCATTTAACCCTCAGTAGTGTGGTTGGTCAAGCTGTCACACCAAGTGCATTTAACCAGCAATAGTCTGTTCATTTTTTGGCCATATACTACATCAGGGGCAAGCTGCGCCCGTCACCAAGTGCATTTAACCCTCAGTAGTGTGGTTGGTCAAGCTGTCACACCAAGTGCATTTAACCAGCAATAGTGTGGTTATTTTTTGGCCATATCCCAGTCTAATTCTGTCACTAAATCTATACCGGTCACCCAGCGCCTAAATACTAGGCCTCAAATTTATATGCCGCTAAATCTCTCGATACCGCTGTACTGTTGTGGCTGGGCAAGTTATTTAGTGTCCGTCAAAGCACATTTTTTGTTCTGGGTTGAAATACAATTCCCAATTTAGCAATTTCATAATTTAGTGGTTTCTGCTATATCAGAGCTATTTGAAATCTATCCCTAAAAGGGTATATAATATTCAAGGTGCACATAGGGTCATTCAGAATAACTTCACACACACGCTACTGTGCATTTCCAAGTCTAATTCTGTCAGTAAATCCATACCGGTCACCCAGCGCCTAATACTAGGCCTCAAATTTATATTCAGCTGAATTTGAATACAATACATTGGGCCAAATAATATTTTTGTTGTTGTGGTGAACGATAACAATGAGGAAAACATCTAGTAAGGGACGCGGACGTGGACATGGTCGTGGTGGTGTTAGTGGACCCTCTGGTGCTGGGAGAGGACGTGGCCGTTCTGCCACATCCACACGTCCTAGTGTACCAACTACCTCAGGTCCCAGTAGCCGCCAGAATTTACAGCGATATATGGTGGGGCCCAATGCCGTTCTAAGGATGGTAAGGCCTGAGAAGGTACAGGCATTAGTCAATTGGGTGGCCGACAGTGGATCCAGCACGTTCACATTATCTCCCACCCAGTCTTCTGCAGAAAGCGCACAGATGGCGCCTGAAAACCAACCCCATCAGTCTGTCACATCACCCCCATGCATACCAGGGAAACTGTCTCAGCCTCAAGTTATGCAGCAGTCTCTTATGCTGTTTGAGGACTCCGCTGGCAGAGTTTCCCAAGGGCATCCACCTAGCCCTTCCCCAGCGGTGAAAGACATAGAATGCACTGACGCACAACCACTTATGTTTCCTGATGATGAGGACATGGGAATACCACCTCAGCACGTCTCTGATGATGACGAAACACAGGTGCCAACTGCTGCATCTTTCTGCAGTGTGCAAACTGAACAGGAGGTCAGGGATCAAGACTGGGTGGAAGACGATGCAGGGGACGATGAGGTCCTAGACCCCACATGGAATGAAGGTCGTGCCACTGACTTTCACAGTTCGGAGGAAGAGGCAGTGGTGAGACCGAGCCAACAGCGTAGCAAAAGAGGGAGCAGTGGGCAAAAGCAGAACACCCGCCGCCAAGAGACTCCGCCTGCTACTGACCGCCGCCATCTTGGACCGAGCACCCCAAAGGCAGCTTCAAGGAGTTCCCTGGCATGGCACTTCTTCAAACAATGTGCTGACGACAAGACCCGAGTGGTTTGCACGCAGTGCCATCAGAGCCTGAAGCGAGGCATTAACGTTCTGAACCTGAGCACAACCTGCATGACCAGGCACCTGCATGCAAAGCATGAACTGCAGTGGAGTAAACACCTTAAAACCAAGGAAGTCACTCAGGCTCCCCCTGCTACCTCTTCTGCTGCTGCCGCCTCGGCCTCTTCCTCCGCCTCTGGAGGAACGTTGGCACCTGCCGCCCAGCAAACAGGGGATGTACCACCAACACCACCACCACCTCCGTCACCAAGCGTCTCAACCATGTCACACGGCAGCGTTCAGCTCTCCATCTCACAAACATTTGAGAGAAAAAGCGTAAATTCCCACCTAGCCACCCTCGATCCCTGGCCCTGAATGCCAGCATTTCTAAACTACTGGCCTATGAAATGCTGTCATTTAGGCTGGTGGACACAGACAGCTTCAAACAGCTCATGTCGCTTGCTGTCCCACAGTATGTTGTTCCCAGCCGGCACTACTTCTCCAAGAGAGCCGTGCCTTCCCTGCACAACCAAGTATCCGATAAAATCAAGTGTGCACTGCGCAACGCCATCTGTGGCAAGGTCCACCTAACCACAGATACGTGGACCAGTAAGCACGGCCAGGGACGCTATATCTCCCTAACTGCACACTGGGTAAATGTAGTGGCAGCTGGGCCCCAGGCGGAGAGCTGTTTGGCGCACGTCCTTCCGCCGCCAAGGATCACAGGGCAACATTCTTTGCCTCCTGTTGCCACCTCCTCCTACTCGACTTCCTCCTCCTCTTCTTTCACCTGCTCATCCAGTCAGCCACACACCTTCACCACCAACTTCAGCACAGCCCGGGGTAAACGTCAGCAGGCCATTCTGAAACTCATATGTTTGGGGGACAGGCCCCACACCGCACAGGAGTTGTGGCGGGGTATAGAACAACAGACCGACGAGTGGTTGCTGCCGGTGAGCCTCAAGCCCGGCCTGGTGGTGTGTGATAATGGGCGAAATCTCGTTGAAGCTCTGGGACTAGCCAGTTTGACGCACATCCCTTGCTTGGCGCATGTGCTGAATTTGGTGGTGCAGAAGTTCATTCACAACTACCCCGACATGTCAGAGCTGCTGCATAAAGTGCGGGCCGTCTGTTCGCGCTTTCGGCGTTCACATCCTGCTGCTGCTCGCCTGTCTGCGCTACAGCGTAACTTCGGCCTTCCCGCTCACCGCCTCATATGCGACGTGCCCACCAGGTGGAACTCCACCTTGCACATGCTGGACAGACCGTGCGAGCAGCAGCAGGCCATAGTGGAGTTTCAGCTGCAGCACGCACGGGTCAGTCGCACTACAGAACAGCACCACTTCACCACCAATGACTGGGCCTCCATGCGAGACCTGTGTGCCCTGTTGCGCTGTTTCGAGTACTCCACCAACATGGCCAGTGGCGATGACGCCGTTATCAGCGTTACAATACCACTTCTATGTCTCCTTGTAAGCACCCGACTGCATAGGGAGGGTGATTAGGGACTGATGGTCACCCCATCGCCCTTTCTTCCCCCTCAGGGCATTCAATGAGCTGGCCCCGCATGTTATGGTTAAATAAGGTGGTAGATCAAGGGGCTGTTAAGGGGTTAATTCCTTAGGGGACATTCCTTAGACAGGATGGGGGCGGTGCAGGAATCCTGTTAGGCTACATATACCCCTCCCCTGTTCTGTCACTTCCTCTTGCAAGTGGAAGCAAAATTGGCCCTCCCTCCCTCCCTTTGTGGTTATCTCTGAGAGGTGGGCGAGGTGCTCGGTTTTGATCAGTTATGGATACTTGGTTATTCTGTTTTGTTTTTTCTATTTTTTCAGATCCCCCGCTGGGAGCCAGCAGTTTGGATATCGCTCCGTGGATTTTGGCTTTGGAGAGTCGCAAGTTCTGGTTGAGTTTATGAAGTCACAGCTGGCGGCATTTTAGTACAGCGGAGATATGGTGGGAGCAGTTGGCGTACTTGCCCGCTGGGAGGCCAGCTGTGGGCATACTGCTCTGATGATTACGGTTTAACTTGCCCGCTGGGAGTCCAGCTGTGGGCATACTGCTCTGATGATTACGGTTTAACTTGCCCGCTGGGAGTCCAGCTGTGGGCATACTGCTCTGATGATTACGGTTTAACTTGCCCGCTGGGAGTCCAGCGGTGGGCATACCGCTCTGATGATTACGGTTTAACTTGCCCGCTGGGAGTCCAGCGTTTGGCATACTGCTCCGATATTATGGTTTATTATGGTTTGCCGCTTTAATAAATAAGCTGTGGCCGATCACCATCCAGCAATAAAAGTGACACATTTGTCTGTGTGGTTTGTCATGGGTCAAGGATGGGTTAAGGGGCCAGGGGTTAGTAAAGGTGTTGCCCCTTCCCAGGTTTCCCTGAATACCAGCAGTCTTGAGAAAACACTTAGGGCGATGATGGAAGAGGAGGTGGCCCAGGAGGAGGAGGAGGAGGAGGAGGAGGAGGAAGAGGGGTCATTTTTAGCACTTTCAGGCCAGTCTCTTCGAAGTGACTCAGAGGGAGGTTTTTGGCAACAGCAGAGGCCAGGTACAAATGTGGCCAGCCAGGGCCCACTACTGGAGGACGAGGAGGATGAGGATGAGGAGGAGGTGGAGGAGGATGAGGATGAAGCATGGTCACAGCGGGGTGGCACCCAACGCAGCTCGGGTCCATCACTGGTGCGTGGCTGGGGGGAAAGGCAGGACGATGACGATACGCCTCCCACAGAGGACAGCTTGTCCTTACCCCTGGGCAGCCTGGCACACATGAGCGACTACATGCTGCAGTGCCTGCGCAACGACAGCAGAGTTGCCCACATTTTAACGTGTGCGGACTACTGGGTTGCCACCCTGCTGGATCCACGCTACAAAGACAATGTGCCCACCTTACTTCCTGCACTGGAGCGTGATAGTAAGATGCGCGAGTAAAAGCGCACGTTGGTAGACGCGCTACTGAGAGAATTCGGAAATGTCACAGGGGAACAAGTGGAAGCCCAAGGCCAAGGCAGAGGAGGAGCAAGAGGTCGCCAAGGCAGCTGTGTCACGGCCAGCTCCTCTGAGGGCAGGGTTAGCATGGCAGAGATGTGGAAAAGTTTTGTCAACACGCCACAGCTAACTGCACCACCACCTGATACGCAACGTGTTAGCAGGAGGCAACATTTCACTAACATGGTGGAACAGTACGTGTGCACACCCCTCCACGTACTGACTGATGGTTCGGCCCCATTCAACTACTGGGTCTCTAAATTGTCCACGTGGCCAGAGCTAGCCTTTTATGCCTTGGAGGTGCTGGCCTGCCCGGCGGCCAGCGTTTTGTCTGAACGTGTATTCAGCACGGCAGGGGGTGTCATTACAGACAAACGCAGCCGCCTGTCTACAGCCAATGTGGACAAGCTGACGTTCATAAAAATGAACCAGGCATGGATCCCACAGGACCTGTCCGTCCCTTGTCCAGATTAGACATTAACTACCTCCCCTTAACCATATATTATTGTACTCCAGGGCACTTCCTCATTCAATCCTATTTTTATTTTCATTTTACCATTATATTGCGAGGCTACCCAAATTTGAATGAACCTCTCCTCTGTCTGGGTGCCGGGGCCTAAATATATGCCAATGGACTGTTCCAATGTTGGGTGACGTGAAGCCTGATTCTCTGCTATGACATGCAGACTAATTCTCTGCTGACATGAAGCCAGATTCTCTGTTACGGGACCTCTCTCCTCTGCCTGGGTGCTGGGCCTAAATATCTGACAATGGACTGTTGCATTGGTGGCTGACGTGAAGCCTGATTCTCTGCTATGACATGCAGACTGATTCTCTGCTGACATGAAGCCAGATTGTCTGTTACGGGACCTCTCTCCTCTGCCTGGGTGCTGGGCCTAAATATATGCCAATGGACTGTTGCATTGGTGGCTGACGTGAAGCCTGATTCTCTGCTATGATATGAAGACTGATTCTCTGCTGACATGAAGCCAGATCCTCTGTTACGGGACCTCTCTCCTCTGCCTGGGTGCTGGGCCTAAATTTATGACAATGGACTGTTGCAGTGGTGGCTGACGTGAAGCCTGATTCTCTGCTATGACATGCAGACTGATTCTCTGCTGACATGAAGACAGATTCTCTGTTACGGGACCTCTCTCCTCTGCCTGGGTGCCGGGGCCTAAATATCTGAGAATGGACTGTTCCAGTGGTGGGTGACGTGAAGCCAGATTCTCTGCTATGGGACCTCTCTCTAATTGATTTTGGTTAATTTTTATTTATTTAATTTTAATTTTGATTCATTTCCCTATCCACATTTGTTTGCAGGGGATTTACCTACATGTTGCTGCCTTCTGCAGCCCTCTAGCCCTTTCCTGGGCTGTTTTACAGCCTTTTTAGTACTGAAAAGTTCGGGTCCCCATTGACTTCAATGGGGTTCGGGTTCAGGACGAAGTTCGGATCGGGTTCGGATCCCGAACCCGAACATTTCCGGGAAGTTCGGCCGAACTTCTCGAACCCGAACATCCAGGTGTTCGCTCAACTCTATACATCAGGTGTCCTGGAATGTTTTACACCGGGTCTCAGCTCTCCAGGATGTACTGTTCCTGAGATATTCCCAAAAAATGACCTGCATTAGCCAATACAAGCCTGCAAGTCTTTCTCTTCATATCCCAACTGCCATACACACGGTCACATGTCCTTTATCAGCGAATAGAAGCTCGCAGGCTCTTAGTGTACACATACACAGTTTTACTCCAGGTTTCCATAACAACCCAGCCATTTTTTTTTTACTGCTGTAGGTCAGCTTTAGGCTAGGGCTACACGACGGCATGTGTCACGCGACAATAAGTCGCACGACACATAGAGCACAACTACACTGCTACATGTGTCACGCGACATTGATGTCACACCAATGTCGTGCGACAATTTTTATAATGATAGTCTATGGTGTTGCACTGCAACATGTGACATGCTGCGACTGCCATGTGCCAGTCGCAAAAAAATCCATCTTGGATGGATTTTTTGAGACTGTCATGTCGCAGTCGCAGCATGTCACATGTCGCAGTGCGACACCATAGACTATCATTATAAAAAAAAATTGACAAAATTTTGGGCGACACATGTCGGCATGTTGCCCTAACATTAAACGGGGAGGGCGCTGTGGAGGTCACTGTTAAAGGGGCAGGGCACTGTGGAGGTCACTGTTAAAGGGGCGGGCACTGTGGAGGTCACTGTTAAAAAGGCATTCACTGTGGATGTTACTGTTAAGGGGGCAGGCCGCTGTGGAGGTCACTGTTAAGGGGGCAGGGGCCACTATTAAAGGGGCAACTGCTGTGGAGGTCACTGTTAAGGCAGCAGGGTACTGTGAGGTCACTGTTAAGGAGGCGGCCCCTGAGGAGGTCACTGTCAAGGGAATGGGGTGCTGTGAAAATCACTGTTAAAGGGGCGGGCTGCTGTGAAGGTTAAAATTAAGGGAATTGGCTGCTGTTGAGGTCCCATTTTAATGTGGTGGGGCACTGTGGGGGGTCAGTATTAAGGGGTGGGGGACTGTGAAGTTCACTGTTAAAGGGGCGGGGTGCTGTAGAGGTCACTGTTATGGGTGGCGCTGCGGCCTGTACCTGTGGGCCGGCTGAAGTCTCCTTTTTTCCAGCCCGAGGAGAGAGCAGCTAGGACAGTGACACCTGTGGCGATGCCTGGTATTGCAGGCCGGAGGACAAGGGGAGGTGCGCTGGCTGTGGGATCAGGTTTGGCCCTGCCCACAGTGCAGCAGGTGGAGGACGCGTTATTTGGGAGGCATAGTGCGGCTCTTGGCTGTCGGGCCGGTGAGCCAGAGGCTGGAGGCATAGAGGATGAGGCAAGTGATGTTCTGGGTCAGCGGCCACCTTCCGGTTGGCCCATGCGCAGTGAGTCACCGGACTTGCGACCCTGCAATACGGAAGTTGGTGGGGGTCTTCAGCCAGATCCGACTTTGGAGGAGGGTGAACTAAGCCTGGAAGCGTGGGAAGCGGACGACAGGCTTAATGTCGCTGCAGGCGCCGGTCCGTGGTCGTCTACAGCGCAGGCCGGTTCGATGCCAGAAAGAGTTTCAGAGCGGTCTGCGGCTGCTGGGAGGATACCCCAGGGACAGCCACGTGAGAGAATGTCGAGTCAGGCTCATGGTTTGGGGCTCATGGGTTAGGGGGGTTAAGCGTTGCGGTCGTTCAGTTGGGCAGGACTAGGTCAGAAAGTTTGGCGCAGGAATTGTTGTCGGGCATGTTGACACTTATATCACATTTGGGAACAGGGGCAGTTGCATCTCCAGCTGCAGTTTGGGCTTCTGTGCCGGAGGTGGGGCTTGGGGAGCAATCTAGTGCGGTTGGCGTGGGAAGCGCGCCTGCCACGGCGGCTGGTGCACCGGTAGGAGAAACGGTGGTGAGAGGGGGTAGTAAAGGTAAAGTTGGGGAGGATGTCAGGTTGGCGAATGCAGCAAAAGGGGAGGTTTACGTCTGCTTTGAGGGGCCGTTGGGGGCGCACTTGAAGCCGGAGGTCAGGGAGAAGATTTGGAAGGACGAGTATGTGGAAATATTTTCGTTACTTCCGTTAGAGAAATTCCATTTGGATAGGGTGAGGTCAGATGAGAGCAAAAAAAAGAGGAGGAGAAGAGGAGGAGAAGTGGCTGCAGGCATTCGCTATCTTGGCAAGTGTGGTAGGAGAGAAGGCGCCTGAACACTGTTCGGCGCTTTTTTGCTATATGGATGAGGTTGGGGAGGCGTATCGGACGTATGGGGGCGGTGACTTAGCTCAGGTATGACGAGCAGTTTCGCCAGAGAAAGGCGGTCCGGCCTAGTATTAGGTGGGACCATAAGGACATCAGCCTGTGGATGCGGTTGATGTTAGCTCAAAAAGGGGGAATAAAAAGGGATGCTGTTGGCAATTCAATGAGAGGTACTGTAAGTACCTTGCCGATTGCCGATTCAAGCATGAATGCTCAGGTTGCGGCTGTGCTCACAGCCTGTCGCGGTGTTTTAAGCACGGAAAAGGTAAGGGATACAAGGCTGCGCAGAAGAGGAATGATTCCGGTGAGGGTGGACGAGATGGGGCCGTTTCTAAGGATCTATCCGAATAGGGAGGCGGCAGAGTTGTTGTTATCGGGTTTTATGGACGGTTTTAAGATCGCGTGTGTTTCAGAGAGTGTTGTGGTCGCTGCTCGCAACTTCTCTTCCGCGTTGCACCGTCCAGATGTAGTTTTGGACAAGATTGCAAAGGAGGTGGCGGCGGGGAGAATAGCGGGCCCTTTTGCTGAGTGTCCTTTGCAGGGTTTGTGGGTGTCGCCGTTGGGGTTGGTCCCAAAAAAGGAGCCGAACAAATTTTGGCTTATTCATAATCTATCATTTCCTGCGGGGGGCCTCTGTAAACGATGGTATCAACGACGATTTATGTTCAATGTTGTATACGTCGTTTGACGAGGCTGTGCGGTGGGTGCGCCGTTTCAGGTAATGGACTTTGTTGGCGAAGACGGACATTGAGGCAGCGTTTCGCTTACTACCCATTCATCGGGATAGCTTTCATTTACTCAGTTTTAAATGGGCGGGGCAATTTTATGTGGATTGCTGTTTACCAATGGGCTGTGCTATACCGTATTCCTTGTTTGAAACTTTTAGTTCATTTTTAGAATGGGTTGTAAAGCAAGAAGCGGGTTGGAATTCGGTGTTACATTATCTGGATGATTTTTTATTTCTCGGGCCGGCAGGGTCGCGGGTTTGTTCAGTATTGCGGCTGTCTGCCGAGGTGCGGGCGTATTTAAAAGTTTGGGAGCGTTTTTTGAGTTTAACGGTTGTTCGGTGTGGATGGAGGCGCCCATTTCTAGTGCAGATCTGGAACTGTTTATGGATGCGTCGGGTTCATGTGGTTATGGTGTGTTTTGTCAAGGGCAATGGAGTGCGGGTCTTTGGCCGGAGGAGGGGAGAGTGGCCGGCTTGCTTGGTAATCTAGCGCTGTTGGAGCTGTTCCCGATTGTTTTGCCAACTGAGTTGTAGGGGGATTTGTTACGATAATTTGGGTGTGGTGCAAGCGGTTAATAGTCAGATAATTCACCCCCGATATTGCACTCGCTTCGGCACTTGGTCCTCAAAGGATTAAGATTGAATGCTTGTTTTGTGGCGGTTTATGTTCCTGGCGTTGATAACTCAATTGCTGATTCCCCTTCTCGTTTTCAGTGGGACCGTTTTCAAAGATTGGTGCAGAACGCGGACGCGAGGGGGTCTGCCCTGTACTCAGTGGGTCTGGAGCGTGGCCTTGGGGTCTCCTCAGATCTGATTAGGCTGTCCGTGAGTAGGAGTACGTGGTCAGCTTATTCTTCTGTGTGGTCTCACTGGGAACGGTTAGTGGATCAGGTAGGGGAGTGTGAGGTAGCGGTGGATTTTAATTTGTCATTGGTCTATTTCGTGGGGTTGTCTTATAGTTCGGGCATGTTCGCCCATTTCTCAGTGGCTTCTAAAAGGGTTGCGGCAGTGGCCTTTTGGTTGCATCTGCATGGTTTGGCCGATGTGTCCAGAAGTTTTTTGGTGTGCCAGGCTCTGGATGGTTATCGTCGCAGTGCTGTTAGGAAAGACACTCGTCATCCAGTTTCTTTTTCGGTGTTGCAAAAGTTGTGGGATCAGGTTGGTGTGGTGTGCAATTCTTGGTATGATGTGTGTTTGTTTCGTGCCGTGTTTTCTTTGGCTTTCTTTGGTGCCTTTAGGGTCTCTGAGCTGGTGGCTAGTAGTAGGGCGTGAGGCGGTGGATTGTTGTGGGAAGACATTCATTTTGATGAGGAGGGTTTACAATGTGTTTTGCGTATGTCATAAACTGATCAAGTAGATAGAGGGGTTTGCATTTTGTTGCGCCCATTGGGTGGGTCAGTGCTGTGCTCTATTCGGTGTGTGGAAGAATTTTTTACTCTACGGCTGTGCGTGGCTGGTTCTTTGTTGGTGCACCAGGACGGATTGGCTATGTCTCGTTTTCAGTTTGTTGCGATCTTCAGGAGGTGTCTAGCCGCAGCAGGTTATCCGGCAATGGAGTTTGCGCCTCATTCCTTCAGGATAGGCAATTGAGGCAACTAGATGGGTACTAGGTGATGAAGCTATTAAGCGGATTGGCTGGTGGGAATCAGAGTGCTTTCGTGGGTATATTCATCCTCATATGTTATAAGTGGTGGGCTTTGTTTGTTATAGTTATCTCCGTGTTTGGCGTGGATTCTGGGTCATTCCTATGTTCACTGGGGAGCGTTGAGAGCTGATGTGCATAGGAATGGAAAGCAATTGGGATTCCAGCCAGAGGAGTTGCAAGTGCGGTGGATTGGTTTGCGGGGGCTTCTGTGGTTGGGTGTTACCGGAATTCCATGCTTTTGCTATGTTGTATAGGCCTCCCGACATTTTGGTTTTCAATGTTGGTGGTAACGATTTAAGTGTGCGTCGTTCGAGGGATGTGATACGTGACATCAAATTGGACTTGTTGCTGTTGCTTTGCGATTTTCCGGATTAGTTGGTCATTTGGTCCGAAGTGGTCGCTAGAAGGTCATGGCGATTTTCAAGGTCAGTGGATCGAATTAACAGGGCGCGGGCAAAGCTAAACAAGGAAGTTGGGTGTTTTGTCTGTCGCCAGGGTGGATTTGTGGTGCGCCATAGGGAATTGGAGGCTGTGTCGCCTCAATTCTTGAGGGCTGACAGTGTACATCTCAATGATGTGGGTATGGATCTGTGAGCCTTGGGGCTACAAGAGGGTCTAGAGACAGACAGGATTTCCACAGGTGAGGTTTTACCTGTGTTCGTTTGTAGCAGGATAATGGAGGGTCCTGGAAGGCAATACAATGTTTAATAGGTGCATGACACGTTGGAGCGTGCATCTCTTGAGGTTCGGTAAGCTGATGGCTGGGGCTCCTGTTTGGGCTAAAATGCCTACAGGGGTAGATGGAGATATCATTTTGGAGGATTTGGTCCCCTTGGGTCGGTGACTGCGGCCAAAGATAAGGTGGAAAGTCAAGTGGAAATGGGGAGTGAAGAACGCAACTTGCTTGGGTTGCCTTCTAGGATCCTTCCACGATGTGTTGGAATGTTATTGCACTTTATTTATGTGTTTATTATTGTGATCATTAAACGAAAGTTGATGGAGAATGTGTTTGTTTAATAAACGGGCTGCTACAGCATTTTTTACCAAAAAGTTGGTCTCAGAGTATTATTTTGGGGGAGAGGGTATATTGTGGTTGGTCTGGCAGCTGACTGAAGTGATCGCATTTTTTCCTAAAATGGCTGCTGCATGTGTGAGGACATGAAGCAAGGAACTCTGGGAATGAGGGATCACTCACAGTGCCATGCATGCAGCCAATCAGCAGCCAGCCAGCCATGTGATGTCACAGCCCTATAAATAGCCTCAGCCATCTTGGAATCTGCTATTTTCCAGTGTACTTAGTGCAGGGTCAGCATGTGCTTGGGACAGTGATAGGAAAGACTTTAAAACTTTTATTTTTCTGTATAGAAATTCAGGGAAAGTATAGGGAGGAATCATTCCACAGTATTGAAGCAGAATAGGGTTCAGTAGCGGAAATTACAGCCTGGGTAATAGGAACAATACTATTACACCTTGCTGCACTGAAAGGGGATCCAAATTGCTATTATACAGCTCTGTAATTCCAGCAAACCGTTCTTGTTATTGGGGTGAAAGTGCTGTTTAATACAGCCTGTGGGGATCCGCTCTGGTAGGCAGTGGTAGCGAGTGCAGTATAGAGGCAACACAGAATGGTCTTGGTGTAAAACACGATGCTTTGTTTATTCACACGGTGCATATTTGTGAAAGACGGTGCAGTACATAGGGAGGGTGGTCACACACAACAGCAAAATAATAGTTCAAACACAGCAAGTCCCTGCTGCAGGCTACTTGAGGCCTGTTTCAGTCACATAAAGCAAAGTCTATTTAAAGCCAGGAGTAATGTCACCTTTTTCTCCTTGGTGAAGTAAGTCCATGGGTCTTGCTTCTAGCCACAGGACACGGATCCCTCCTGGTTTCAGCTGCAGGATCCTGCACAGTCCTTTACAGGCCTCAGCACACAGCCCAGCTCACCTCCACTTCTCACTCTCACAGCCAGAGAACACAGAAGCTCCACATTGCGCACCACACCCTTGTTGCTGGTCAGGTTTTAACCCTTCCCTGCAAAACCTGGCCTGGACCGTGGGGAGACAGGCACCCGCCCGCATATCTGCCTGCTCCCAATAAGAGCCGGCCCGGATCCGCTGTTAACAGCATAACCGCTGCAAAATGCACTTTTCTGGCTCTTACTCCACCGGGGCCAGGACCCCCGGTGGCACGTACCTCCCGTCTACTACCACCCCAGGTACTCTCCTACAAGCCATAAACATGGTTTATTACAAGGAAATATTTCTATGTCTTATTTGCCCTTGTGCAGTGCAGTTATATGTTCTAAAGCATTTTTTGGCTTCTGCAGTGTCCTGAAACACACTGCTTAATACTGTGATTGTGTTTCATATAAATTGTGCTTATATGTGAGTTCCAATAAAGTTGCATAGGGAGGTTCTAACAAGCCCCAGGGCTGACTTTGCCTTACACACAGTACAGAGGAGAAGGAGAAGGAGGTCAGTGTGTGTGTGATGTCTGAGGACAAAGCTGCACCTTAGCAGCCGTCTTGAAGAGTTACAAAAACTCCAAAGTTAGTTCCATGTACCAGCCCATAGAAGGGAAAGATTACAGAAGATCCAGGTAACTCAAAGAGGGAGTGAAAATATTGGCAAAGGAAGGTAATTGTCATTTATCAGGCTCTAGTCTCTTTTGCAATAGGTGGAGAGATTCTAAGCTACAAGCTGCCCACCATAACCAAGGACAGAAAGGCCATCTGTCAGATCATAGTATTCCCAGAGAGAATACAGAGGTATATGATTATACTGTACATCAGAGATAGTCCATCCCTTCAGCCTGAAGAAACAAGGAAGAGAGATTGATTGTCATAGAAAACTGCCCCTTATGCAACTTCTGGGAACTGATCTGAATCACTTTAAAAGCTGCCTTGCTGTAAATTACTTTTGAATATATTAATGACCTTTGGATCAGCTTCAGTAAAGTACTGGGAGTTTCGGGTAGCGTTGACGTCCCGCCTCCCCTCCTCATGCCCTCTATCTCCTCCTTTGCCTCCTCTAGCTCCATGCTCCGGATGACTCCCTCCGCTACTGAGCTCCCATGATAATTTGAAGTATTGCGCGGGCCGAGGGTACCATCGCGGGGAGACGCGAAGATTTGGAGTCAGCGTCTCCCGCCATACCGCTATACCACTCCCTGACGTCCGGGCGGTCCGGTTGGTGATTACTGCGGGTGACTTTCTATACTTGAGGATATCCTACAGACGGCACCTGAGTTGGATGAGGTATCCCCACGTCCGAGGTGCATGAGGTGTCCTGGCATCCGAGTTTCCACCGGGCTGTAGCTGGTTCAACGGCCCGCATCTGGTCTGCAGCTCATCCTCCAAATTCCATCTCTGGAGCTTCATGAACACCACAGGCGAACCCCCGCATCGTCTCTCTTGTCGGCAATGATACGCTACCAGAGGAGGCCCCTTTCACCCGGGGTAGGGGTTAATTGGGTCTGAAGATTTGTGAGTACAGTGGCCGGGAGGTTTCCCTTGCAAGCTGGTATTCATTAGACTGGGGGCGCCCCATTTATGTTCCATGTTTTTTTGTGACATATGGTGCCTTTTACCATCTAAAGTTTGGCACTTCTGTTCTGCTCCTACTGCTCCTCTGAGGAGAACATTGGGGTATTGAAGCCATTTTGAGACAAGTCTGTGTCTCATTAGAACCTAGTACCCCTTTATTTATACAGGGTGGGCCATTTATATGGATACACCTTAATGGTTGGTGATATTAACTTCCTGTTTGTGGCACATTAGTATATGTGAGGGGGAACTTTTCAAGATGGGTGGTGACCATGGTGGCCATTTTGAAGTCGGCCATTTTGAATCCAACTTTTGTTTTTTTAATAGGAAGAGGGTCATGTGACACATCAAACTTATTAGGAATTTCACAAGAAAAACAATGGTTTTAACGTAACTTTATTCTTTCATGAGTTATTTACAGGTTTCTCTTTGTTTACAGCCATTGACGTGTTGCCAAGGTTAACACGTGCGGAGCGGATAGAAATTGTGTGGATGTCTGGTGATGTCGTGGGCCAGTTGAATGGCCCCCAAGGTCTCCTGATCTGACCCCCTTAGACTTTTATCTTTGGGGTCATCTGAAGGCAATTGTCTATGCTGTGAAGATACGAGATGTGCAGCACCTGAAACTACGGATACTGGAAGCCTATGCTAGCATTTCTCCTGCGGTGTTGCTATCAGTGTGTGAAGAGTGGGAGAAGAGGGTTGCATTGACAATCCAACACAATGGGCAGCACATTGAACACATTTTATAAGTGGTCAGAAACTTGTAAATAACTCATGAAAGAATAAAGTTACGTTAAAACCAAGGACACCATTGTTTTTCTTGTGAAATTCCCAATAAGTTTGATGTGTCACATGACCCTCTTTCTATTGAAAAAACAAGTGTTGGATTCAAAATGGCCTACTTCAAAATGGCCGCCATGGTCAACACCCATCTTAAAAAGTTTCCACCCTCACATATACTAATGTGCCACAAAGAGGAAGTTAATATCACCAACCATTCCCATTTTATTAAGGTGTATCCATATAAATGGCCCACCCTGTATAATAATCAAACCCTTTGTGGTGCTAATATTAACCTTGTATGGAAACCGAGATACTTAGAATTTTGGAACTGCTTACTGTTCATAAGATCATCTTAGTGGTTGGCTCTTCTCCTCCCAGTGAACTGATGGCTGGATTGAAGGAAATCAGACATTCTGGGTCTAATATTTATTATTTTTAGTTCATATACTACAAACCGGATTCCCAAAAAGTTGGGACACTACAAATCGTGAATAAAAACTGAATGCAATGATGTGGAGGTGCCAACTTCTAATATTTTATTCAGAATAGAACATAAATCACGGAACAAAAGTTTAAACTGAGAAAATGTACCATTTTAAGGGAAAAATATGTTGAATCAGAATTTCATGGTGTCAACAAATCCCCAGAAAGTTGGGACAAGGCCATTTTCACCACTGTGTGGCATCTCCCCTTCTTCTTACAACACTCAACAGACGTCTGGGGACCGAGGAGACCAGTTTCTCAAGTTTAGAAATAGGAATGCTCTCCCATTCTTGTCTAATACAGGCCTCTAACTGTTCAAACGTCTTGGGCCTTCTTTGTTGCACCTTCCTCTTTATGATGCGCCAAATGTTCTCTATAGGTGAAAGATCTGGACTGCAGACTGGCCATTTCAGTACCCGGATCCTTCTCCTACGCAGCCATGATGTTGTGATTGATGCAAAATGTGGTCTGGCATTATCTTGTTGAAAAATGCAGGGTCTTCCCTGAAAGAGATGACGTCTGGATGGGTGCATATGTTGTTCTAGAACCTGAATATATTTTTCTGCATTGATGGTGCCTTTCCAGACATGCAAGCTGCCCATGCCACACGCACTCATGAAACCCCATACCATCAGAGATGCAGGCTTCTGAACTGAGCGTTGATAACAACTTGGGTTGTCCTTGTCCTCTTTGGTCCGGATGACACGGAGTCCCAGATTTCCAAAAAGAACTTCGAATCGTCACTCGTCTGACCACAGAACAGTCTTCCATTTTGCCAAACTCCATTTTAAATGATCCCTGGCCCAGTGAAAACGCCTGAGCTTGTGGATCTTGCTTAGAAATGGCTTTTTCTTTGCACTGTAGAGTTTCAGCTGGCAACGGCGGATGGCACGGTGGATTGTGTTCACTGACAATGGTTTCTGGAAGTATTCCTGAGCCCATTCTGTGATTTCCTTTACAGTAGCATTCCTGTTTGTGGTGCAGTGTCGTTTAAGGGCCCGGAGATCACGGGCATCCAGTATGGTTTTACGGCCTTGACCCTTACGCACAGAGATTGTTCCAGATTCTCTGAATCTTCGGATTATGTTATGCACAGTTGATGATGATAGATGCAAAGTCTTTGCAATTTTTCGCTGGGTAACACCTTTCTGATAGTGCTCCACTATCTTTCTGCGCAACATTGTGGGAATTGGTGATCCTCTACCCATCTTGGCTTCTGAGAGACACTGCCACTCTGAGAAGCTCTTTTTATACCCAATCATGTTGCCAATTGACCTAATTAGTGTTAATTGGTCTTCCAGCTCTTCGTTATGCTCAAATTTACTTTTTCCAGCCTCTTATTGCTACTTGTCCCAACTTTTTTGGAATCCGGTTTGTAGCTTATCGGCTTATATTCCTGCCCCTTGAATGAAGGTCTGTTTTCATTTGTCCCCATTCTTCTTTATTTAGATCTGATTTCCAGTCTGGGACTCTTGTTTTTGAGGAATGGGAAATTTTCCTTTGTGGTTGTTTACACATATATGACTTATATCATGATATTTTGGTCCTTTGGTATATTATCTGTTCCATGCATAATGGGGTTGTTCTCTCTTTAATGGTCATTACATTTTAAGAGTGACCACTGAGGAAACGTGTTGTTTAAAAAAAAAAATATATATATATATACAGTACAGACCAAAAGTTTGGACACACCTTCTCATTCAAAGAGTTTTCTTTATTTTCATGACTATGAAAATTGTAGATTCACACTGAAGGCATCAAAACTATGAATTAACACATGTGGAATTATATACATAACAAAAAAGTGTGAAACGACTGAAAATATGTCATATTCTAGGTTCTTCAAAGTAGCCACCTTTTGCTTTGATTACTGCTTTGCACACTCTTGGCATTCTCTTGATGAGCTTCAAGAGGTAGTCACCTGAAATGGTCTTCCAACAGTCATGAAGGAGTTCCCAGAGATGCTTAGCACTTGTTGGCCCTTTTGCCTTCACTCTGCGGTCCAGCTCACCCCAAACCATCTCGATTGGGTTCAGGTCCAGTGACTGTGGAGGCCAGGTCATCTGGCGCAGCACCCCATTACTCTCCTTCATGGTCAAATAGCCCTTACACAGCCTAGAGGTGTGTTTGGGGTCATTGTCCTGTTGAAAAATAAATGATGGTGCAACTAAACGCAAACTGCATGGAATAGCATGCCGCTGCAAGATGCTATGGTAGCCATGCTGGTTCAGTATGAATTCAATTTTGAATAAATCCCCAAAAGTGTCACCAGCAAAGCACCCCCACACCATCACACCTCCTTCTCCATGCTTCACGGTGGGAACCAGGCATGTAGAGTCCATCCGTTCACCTTTTCTGTGTCGCACAAAGACACGGTGGTTGGAACCAAAGATCTCAAATTTGGACTCAGACCAAAGCACAGATTTCCACTGGTCTAATGTCCATTCCTTGTGTTCTTTAGCCCAAACAAGTCTCTTCTGCTTGTTGCCTGTCCTTAGCAGTAGTTTCCTAGCAGATATTCTACCATGAAGACCTGATTCACACAGTCTCCTCTTAACAGTTGTTCTAGAGATGTGTCTGCTTCTAGAACTCTGTGTGGCATTGACCTGGTCTCTAATCTGAGCTGCTGTTAACCTGCGATTTCTGAGGCTGGTGACTCGGATGAACTTATACTCTGCAGCAGAGGTGACTCTTGGTCTTCCTTTCCTGGGGCGGTCCGCATGTGAGCCAGTTTCTTTGTAGCGCTTGATGGTTTTTGTGACTGCACTTGGGGACACTTTCAAAGTTTTCCCAATTTTTCGGACTGACTGACCTTCATTTCTTAAAGTAATGATGGCCACTCGTTTTTCTTTACTTAGCTGCTTTTTTCTTGCCATAATAAGAAATCCCACTTATTGAACCTGACAGGGCACACCTGTGAAGTGAAAACCATTTCAGGTGACTACCTCTTGAAGCTCATCAAGAGAATGCCAAGAGTGTGCAAAGCAGTAATCAAAGCAAAAGGTGGCTACTTTGAAGAACCTAGAATATGACATATTTTCAGTTGTTTCACACTTTTTTGTTATGTATATAATTCCACATGTGTTAATTCATAGTTTTGATGCCTTCAGTGTGAATCTACAATTTTCATAGTCATGAAAATAAAGAAAACTCTTTGAATGAGAAGGTTTGTCCAAACGTTTGGTCTGTACTGTATATATATATATATATATAAAAAGAAGAAAAGGGGTGGCAGCACTGTCAAGTAGAAGTGCAGGTGGGTGCAAAAAGCCTAAGTGGGGATAAGCAAACCCTGTATGTAGAAAATCGAAAAACGAGAAATGTATTCACCCATTAGGAAATTAAACGTTTCGGCTCAGTGCTAGAGCCTTCCTCAAGCTATATATAGTTTTAGAAAATATGCCTCCAAAGAATCATAATGGGAAATCAATTGGTCTGGCCTCTCCTAAAGGGGCGGGGTAGAGTAGCCCATTGACTAAGATGGACAAGTTTTTAAAATCCCCCCAGCCTAAGGCGAGGTTGTCCCAGAAGATGCAGGGGACTACGGATATTAGGATCCTAGATAGAGAAGGAACTGGGAACAGCATGGAAGAAGTAGGGGGAGAGGCAATATTAGATAAGAAAATAGAACAGATTGATAGGAAATTGATAGACATTTTAGAGGCAGTTTAAGTTTCCAATCAATCTTTAGGAGACCTATCCACAAAGATAGCATCTGTTCAATCTGATATTATACTAATAAGAGACGAGATGAATAAAATTTGTGAAAAGGTTAAAGATCTACAGGAGTTCTTAATAGACATAAAAAAAGAGTTGGATTTAACGACCAAGAGAATTTAAGCAATCAGATTTAAAGAGCCAATCATTACGGGAAAAACTTGTTGAGTTAGATAGATCTAGAATTATTTTTTTTTCGAATATTATGTTTTCCTGAGGGGACAGAGTCTGATGACACAGGTTTTATTTAAAAATGGTTATTGGCAGTATTTGGTGTTGAATATCTCTCTCCTCTATTTGCTGTTGAGAGGGCTCACCGGATTCCAGGGAGAAAACCTCCCCTTGAAAGCCCTCCCAGGGCCATTTTGGTCAGGATGCTGTCCCAGAAGGATAGAGATATGATTATGAAGAGGAAGAGGGATGTTCGGGACTTACAATACAATGGTAATAGAATAGAGATTTATCCTGATCCCGCCAGAGAAGGGTTAAGTTCCAAAGGGTTAAGAAAAGACTCATAAGTGCCAAGATTAAATATTCCATGATATATCCCGCTAAAATAGGAGCGATTTATCAAGAGAGAGTTTTGTTTTTTACAAAATCTGAAGAGTTGTTGAAATGGCTCGATGAGAGGGGAATAGTTACTTGACTTAACTGTATCATTCATGGTTACATAAGGAGGGGGGGGGGGCAGGTGGGAAGGGCAGATAGTAGGAGGTTTGTAAGGTTGTTTCTCCTTGTGGACCAAGTGGGGATGGGGGGGGGGTGTGGAGGGTGGGATCAGTGGTGTATTGTTGCGAGGGCTATGGAAACGAATAACCCCCAGGGAATGTCTGTCACGGATGGTGTACAGGAAACAAGGCAAAGCAACATGCATAAATGACTCGCTGGATCCAAAAGCTAAGGAACCAAGGGGAGACCCCTGCAGAAGACCTGGCACTTTCCCTGGCTGCTCAGCCTATGCAAAGATCCGAATGGTGGAAGTTTGCATATCCACGTACCTTGACTATATAACCCCTGAGCACCCTACAATAGTGAGGGGACACGACCACCGGCTCCCTACACAAGATACGGAGGGAGTCAGGGTCACCTGGGATCCAGCAAACAGAAAATAACAGATAAATGTTCAACACTTAACTTAGTACCAGACAGGAGAACAAGGTCAGCATGCACACACACTCCAGGAAAGAAGTATAAGCCGCCCAGAAAAGCATTCTGGGGAGGAATTTAAAGGGAAGCAATTAGTCCAACACATGACAGCTGAGAGAGGCTAACGAGATGAGGAACTGAATACCACAACAAAGAAACTCAAGGAGGAGTTTCTGAAAGGCCTCTGTCAGAGCTTCTCAGCTGTCTGGTTGTGACAATGTCTGGGGGTAGTGCCTTAGTGTATCTTGTTTCGGGAGAATGACTCAAAGAATCCTGGGCTTAGCAGATAGAACTAAAAGAATAATTGTTTCTGATTTAATTAATATTCATCTCCCTGCGTTAGTAGGATTATTAGAAACGCACTTAACATCGGAGAAAATGGCATGCATGAAAAAAAAATGGGCA
Organism: Bufo gargarizans; assembly: GCF_014858855.1. Lineage (NCBI taxonomy): Eukaryota > Metazoa > Chordata > Amphibia > Anura > Bufonidae > Bufo > Bufo gargarizans. Next base: position 51,545,220 of record NC_058080.1, read on the forward strand.
CAGTATGAGTATCATTCCTGTTTATCAACTTTCTCTCGTGAGGTGTTTACATACACAAGGGTGGATTATGAGCCTATTGAACCAAAAATTTATAGGGAAGGAATATTTGTCTTTCTTCATTGTTGGTGGAATGGAGTTGTTTGCGTGTTGGCTTTCGTGTACATCCCTCCACCCTTTTCTCTTTATGTCATTTCCTGTCTTGCCGAATTTGTTAACATGAGGGGTAGATGTCCTGTTCTGGTCCTGGGCGATTTTAATTACGTAATGAATCAGGAGAATGATCGAATTCTATCGACATCTGAGCCAAGGACCAGGGCCGGCGGATACACCATATTGTACAAGGATTGTCAGGAACTGGCATTGATTGATAATTGGCACCATTTGTATGAGGAGAAAAAAGCATTCTCTTGTTTTAGTCGTTCATATTCAGCTATGTCAAGAATCGATCTTGCCCTGACAAGCCCTGATTTTATTGATAAAGTTGTCCGTATGAAGCATGAAGCTCATAGTATACCCCTATACTGCTATTGGTGAATAACGCTAATGTGACCCAGGGCCCTAGAAGATTTAGGGCGAACCCTCATTGGTTCAACTTAATTAAGGATCATGAAAAAATATGTAGTGAAATAAAATAATTTTGGCTTATGAATTTTAGCTCTACGCATGTACATTATGTTTGGGACGCCCTAAAAGCATTTATTCGGGGATTTTTTTGTAGCTAAATTTAAAAAATCTAAGCTACTTTTTAACAACTTAAACAGAGGGTTAGATCCTCACAGTCCAAGATTAGTAATAATCAAAATTCAGAAGTACAATGTCGTCTTAGGAAAGCAACTGAGGAATATAAATTATACCTCCAAGACAAATCCCAACAGCGGGCTTTTTTTTCCAGGTCAGAAACAATATTTTGAAGCAGGTGAGCCAGGTCGCTTCCTTGCTACTATAATCCCAAATCAAAAGGTCTCTAACAAAATTAAATCTATTAGATTAAGAAATGGTCACCTGTCTTCTGAATTTACCGTCTATTTCTCCTCATTATTTAGCTCTGAGACGGATAGGGAGGAAAGAGATCTTTAAACATTTCTTGAAAATATCACCCTGCCAGCTCTATCAGAGGAGGACAGGGCCTCACTAAACCTTCCTATTCAATTAGACGAACCAAAGGAGGCTTTGAGTGGCAATTCTGCCCCGGGCTCGGATGGACTTCCTTTTGAGCTATATAGGAGATATGGTGAGGTCCTGCTTACCCTATCTATTGCAGATATTAAATTCATCTTGGGAAGAGGGTAGGCTCCCTCCTTCCCTATCCGAGGCAATTATAACGCTGGTGTTAAAGAAGGGTAAGGATGAACAGGAGATCGTATCGTATCGTCCTATTTCACTACTTAATACGAGTCCTGGCCAATAGACTAAAGAGGATAATTGGTAAAATCATACATCTAGATCAAACTGGGTTTATCCCTAAGCGGCTCGCCCAATCCAACATTCGTAGAGCAATAATAAATGTCCATGTGGGGGATGGGGAGGACCGACATCCTGTCGTTAGACGCATCCAAGGAGTTTGACAGGGTGGAGTGGAACTTCCTATGGCAGACTATGGGAAAAATGAATATGGGCTCTAATTTTATCAGGTGGGTAAAGTTATTATATAACCAACCCACCGCAAGAATAAATATTAATGGAACATGTTCAGATCCCTTTATTTTATATCGAGGAACGAGACAGGCTCCCCTCTATCCCCCCTCCTATTTGCAATTTTTTGGGGAACCGCTTGCTTGCAGAATTAGATTGGATGAGAGGGTGCGGGGGGTTTAGGGGGAGGGGTGTTCATGATAAAATAAGTCTCGTCCTTTTCTTTCTACACAATGGTTATTTAGCATTACCTTATGAAATGAAATTAATAAATGATTATGGGGCAGAATCGGGTTATGAGGTGAATTGGTCTAAATCTGTTTTACTGGGAGTTTATTAAGAAACTTGGTCTCCTTATTCCACTTCATCTCCTAATTGCACCTTACGGTGCTGGCATCACGAACACAGGGGTCCAGCCACCAAAGCACCCTAAGCGTACCCATTACCATCAAGGGCACCTCAACTTCCATCTGACTGGTGTTCCCTGCAATAGAGAGTGCCCCAGAGGATTTAGTGCAGTCTTCCTCATCACTGCACGCCGACGCAGAGAGCTGCAAAACCGTGAGTATGACTACTACCCCCATCAGCCCACCGTGCACTCACATACTGCCCCTGCGGTCCGGTCCGCTGCACTGCAAAAGAAGGGCTTATTGTAACGCCCCAGAGATGCATTACCACTTCTGCACCTTGCTACTGTCTCCTGTGGTTAACCATGTGTCATGGTTAATTTCCAAGTCCTGCAAAATGTGTATTCATATTTCTTATTATGTAACTGTTATGTTCACTTGTAATGTGCCTGGTCCACCAGCAGGTGGTAGCATAAATGGTAGAGCTATAGTTACATAGAGTGGAACCTTCCTTTCCATTCTAGCCCCCTCTGTAGTGTGGTGGGCGGTTTTACCACTTCCTGCAGGGAGGGAGGAGTTTAGTTTAGAGCAGGGTGGATAAAAATCAATGATTTTTTTAAAACAATCGAAAAAATCAGATTTTTTAAATTTAAATCAGATTTTTTTTATTTTGTGGGGTCACTTTGTGGGGTCACTTGTGGGGTAGTTTTTAATTTTTTATTTAAATCGCTATTTTTTTTGTTTTAGCAATACTGATGGATTACTGACCAAATGCTGACAGACAGGATTGTTTTTTGGGGGTTATTATTCTGACGGATCAGAGGAAGGGCAAAATAATCAGTGACGTCAAGAGAAACTTACTGCTGACATCCTCTCCACTCTGTCGGGGGCTCTACTTGTATAAGTGTTTAATAGAACAGGTTCTGTAGACATCTATGTGGAATCAGCTGACGACGGTGTAAAAGGCGTGCATTTCTTCTTGACACTAACATTGACCTGTAAGGCTGAGTTCATACTTGATTTATTTTATCAGTTTTGGCTCCGTAACTGCCCAAATTAGTGAAGTGTGCAGTGATTCTAAGGCTCTCTGCAGCTAGGAAATAGCCATTTTTTTACCCGAATCACCGTGAATAAATTCGGATCGAACCAAATTTTTCCGAAAAATTCGGCGAACCGGCCGAATTGATTTTTTTTTTAATTTGCTTCTCTCTAGTGATGATATCATAGGGGGAGCACAGTGCAGTTACACAGTCTATGTAGAAGGTTAGTGTGTGATTGGTGATGATGTCATAGGGGGAGCACAGTGCAGTCACACAGTCTATGTAGAAGGTTAGTGTGTGATTGGTGATGATGTCATAGGGGGAGCACAGTGCAGTCACACAGTCTATGTAGAAGGTTAGTGTGTGACTGATGATGATGTCATAGAGGGAGCACAGTGCAGTCACACAGTCTATGTAGCAGGTTAGTGTGTGATTGGTGATGATGTCATAGGGGGAGCACAGTGCAGTCACACAGTCTATGTAGCAGGTTAGTGTGTGATTGGTGATGATGTCAAAGAGGGAGCACAGTGCAGTCACACAGTCTATGTAGCAGGTTAGTGTGTGACTGATGATGATGTCATAGAGGGAGCACAGTGCAGTCACACAGTCTATGTAGCAGGTTAGTGTGTGATTGTTGATGATGTCATAGAGGGAGCACAGTGCAGTCACACAGTCTATGTAGCAGGTTAGTGTGTGATTGGTGATGATGTCATAGAGGGAGCACAGTGCAGTCACACAGTCTATGTAGCAGGTTAGTGTGTGATTGGTGATGATGTCATAGAGGGAGCACAGTGCAGTCACACAGTCTATGTAGCAGGTTAGTGTGTGATTGGTGATGATGTCATAGAGGGAGCACAGTGCAGTCACACAGTCTATGTAGCAGGTTAGTGTGTGACTGATGATGTCATAGAGGGAGCACAGTGTAGTCACACAGTCTATGTAGCAGGTTAGTGTGTGATTGGTGATGATGTCATAGGGGGAGCACAGTGCAGTCACACAGTCTATGTAGCAGGTTAGTGTGTGACTGGTGATGATGTCATAGAGGGAGCACAGTGCAGTCACACAGTCTATGTAGCAGGTTAGTGTGTGATTGGTGATGATGTCATAGAGGGAGCACAGTGCAGTCACACAGTCTATGTAGCAGGTTAGTGTGTGATTGGTGATGATGTCATAGGGGGAGCACAGTGCAGTCACACAGTCTATGTAGCAGGTTAGTGTGTGATTGGTGATGATGTCATAGAGGGAGCACAGTGCAGTCACACAGTCTATGTAGCAGGTTAGTGTGTGATTGGTGATGATGTCATAGAGGGAGCACAGTGCAGTCACACAGTCTATGTAGCAGGTTAGTGTGTGACTGATGATGTCATAGAGGGAGCACAGTGCAGTCACACAGTCTATGTAGCAGGTTAGTGTGTGATTGGTGATGATGTCATAGGGGGAGCACAGTGCAGTCACACAGTCTATGTAGCAGGTTAGTGTGTGACTGGTGATGATGTCATAGAGGGAGCACAGTGCAGTCACACAGTCTATGTAGCAGGTTAGTGTGTGATTGGTGATGATGTCATAGAGGGAGCACAGTGCAGTCACACAGTCTATGTAGCAGGTTAGTGTGTGATTGGTGATGATGTCATAGAGGGAGCACAGTGCAGTCACACAGTCTATGTAGCAGGTTAGTGTGTGATTGGTGATGATGTCATAGGGGGAGCACAGTGCAGTCACACAGTCTATGTAGCAGGTTAGTGTGTGACTGGTGATGATGTCATAGAGGGAGCACAGTGCAGTCACACAGTCTATGTAGCAGGTTAGTGTGTGATTGGTGATGATGTCATAGAGGGAGCACAGTGCAGTCACACAGTCTATGTAGCAGGTTAGTGTGTGATTGGTGATGATGTCATAGGGGGAGCACAGTGCAGTCACACAGTCTATGTAGCAGGTTAGTGTGTGATTGGTGATGATGTCATAGAGGGAGCACAGTGCAGTCACACAGTCTATGTAGCAGGTTAGTGTGTGATTGGTGATGATGTCATAGAGGGAGCACAGTGCAGTCACACAGTCTATGTAGCAGGTTAGTGTGTGACTGATGATGTCATAGAGGGAGCACAGTGCAGTCACACAGTCTATGTAGCAGGTTAGTGTGTGATTGGTGATGATGTCATAGGGGGAGCACAGTGCAGTCACACAGTCTATGTAGCAGGTTAGTGTGTGACTGGTGATGATGTCATAGAGGGAGCACAGTGCAGTCACACAGTCTATGTAGCAGGTTAGTGTGTGATTGGTGATGATGTCATAGAGGGAGCACAGTGCAGTCACACAGTCTATGTAGCAGGTTAGTGTGTGATTGGTGATGATGTCATAGAGGGAGCACAGTGCAGTCACACAGTCTATGTAGCAGGTTAGTGTGTGATTGGTAATGATTAGTGATGAGCGGGAGGTGCCATATTAGATTTTGTGATATTTTGTGAATATTCGATTGAATATTCGTTTTATATTCGTCAAAATCGAATATTCGTCATTATTCTATTTATCGCGAATAATATGCGATTGCGTTGGCTTGGTCGAACAGACGAAGATTGAGAATATAGCGCTATATTCGACAATTATACCAAACCAACCCATTAGTGATAGTAGTAATTTTTACTATCACAAAATTTGTGATAGTAAATTACTATCACTAATTTTGTGATATTAAAGTAAATTACTAATATGACTAATGGGTTCAGATGGGAAAAAAAGAAATATTCGTTATAACTAATATATCTTAATATATTCGAAATATTAGCGAATTTACGAAGTTGTAATCTTCGTACGAATATTTCGCTATTCGAATATTCGTGCTCATCCCTAGTGATGATATCATCGGGGGAGCACAGTGCAGGCTTACTGGCAATGTAGAAAATGATATTTGCCTTTGCTTTGTGTTGCCCGGATTACAGGGACTTCTAGACTGTAGCAGCCCCTGTAGATGCTAATAACTGTGATTAATGCCTTAGTATATCCGCCGGTTTCCTTTCCTTTTTGTAAATGGTTATTTACCGGCTGGTCTTTGTGTTATTTCTGTAGTTAGTGCCTGTGTTGTGTATATAGAATAATGTGTACTTTGTGTGTATTGTTCAAGCGAAGTCACTTTTCATCTTGAAGCCTATGATTTATATGTCATTGTGCTGCTTTTCTGCTTCTGAACAAAACACAACTCGCTGCAGTGTTCTCTAAGTAGATGACAAGAGATTCATTAACCTCGTCATGGCACATGGCGCATATATATCTGTCACTAGGACGGCACAAGATCATGCAATATGATGTACGGTGATATCACCGGCCTAGGAAAAGTCCTAAGAACTCACTGCTGAGGCGTCTTCAAGATCCTTGGAATTGGACCACAACCAATCTGAGTTTTGATGACCTATTCTGAGGATAGGTCATCAATAACAAATTCCTGGATAACCCCTTTAAACAGGAGAAATGAGTCACACGGTTGATCTTGGGACAATGTCAGGAGGTGGAATATATCAGGCAGCAAGAGAACAGTCATTTCTTGAGACTGATGTACTGGAAATTTGGAAAAATGGGCAAGTGTTAGGATCTGAGCAAAGGTCTAACTGTAATGGCTAGATGACTGGGTCATCACATTTCCAAAGCTGCCTGTCTTATAGGGTGCTCCTGGTATGCAGTGATCAGTACATACCAAAAGTGGTCCCAGGTAGAGATTAGTGATGAGCGGCAGGTGCCATATTCGATTTCGACGAAATTCGCAAATATTCAATAGAATATTCGTTTTATATTCGTCTAAATCGAATATTCGTCATTATTCTAGTTATCGCGATTAATATGCGATTTAAATAATCGCGTATTGCGATTTTAACTTAAAGGCTACTCTCCTATTGAAATCGCAATTTGATTAATTCAAGTTATAATAATCAAATTGCGATTTCAACTTGGACCTGGTTTACTATGGTTGGCTTGGTAGAATTAGCGAATATGACGAATGTATTCGTCATATTCCACAAAACGAAGATAACGAATGTATTCGTCATATTCCCCAAAATGAAGATAACAAAGTATTCTGCATCTTCGTTTTAGCTACCTATTCGTCAACTTCGCTAATTCTAGCAATCATATAGGAAAGTTTACTATAGAGACAGCTAAGTTTCATTCGCTATGCGATTATATTACTTAGCTTTTTTTTTAAATCAATAGAATAATTATAACACCTGATAATTATTATAATTATTCTATTTATAAAAAAAAGCAAAGTAATATAATCGCATAGCGAATGAAACTTAGCTGTCTCTATAGTAAACTTTCCTATATCATTGCTAGAATTAGCGAAGTTGACGAATAGGTAGCTAAAACGAAGATGCAGAATACTTTGTTATCTTCATTTTGGGGAATATGACGAATACATTCGTTATCTTCGTTTTGAGGAATATGACGAATACATTCGTCATATTCGCTAATTCTACCAAACCAACCATAGTAAACCAGGTCCAAGTTGAAATCGCAATGCGATTAATATAACTTGAATTAATCGAATTGCGATTTCAACGTAATTCTCAAATCCGACAGTACATTCTAGTATATGGAGACGTTCCCATGGTGATGGGGACGCTCCATGAGCACGGAAGTCGGCAGAAGCGGCAACGGGCACTGACTGGAGCAGCCAGGAATCCAAAGGACAGGTAAGAACAACTTTAGGGAAGTGGGAAAGAAAAAAATATAACAATTAAAAAAAAAAAAAAAAAAAAGAATATTTGAAATCTCGAATTTATAGCACTATATTCGAAATATTCGCTAAAAAATTTCGATATTCGAATATTCGCGCTCAATACTAGTAGAGATGTCCCGAACTATTCGCCAGCGAATAGTTCCCGGCGAACATAGCTTGTTCGCGTTCGCCGCGGCAGGCGAACATATGCGATGTTCGGTCCGCCCCCTATTTGTTGTCATTGAGTAAACTTTGCCCCTGTACCTCACAGTCAGCAGACACATTCCAGCCAATCAGCAGCAGACCCTCCCTCCCAGACCCTCCCACCTCCTGGACAGCATCCATTTTAGATTCATTCGGAAGCTGCAGTCTTAGTGAGAGGAGGGACAGTGCTGCTGCTGATTTAATAGGGAAATCGATAGCTAGGGAATTGTTCTGTGTCCTCTACAGTCCTGAAAGACTCATCTGATCTCTGCTGTAAGGACAGCACCCCAAAAAGCCCTTTTTAGGCTAGAACATCAGTCTGCTTTTTTTTTCCCTGTGTAATCTAATTGCAGTTGCCTCTCAGCGTGTGTGTCAGGCTCACAGCGTATATTGTGCCCACTTTCCCAGTGCCACCACTCATATCTGGTGTCACAGTAGCTTGCATTTAAAAAAAACTAAAACTTTTTTGACTGTGAAATAATAGCAGTCAGTTGCCTTCACGCGTGTGTGTTTCAGGCCCTGCCAGGGCACAGTGTCACACCAGTGCAACTCATATCTGGTGTCACAGTAGTGTACATTTAAAAAAAAACTACAATTTTGACTGTAATAGATTGAATAGCAGTTAGTTGTCTGCAAGCGTGTGTGTCAGGCCCACAGCGTCTACTCTGCCAACTTCTGTTAGTGCACAGTGCCACTCATATCTGGTGTCACAGTAGCTTGCACACATAGTACAACTAATCGGAAAAAAAATGACAGGCAGAGGCAGGCCACCCCGCAGGGGCTGTCGTGGTCGTGGTGCTATGATTCCCTTTGGCCCTAGAATAATGCCCAGTGTTCAGAGGCCACGTACCCTGAACTCGAAAAGTTCTGAGGACATAGTTGACTGGCTAACACAGGACACCCAATCTTCTGCAGCTTCCGCTTGGAACCTTGGCGCACCATCCTCCTCCAGCTCAGCTTCGGGCACCTCTCAAGTTACCACTCGCCCGCCTGCCGCCACCACCAACACTAGCACCACAGCTGCTTCACTTGATCTGTCAGAGGAGTTATTTACACATCAGTTGGAAGAAATGAGTGATGTGCAACCATTATTGCCAGGGGATGTAGATAACAGGGATATGTCTCAGTCAGGCAGCATTACACACATGGACGTACGGTGTGATGATGATGATGTTGTACCCGCTGCTGCTTCCTTTGCTGAGTTGTCAGATACAAGTGAAGCGGTTGATGATGACGATCTGTCCGTGGATGTCACGTGGGTGCCTGCTCGAAGAGAAGAAGAACAGGGGGAAAGTTCAGAAGGGGAGACAGAGAGAAGGAGGAGACGAGTTGGAAGCAGGGGGAGGTCGTCGCAAGGAGCTAGTGGCACAGTCAGACAGCATGTATCGGCACCCGGGGTCAGTCAGACAGCACACCAAACAATGCATGCTGTTGCCACCACCAGAATGCCGTTATCGCAGAGCTCAGCAGTGTGGCATTTTTTTTTGTGTGTCTGCCTCTGACAACAGCGATGCCATTTGCAACCTGTGCCAAACGAAACTGAGTCGTGGGAAGTCCAACACCCACCTCGGTACAACTGCTTTGCGAAGGCACATGATTGCACATCACAAACGCCTATGGGATCAACATATGAGTACAAGCAGCACACAAACTCAAAGCCGCCATCCTCCTCCAGCATCTTCAGCCACGTCAACCACTGCTGTCTTCCTTGCCCCCTCTCAACCATCCGCCACTCCGTCTCTCACCTTGAGCAGTTCCAGCTCATCTGCCCACAGTCAGGTGTCTGTCAAGGATATGTTTGAGCGTAAGAAGCCAATGTCACAAAGTCACCCCCTTGCCCGACGTCTGACAGCTGGCTTGTCAGAACTCTTGGCCCGCCAGCTTTTACCATACAAGCTGGTGGAGTCTGAGGCCTTCAAAAAATTTGTAGCTATTGGGACATCGCAGTGGAATGTACCCGTCCGAAATTTCTTTGCACAAAAGGCAATCCCCAACCTGTACTCGATTGTGCAAAAGGAAGTAATGGCATGTCTGGCACACAGTGTTGGGGCAAGGGTCCATCTGACCACTGATACCTGGTCTGCAAAGCACGGTCAGGGCAGGTATATCACCTACACTGCGCATTGGGTAAACCTCCTGACAGCTACCAAGCATGGAATGCGTGGCTCTGCAGAGGAGTTGGTGACACCGCCACAACTTGCAGGCAGGCCTGCTGCCACCTCCTCTACTCCTCCTACTCCATCCTCTTCCATAACCTCCTCGGCTGAGTCCTCTTCTGCTGCTGCGTCTTGCTCCACATCAACAGCACCCCCCCAGCTCCCCAGGGGCTATTCCATATACCTGATACGACAGTGTCACGCCGTCTTGGGGTTGACTTGCCTGAAAGCAGAGAGTCACACCGGACCAGCACTCCTGTCCGCCCTGAACGCACAGGTGGATCAGTGGCTGACTCCGCACCAACTTGAGATCGGTAAAGTGGTGTGTGACAACGGAAGCAATTTGTTGGCGGCATTGTTTTTTCGCAAGTTGACACATGTGCCATGCATGGCACATGTGTGTAATCTGATCGTACAATGCTTTGTGCATAAGTACCCAGGCTTACAGGACGTCCTCAAGCAGGCCAGGAAGGTGTGTGGCCATTTCAGGCGTTCCTACACGGCCATGGCGCACTTTCAGATATCTAGCAGCGAAACAACACGCCAGTGAGGCGCTTGATTTGCGACAGCCCGACACGTTGGAAATTAACACTTAATGTTCAACCGCCTGCTCCAACAAGAAAAAGCCGTCAGCGAGTATTTGTATGACCGGGGTGCTAGGACAGCCTCTGCGGAGCTGGGAATTTTTTTGCCACGTTACTGGACGCTCATGCGCAATGCCTGAGACAAACCTAGTCAGTCGCACTGAAGGCACCATCAGTGACATCATCCCATTTGTTTTCTTCCTGGAGTGTGCCCTGCGAAGAGTGCTGGATCAGGCCGTAGATGAGCGTGAAGAGGAAGAGTTGTGGTCACCATCACCACCAGAAACAGCCTTATCAGCATCGCTTGCTGGACCTGCGGCAATGCTGCAAGAGGAGTCTGAGGAGGAATGTGGCTTTGAGGAGGAGGAGGAAGACCAACCACAGCAGGCATCCCAGGGTGCTCGTTGTCACCTATCTAGTACCCGGGGAGAAGAACATACCTTCAGTGAGATCAGTGAGGATGAGGAACGGGACATGAGGAGCTTGGCATCCAACCTTGTGCAAATGGGGTTTTTCATGCTGTCGTGCCTGTTGAGGGACCCTCGTATAAAAAGGCTGAAGGAGAACGACCTGTACTGGGTGGCCACGCTACTAGACCCGCGGTATAAGCAGAAAGTGCCTGAAATGTTACAGAATTACTGGAAGTCGGAAAGGATGCAGCAGTTCCAAAATAAATTAAAAAGTATGCTTTACACAGCATATAAGGGTGATGTCACAGCACAACAGGAATCTAACAGGGGAAGAGGTGAAAGTAATCCTCCTCCTACCACGACCACGCCGGCAAGGACAGGACGCTTTACAGACGTGTTGTTGATGGAGGACATGCAGAGTTTTTTAAGTCCTACGCATCACCACAGCCCTTCGGGGTCCACCCTCAGAGAACCGCTCGACCGACAGGTAGCAGACTACATCGCCTTAACCACCTCCGGACCGCCTAACGCAGGATCGCGGTCCGGAGGCGGCTGTCTCAGGCAGAGTCACGCATATATGCACACAGGCGCGCGCGTTCACAGGATCGGAAGGTAAGCGAGTGGATCTACAGCCTGCCAGCGGCGATCGTTCGCTGGCAGGCTGTAGATGCGATTTTTTTAACCCCTAACAGGTATATTAGATGCTGTTTTGATAACAGCGTCTAATATACCTGCTACCTGGTCCTCTGGTGGTCCCTTTTGCTTAGATCGACCACCAGAGGACACAGGCAGCTCTGTAAAGTAGCACCAAACACCACTACATTACACTACACCCCCCCCCCCCGGTCACTTATTAACCCCTTATTAACCCCTGATCACCCCATATAGACTCCCTGATCACCCCCCTGTCATTGATCACCCCCCTATAAAGCTCCATTCAGATGTCTGTATGTGTTTGACACCCCAAAACACATTGCCCAACTTCTCCTGAGTACGGCGATACCACATGTGTGACACTTTTTTGCAGCCTAGGTGGGCAAAGGGGCCCACATTCCAAAGAGCACCTTTTGGATTTCACAGGCCATTTTTTACAGATTTTGATTTCAAACTACTTCTCACGCATTAGGGCCCCTAAAATGCCAGGGTAGTATAACTACCCCACATGTGACCCCATTTTGGAAAGAAGACACCCCAAGGTATTCCGTGAGGGGCATGGCGAGTTCCTAGAATTTTTTTTTTTTGTCACAAGTTAGCGGAAAATGATGATTTTTTATTTAATTTTTTCTTACAAAGTCTCATATTCCACTAACTTGTGACAAAAAATAAAAACTTCCATGAACTCACTATGCCCATCACGAAATACCTTGGGGTGTCTTCTTTCCAAAATGGGGTCACTTGTGGGGTAGTTATACTACCGAAAGGTGCTCTTTGGAATGTGGGCCCCTTTACCCACCTAGGCTGCAAAAAAGTGTCACACATGTGGTATCGTCATACTCAGGAGAAGTTGGGGAATGTGTTTTGGGGTGTCATTTTACATATACCCATGCTGGGTGAGATAAATATCTCGGCAAAAGACAACTTTTCCCATTTTTTTATACAAAGTTGGCATTTGACCAAGATATTTATCTCACCCAGCAAACTACTATGCACGCATTTTTGCCCCTAAAATGCCAGGGCAGTATAACTACCCCATAAGTGACCCCATTTTGGAAAGAAGACACCCCAAGGTATTTCATAATTGGCATAGTGAGTTCATGGAAGTTTTTATTTTTTGTCACAAGTTAGTGGAATATGAGACTTTGTAAGGAAAAAAATATATAAAAATTCATCATTTTCCGCTAACTTGTGACAAAAAATAAAAAGTTCTATGAACTCACTATGCCCATCAGCGAATACCTTGGGGTGTCTACTTTACGAAATGGGGTTATTTGTGGGGTTTTTCTACTGTCTGGGCATTGTAGAAACATGACAGGTGCTCAGAAAGTCATAGCTGCTTCAAAAAGCGGAAATTCAAATTTTTGTACCATAGTTTGTAAACGCTATAACTTTTACCCAAACCATTTTTTTTTTTACCCAAACATTTTTTTTTATCAAAGACATGTAGAACAATAAATTTAGAGAAAAAATTATATATAGATGTCGTTTAAAAAAAATATATTTACAACTGAAAGTGAAAAATGTCATTTTTGTGCAAAAATTTAGTTAAATTTCGATTAATAACAAAAAATGTAAAAATGTCAGCAGCAATGAAATACCACCAAATGAAAGCTCTATTAGTGAGAAGAAAAGGAGGTCAAATTCATTTGGGTGGTAAGTTGCATGACCGAGCAATAAACGGTGAAAGTAGTGTAGTTCAGAATTGTAAAAAGTGGTCTGGTCATTAAGGGTGTTTAAGCTAGGGGGGCCGAGGTGGTTAACTGCAGATATCGACACTCTGAGGAGCGATGAACCCCTTGACTACTGGGAGTGCTGGCTTGACCTGTGGCCTGAGCTATCCCAATTTGCGATAGAACTTCTGGCCTGCCCCGCTTCAAGTGTCCTGTCAGAAAGGACCTTCAGTGCAGCAGGAGGAATTGTCACTGACAAAAGAAGTCGCCTCGGTCAAAAAAGTGTTGATTATCTCACCTTCATTAAGATGAATGAGGCATGGATCCCGAAGGGACTGACAGTGGGGGATACGTTTGACTAGCAAAAGGCCTGATGAGATGAGCTGCCTTGGGCTAAAAATGGTCCACACGCTGCTGTATTTTATCTCTGAATGCCGGATGACTTGCGTGACTTATCCACCACCAACTAGGGTTCAAGCCGCAATGTTTTACTGCACTTTCTGCCTGGGAAACATCAATTTTTCGGGCCTCTGGTGCTGCACTGTGGCTGCAAAAACCAAATTAAAAAAAAAGCCACATACAAGTGTCAATTCCCCTTCGTGGTCGTTACCTTGTTGTGGTGAAGGGGCTTGCATATCACAATGAAGCGACCACCTCTATGAGTGTGTTCGCAATGGCAATGTTGGCACACCTCAGATGATAAGGTCGTTGCTTCATTGTGAACAGACCAAAAGCGATCGGCTGGATAATTTTGCATAGAAAAAACATTAATTTTCTTTGTGATCATCTAAGGTGATCATTAAAGCCTACTAGGCCAACAATGGGCTCACACTGCAGAATCATTGTTTACTGGGTCACTTAACTGTCACTGAACTACCTCAGCACGACCATAGGCTTTGAAAAACCTTCATCGCCTGCAATCTCGCAAACGTGCGCACGAGCACAGTTATCACTACACCAAGATTGGCGCATAGAGGAATAAAATTGATGTCATGAGTGTGTCAACTATTGACAACTCTTTGCGGTCGTCTAAAATCTATTCCATACACGTTCCCTGATAGGGGACGTAACAGGGATTAAACTGATAGGAATAGTACTACTTAACACACCTTATAATAACGCAGAGAGAGGCAACGCAGAGAGAGGAGTCTGAAGAAGAGGAGTCAGAGGAGGAAGGTGGCTTTAAAGAGGTGGAAGACCAAACACAGCAGGCGTCCCAGGGGGCTTGTTGTCACCTTTCGGGGACCTTTGGTGTTGTATGTGGCTGGGTGGCAGAAGATACCTTCAATGACATCAGTGAGGACAAGGAACGGGACATGGCTAGCTTGGTATCCAACCTTGTGCAAATGGGGAGTTTGCGGTTGTGCAAATGGACTGTTTGCGGTGCGTTACAGTCCATTTGTTTGGTCTGTCAGAGTTTGGTCTGTCACTGTAAAGCGGGCGTAACCCTTACACTACCTGATCGATACAACATCATACTTGATGTTTTAAAGCACGTTATTCAAAACAATTTAGGATTGTTAGGTGATTTATGCCCTTTATGGATTAAAACCAGACTCTGCGTCAAGTATGTAATTTTCCTTGGGAGTTTTGCCATGGATCCCTCTCCGGCATGCCACAGTCCAGGTGTTAGTCCCCTTAAAACAACTTTTCCATCGCTATTGTGGCCAGAAAGAGTCCCTGTGGGTTTTAAAATTCGACTGCCTATTGAAGTCTATGGCGATTCGCCTGGTTCGCGAACATTTGAGGAAATTCGCGTTCGCCGTTCGCAAACGGAAAATTTTATGTTCGCGACATCTCTAGTCCCAGGAAGGACAAGTGGTGATCCAGCAACAGGGTAATGGGGACCCAAGGCTTATTGATTTATATGGGTCATGAAGGTTAGCTCGTCTGGTCCAATTCCCACAGAAGAACTACTGCTAATCCTGGAGAAGTTCCTGCTGGCTATATGAAGGTGTCGGGACATGCATGACATTGCAGTTTGCAGTGTATGGGACAGTATAGTCACAGATCGGTCGGAGTGCCCATGAAGACCCCTGTCAACCAGGGAAAGCATCTGCCATGGGGATGTGGGCATTAAACCTAGACTGTGGAGCAGTGGAAGAAAGTTACTGGGGCAGTGTCATGCTCTGGGCAATGTTCTACTAGAAAAATTGAGCCCTGGTATCACCTACCTAAATATTGTGCAGACAAGTACCCCTCTTCATGACAGCTGTGCCCCCTAATGAAAGCGGACCTGGCTTAGCAGAATAATGCCCCTGCCACGTTGCGAAAGCTGTCATAGTCACTTTAAAAAATCTCATTAATTCCAATACGATGCTTACAGGTTCCTGGCTGATAACTACTTCCTAGTCCCTCTCGAGATGCATTCAATGCACGTGAAGTAGGACAAGGAGAAGAACCTAAAAATTATAAAAACTGCCCCTTGTACGTTGCATATAATGTTTGGCGTTGCAAGTACCAAATTGTGAAGTGGGTAGGTATTCACATACAGTCTAGTTGCGTTTTTGGTTGGACTGCGCTGCATCCAAAAAGTCCCAGTCAGAGCCATTCAAACTTTCGATGTTTACCCTTGTCCATCAGTTCAAAGGGCTCTGATTTGATGAATTTTCTTCTGGGACTCTTTGAGGCAGCGCGGTCCAACCAAAAACGCAAGGAGAAGAATCTGCTTACTCGGCGCTGTCAAGCAGGATTCAAGCAAACATCCTTGGTAATGTAAAAGTATCTTTATTATAATGTCAATGCATTTTAAGGGCAGAAAGGCCTCTTCTTCGGGACAGTTTACATCTCTTGGGTGCAGGATGCTCCATGTTATAGATATCCACTCTCACAGTCCGCACCAAACTAAACAACAAGGGAACTGCTCCGAAACTGCTACTATCTCCACACAACTTTCATGCTCTTCTTCACACACAAGTGGATCTGCTGCTAACTTCTTGGTGCCAGATACCTGAGATCACCTCAGAGGTCTTGTGGAGTCCTTGCCTGGACAGTTTGGAGCTCTTTTGGTGGTATGAAGAGGACCTACGCAATATTAGACCAGTGGCTTTAATGTGGTCACTGATCGGTGGACATCTCAATGATGTGGTGGGTAATTCCACAAGGAGCTCCGGGCACAACCACCTGGATTAGAGATAGCTGAGCAACTCGGTGTCTTGGCGTCCTGAGTTCAAATCCATCCTCCCAACGTCTGAGTGGAGTTTATATGATCTCCCTATGGGTTTCTTCCCATGCTCCAAAAACATATTCTTTTTGAGGAACGGACATACATATGCAGAAAGCACACATATGATCCATGTGCCTTTTGCATCTGTATGTCTGTTCCACAGAAGGTTCGAACATGTCCTATATACTCGGCCTAAAATTGAGGACTACAGACCCATTGAAGTCAATGGGTCTGAAAAAAATTTGACTGAATTTAGATTTTGAGCTCCAATGTGGACAGTGAGAACACTCTCAGTACAGCGCTGTGTATGTAAGAGCTATATTAGCAAAAAACTCCTGGCAGTTTAACCCCTTAGATCCTGTAGTCAATAGTGATTGTGGAATCCAAGGAATCCAAGTGGTTGACAGTTGATGGCTCACTCCCTGAACACATGCACAGTTACTTACCACTCCACTTAGCTCCTGGGCACTGCCACAGACAAAGCCCTGACAGCATGGTGCTGGCATCTAGACATGTGCTGCTTGGCAGTGGCAGTAGAGGTGGGTATAATGAGAGTAACATGTGGGAGAACGCCACTTTTTTCACTACAGCTACAGGTAGATGTTTTTTTGGCAATGTATAGCCACTCAGTATAGTCACAATGACTTCACCTGACATAACTCATCATGGTTTCTCCAGCTATTAATGTCCTGTCAGATATTGTCTGTAAGTCCCGGTGACTCGGGGATCTTCAACTTACCACATTCTCGAGGCTCAGAGATCAGTAACTAATGACTGCGTCAGATGCCTTCCCTTTCTTTCTGTGCTACTTGGTAACCGAAGTTTCTACTTCAGTAATTTGATAAAAGCACTGATTCTCCACTAGGTGGCAGTAGAGGGAGGAGAAGATGACAAGCATCAGTAACTATGCTAGGCAAGCAGATTGATGGTCAGCTAGTTAGAATGTCAGGGAGCTGGTGCATGAAATGTGAGGGCGACCGGCGATCGTGTCGAGAGTCTTATACCAGGGTACTCAATGAGGAGAATATTACCCTTTCCATGCACCCTATTAGGGAGTTATAAGGAAGGCTCCTGTGTCCGGGATCCGCATCTCCTGTCCAGAGGGCTATAAAGAGTGTCTCTCGCTCTGGAGGACCTGCCCTGTCCTGCACATGAATATAAATGGACACGGTGTAATATTTAATTTCCCCTGTGGTGGCGCTGTTGATAAATTGAACACTTGCAACCAGGTTTCCCCACAGATCCCCTTTAAATGGGAAATTAGTGAGAAATGTTATCAAAAATGTCAAAGGGTTCATTCATTCAGAAAGTATCGCATGGCAATAAAACTGATCACACATTTTAAGAATTAAACCCATAACAGTGACAGCTGCAGTGCCTCATAATGGAAACAGAGTGCCCCCATAACTGTAACAAGTATAGCTCTACCATGGCATCAGCAGTAGTGACAGTCACAGTCTCCTCATAAGAGAGACATCCAGAGCAGCCTCATGACGGTAACTTTGGCGGTGCCCCATGACAACAACATTGACAGTGTCCCATGATAGAGACATTGGCAGTGCCCAGTGATAATGACATTGGCAGTGCCCCATGATAATGACATTGACAGTGCCCCGTGATAATGACATTGACAGTGCCCCATGATAATGACATTGGCAGTGCCCCATGATAATGACATTGACAGTGCCCCATGATAATGACATTGGCAGTGCCCCATGATAATGACATTGACAGTGCCCCGTGATAATGACATTGGCAGTGCACCATGATAATGACATTGGCAGTGCCCCATGATAATGACATTGACAGTGCCCCATGATAATGACATTGACAGTGCCCCATGATAATGACATTGGCAGTGCCCCATGATAATGACATTGACAGTGCCCCATGATAATGACATTGGCAGTGCCCCATGATAATGACATTGGCAGTGCCCCATGATAATGACATTGACAGTGCCCCATGATAATGACATTGGCAGTGCCCCATGATAATGACATTGACAGTGCCCCATGATAATGACATTGGCAGTGCCCCGTGATAATGACATTGGCAGTGCCCCATGATAATGACATTGGCAGTGCCCCGTGATAATGACATTGACAGTGCCCCATGATAATGACATTGACAGTGCCCTATGATATAGACATTGGCAGTGCCCCATGATCATGACATTGGCAGTGCCCCATGATAATGACAGAGCAGCCTCATAACAGTGACATGGGCAGTGCCCAATAATGTGATGTCCTCTATTCTACTATGTCTGAATCATCTTACTACACATGTAAACGGCACCCAGAACCCAGGTGGAGCTTACACAAGGCCTGCCAAGGACAGCCCAAATTTACAGGGACTGGCTCTGAAAATTAGGGACAATTCCTACAAATTTGGGACTGTTGGCAACTATGGAATGGGGTCCCTCATTTTGAGGGGTAGGATGGTGCTCTCCTGTACTAATCTGAAAAGAAGTTGCACCAGAGTTTGCGATGGCGCCTCGAAAGCTAATGTGAACTCAACCAATGTTTTTTTTCTCCTTTATCTCTTGCTTTTACATCTTATTAAAGGGGTTTTCGGAGATTTTTATACTGAGGATTTATCCTCAGGATAGGTCATCAGTATCTGATCAGTGGAGGTCCAACACTCAGGACCCCTGCCAATCAGCTGTATGAGAAGGTATCGGCGCTCACCAAGTACATTGTATAGTGGCCGTGCTTCATATCGCAGCTGAAAACTTTAAGGAAGACAATTCATGTTTTTACATTTTTTTTTCTGTGTTGGTGTCGTACTAGGGATCATGCTACAATTAACCCTTTAAGGATGATTGTTTAGGCCTCACTGCTGCATGATTATCTTTTGTTTGTTTTTTCTTCTCTACCTTTCAAAAGTCAGAACTTTTATTTTTTTTATTGTTTATTTTTAATTTTTTTTTGCTAAATGCATTGTAATTTTTCAAGTCGTCATTTGGGGTGGATATTCTGAATACCATACTGTATATTCATTTGTAGTTTTTTTTGGGGGGGGAGGGGGCAAAATGGGAAAAAACATCCTTTACATCATGTTTTTTTGGTTCATGGTTTTACTTTAACATCATACACCATTCGGCATAAATAACCTGATAACGTTATTCTGAGAGAACGTCGATACCAAATTTATATTTTTTTTTTTACCCACTTTTGCATAATAAAAACCTTGTTTTTTTAACTGACATACATTTATTTTTCCGTTGACGGAGCTTATTTTTTGTAGGACGGTTTAGTAGTTTAGGTATGTGGCAGCTCAGCTCCACGCAGTGTAGGAAAGATTATATCTAGAAATGGTGCATCATGGGAGAAAACTAACGCACAACGCGGCATTAATATCTATGTAGTGCAAACGTTTAAAACCCAGTCACCAACACTGGTTCTACATGATTGGATTTCTTATTTAAATGGGATCTTCATCTGAGACCCTCTGTTTTTGTTTGAAGGGTTCACTGAGATCACATATGGGGATCAAAAAGTGCCATTTACTCTAAAATGATACCAATGAAAAATAGAAGTCATCCCGCAAAAATCATGTCCTCACACTAGAAAGAAAAATATAAAAGTTATGGATCTTGGGAAGCGACAATGCAAAAACATTTTTTTCTTTAAAAAAAAAAGGGGGTTTTATTGCAAAAAAGTTGTAAAATGTAAAAAAAAAAACAATATTAGCGATGTGCTAATGTCAGCTAAACCTAACTAGTCTATTCCTACTTGTATCCATGCCCCTGTTACTCCAGAAATATAACTTTTATAATATGCTAATTAGCCTCTAGGTGCAGGGGGGGCGTTGCCCCTGCTCCTAGAGGCTCCGTTCTCCCACGCCTGTCCACGCCCCGCTACACTAGATTGACAGGACCAGGCAGCGTTGGCCTCCTACTGCCGGCCCTGTCTGCCATGTAAATCTCGCGCCTGCGCTGTTCCCTATTCGGCGCAGGTGCAGTGAGTGAAGGGCGCTGGCCGGCTTCCTCACTGCGCCTGCGCCGAATACTGAGCATCGCAAGATTTCCCCAGCGCACAGGGCCGGCAATCAGAGGTGAAGGCTGCCTGGCTCTGTCAATCTAGTGTAGCAGGGCGTGGTCAGACGTGGGAGAACGGAGCCTCTAGGAGCAGGGGCAACGCCCCCCCTGCACCTAGAGGCTAATTAGCATATTATAAAAGTTAGATTTCTGTAGTAACGGGGGCATAGATAAAAGTAGGAATAGGCTAGTCAGGTTCAGCTGACATTAGCACATCGCTAATGTCAGCTAGCTTTATAGGGTTAATTCTGGTGACAGAAACCCTTTAAGACAGATGAGGAGAACATAAACATTACCGGAGGATCACTTAACCCTTTTGGTACTAGTATCCCCAGCTTCTGGGCGGGATAATCCCGATATACCTCCCCTTACGTTGTATTTGGTCATTCCCCCACACAGGTTGGTCCTTGTGTGTGGAGGCTGGTGGTCCCCTGTGTTGCCCCCACACAGTAGAGTGCTTCCTTACTGTAGAATGCCTCCTTAGGGGCCCACACAGTAGAATACTCGCTTAGTGCCCCCCTTAGTGCAACCGCTGCACCCTCTGAACTTTGAAGGACAAAACCAGGCAGTATAAACGTCAATCAAAGAGGAGAGGCCATGACAGTTGCAGAGAGAGCAGAGCCTCTAGGTGTAACAGCAACGCCCCCGTTGCTGCTAGAGGCTCATTTGTATATATTAAAACTTCATTTTTCTCAGCAATGTGGACACATATGTACATGGGACCAACACAGATGTCTTCAGCTGCCAAGCGCACATGTAACAGGTCAGCCAGTTTCATAGGTACAAAACTGCTGACAGATGCCCTTTAAGGGTCTGATCTTTGGTCTGATTTAAGGGTCTGATCTGGGGTCTGATTTAAGGTTCTGATCTGGGGTAGGATTTAAGGGTCTGATCTGGGGTAGGATTTAAGGGTCTGATCTGGGGTCTATTTTAAGGGTCTGATCGGGGGTCTGATTTAGGGCTCTATCACACGAGCGAATCCAGTGCGTGGAATCCACTGCTTGAAAGAGAGCCAAGCCCCGTTCCGGACAGCAGAGACACGGAGCATTAACATTACTGATAATGCTCTGTGCCTCTCTGTGATCTTTTTACTACAAAATCACGGTGACAACTTTATCTTACTTTTGATTTTGTAGTAAAAAGATTACAGTGAGACACAGAGCATTTTCAATCATGTTACTGCTCCGTGTCTCTGCTGTCCGGAACGGGGCTTGGCTCTCTTTCACGCAGCAGATTAGCGGAAAGGCATCCGCTCGTGTGAAAGAGCCTTTAAGGGTGTGGTCTGGAGTCTGATTTAAGGGTCTGATCTGGGGTCTGATTTGAGCAGGGAGAGGAATATTAAAAAATTGTCCTGAGGCACAACCACACTGATCTCTGAGTAGATTTTCCGATATTCCCTGCTGTTTACTTTGGACCGCTGTGTACATTTTACGGAGTAGCATCCTTGCCCTATCCCAATGCAAAATGTGTTACTGGGCTACTGGTGTTTTCTTATGTGGTCATTGGGCCCGAATGTGACTGCTACCTCTGCACCCCTTATACCATTGACAGCCCGCTATACAGTCACCTGCGGTCAGAAAGTCATGGCGATGGACCAACATGGTTGCACTGATTTATCATCTAAAGAAATGTACACAGCTTCTATGGAAAACGGTGCTTGTGAACCTGCATGTAAAACCCGTGTCACAAAAATGTGACATATTGGACGTGCCGCGGTTTACAAAATAACCATTGATTTCTCATCCGGGAGCTTTGTAAAAAGGCAGCATAATAAAAGCCTAAATTTCAAATGGGTTCAATCAATATACTGAAGAACATGACAATAAAAGAAAACAGGTATAATCAGCTCACCACTCGATATACCGCACGAGACAGCCGTGCAGGGAAGGAAAATTCGGGGTTGGGACATGTACCAATATAAACTCCAAAACAAATTCAACACTACATAAAGCATGAAAATGTTATATAAAATACCAATGTAGAAAATGTGTACATTTTATCTAGTGCTGGAAGAATTTGTATTGGAGAACATGACAGTCTGTTTCTGAATCCAGAGGTCTCCCCGTTCATTGCTACAGTTACTCTACAAGATTTTCTTCAGACTGGCATCTCAAGGGGTGTGTCCTTTCTCAGTGGGCATGTCCTTTCTGTTGCACCTCAACGATGTTACTGAGATGGCCAGAGAAATAAGGAAATAAGCA
This sequence comes from Bufo gargarizans, assembly GCF_014858855.1. Classification (NCBI taxonomy): domain Eukaryota; kingdom Metazoa; phylum Chordata; class Amphibia; order Anura; family Bufonidae; genus Bufo; species Bufo gargarizans. The sequence goes on from NC_058080.1 coordinate 51,568,031, forward strand.
AACAGCAGGTGGCGCTGTACAGATACATTGTATTGAATATCCAAGCAGTTGCATTACATGCAATTACAAAAGTATTCAGATCCAGGTGTAGAATGTAGAATATTTTTCATTGGAGGGGTTTTCGCATGACTAATGTAAAAAATGATATAGTACGTGACACCCTCTTGCTAACAAAGCTAGAACCAGCCCTGTACCTCACATGGATCCACAGATCTTCCCATTCATTGCTCTGTAGATTTATATCAAGCGGACAGCTCAAGGGGAGTACTTTCTTCTGCAGCTCAGGAGGAGTGTCCTTTCCCTGCAGCTCTCTCCCTATCACAGCTCAGGAGGCGTTTACTTTCCCTGCAGCTCTCTCCCTATCACAGCTCAGAAGGCGTGTCCTTTCCCTTCAGCTCTCTCCCTATCACAGCTCAGGAGGCGTGTCTCAGCTCTCCCTATCACAGCTAGAGAGGCAGTTGAAGGATGAAACTGAGCATGTGCGACCATCTCAGTGAGCAGGTCCAAGAAATAATAAAAAACAAACAAACAGCAGGTGGCGCTATACAGATACATTTTATTGAATAACTCGGTAGCTGTATAAATGTTTAATTACATGCAATTCCATAAGTAGAATATTTTTTTGTGGGAGAAGTCCTTTAAGGCATAGTTGCCAACATTTCACAATTTCTCAGGAATCTCCCGAATTTTCAGAGAGAATTCCAGAAAATTCATCTTGTTCCGGTTTGAATTTAGGTGGGTTCTCCCAGTTAGGTTTAGGAAATAAGGTGACCATACATTTTCAGTAGCTGTTGCTTCTTTGGCCTATTCCCGACCCCCCACCATATACCCTTATGCCTTTTTCAGCCAAGCATCAATCTATTTTCAGTAGTGCCGCAAGCCCAGGAGGAGCAGAGTAGAGAATGGGAGCAGTAGTGGCTCTGGAGGGCCACACCCTTTCTTCACTAGGGGCACACCCTGATGTTTGGGCTCCTGCCTGGTCATAGTTAGGGTGCTCTTAATGTTATAGGTTTAGTGCCGTGCAAGGGGCAATGGCGCAGGAGTCAGTAACCAGGCCAGTGTTCTGCCATGCAGATTCTAGACCTTCTTGGTTCTTTCCTTTTTTGCTCTCTCTTTCTGAAGTGCTGTAGAAATGGTGATTTTTCACTTAAGTAGATAATCTTCAGAGAAGGTGTTTTTCTGGATCTTTGGTCCAGTCCTGCGAGGAGTGGCGCACACGTCACAGCTCCTATAACTCACTACAACTCTACACTCTAGGCTGAGCTAGGGGCGGACCTAAGCGCACACACCTAGCTTCCTGCAGGGGCTCTGTCAGGATAATTAACCGCGTCTCATTCATACCAAAGCCACGATGGATATAAACATACGTAACATTAAATAGCATTACAGAACAAAACAAGTGGCAAGTTCTGGGGTACTGCAGTAGCAATAGAGGGGAACACCCCTGCAAGACATCACCTGCCTGAGCAAAAGGATCATCAGATGTTGCAATTCAACTTGCCCTTTTACATCATCATTCGGGAGAGTGTAGGGAGGCCCCATACACATTAGATAGTTGGCCGGCCCCGCCAAATCGGCACGTTCTGCCAACTATAATCTAAGATTATGGGAGCTTTTAGGGGAACAGATACAAATGCTACGGTCACTGCTTTGAGAGCCACCTGCAAATGTTCCATTTTCTCTTGTCCTAGTTTTGATAAATCCCCCAGCAGGATTGACATTGAGGTCCTTTAAGTAAACTGCTGACTTTTCTTCAGCGCCACATTAGCGAGATTTCTGTGGTGCCTCCTGCGCTCGCCGCTCCCCAGCTGTACTCGAGAAGCTTTAACTCAATTATCCCTCCATTTCCACGCTGCATAAAGTCCACTGTTAAATATTAATGTTAGAATCCTAAAGTGCAGTCAACACAGGTGAAGCGTCCATTTCCAGGTTCCTAAGCTGCCACTTGCACCCCCATCCCCTCTCACGGTCAGTGGCGTCTCCCTGCAGTATGTAATCAGCTGCCTCTGGAAAGCGCCATGTAATGAGGAGGTGGTTACAGTTCATTACTTTGGTTAAATACTTGTCAATACAAGGACTGTAGATACAAATACATAAATACCGACGGCATCCATTATCTCCACTCTCAGGACGGGAGAAGTCACTCTTCACATACGTCTGATTAGCTACACTTGACCAACAATGATACGCTTCCTGGGAAGAAATTGAAGAGATCTTAGTGGTGTTTATCGGCATTATGTTGTACGTTGCTATCGCAGCTTGCGGTATAAATCAGCTCGATATATTTTGTGCCTGAAAAGGACCACATATACAGTCAGGTCCATAAATATTGGGACATCGACACAATTGTAACATTTTTGGCTCTATACACCACCACAATGGATTTGAAATGAAACAAACAAACTAGATGTGCTCTAACTGCAGGCTGTCCGCTTTAATTTGAGGGTATTTACATCCAAATCAGGTGAACGGTGCAGGAATTACAGCAGTTTGCATATGAGCCTCTCACTTGTTAAGGGACCAAAAGTGATGGGACAATTGCCTTCTCAGCTGTTCCATGGCCAGGTGTGTGTTATTCCCTCATTATCCCAATTACAATGAGCAGATAAAAGGTCCAGAGTTCATTTCCAGTGTGCTATTTGCATTTGGAATCTGTTGCTGTCAACTCTCAAGATGAGATCCAAAGAGCTGTCACTATCAGTGAAGCACGCCATCATTAGGCTGAAAAAACACAACAAACCCATCAGAGAGATAGCAAAAACATTAGGCGCGGCCAAAACAACTGTTTGGAACATTCTTAAAAAGAAGGAGCGCACCGGTGAGCTCAGCAACACCAAAAGACCCGGAAGACCACGGAAAACAACTGTGGTGGATGACCGACGAATTCTTTCCCTGGTGAAGAAAACACCCTTCACAACAGTTGGCCAGATCAAGGACACTCTCCAGGAGGTAGGACATCATATAGTACATGACAATCTCTTTCTGACAAAGGTAGAACCAGCCCTGTACCTCACATGGATCCAGAGATCTCCATATTTATTGCTCCAATTGCTCTGCTAGACTTTAAGCTGTCAGCTTAGAGGGTGTGTCCTTTCTCAGAGGATGTGTCTTTCTTGCTGCAGCTGGTGGCAGTTGAAGGATGGAACTGAGCATGTGCTTCCATCTTAGTGAGCAGGAGAGAGAAATTAGAAAAATATCAAACAGCAGGTGGCGCAATACAGACAACCCCTTTACCAGTGACTGTATTTATGAGTTATAACCTCCCTTCTTATCCTCAGCTCTGTCATGTGACCAACTAACACAGGACATGAAGTCAGTTACTTCTCTATTCATTCCTACGAGACTGACATTGAGGCTCCCATAGAAATACATGGATAAAATGACTTCCTGTCCACACATAAGATGCTGTATCAGTTGGAGAGTCAGAGTGTTGGTCACATGACACAGCTTAGGATCAGAAGGGAGGTTATAACTCACACAGTCACTAGTAATAAACTACTTTCATTACAGTTTACATCATGTACTTTTTTTTATAGGTCAGAGATTAAAAACATTGTGGGAGTGCTTCCTTAAAGGGTTTATCCAACCCCTGAAATGCTCCCCCCATATGCCCGGGCCCCTCACACACAATGTACTTACTTTGATTCCCGACACTTGCGTCGCTTCTGAAGCCCGCACAGCCGCTGCTGCATCTCCCTGTTCCGTGGATGAAAATAGAAGGCCTTGACGGGAACGAGCCTCCCTAGCATGCGCGATAACCCCTTTAAGTAAGCATTGCCAGATAAAAGCTCCGTACATAGTTAGTCATGTTATACGATTTCCAAACAATATTACAACATATGGGAATATTCAGTTCACAGAAATGAAATACACCGCCTGGGTGCCTCGGCAGGACCGGATTCTTTTGGCTCAGCATTTGATGCAGATTTGTTTATTTGCAGGAGCGGAGCTGACTAAGGTAAGTCTTTTTGCTGACACCCGCCCGGCTAGCACATGAATCCTCACGGGTAGAATGTCACATATATCATTCAATTTAGATCCTGCTCCCTGAACGAGCTCCTGAAGACGATGGATCTCCGCTGGAGAGAGGATTAGCATACACATGAAAGAGTTAATGTCACAGCGTATTACTCCAGGAAAAGGGCTTCTGATCAGTCGGGGGTTTGATCATTCCGCTTTCCTACTGTAAGTCTATCAGCACTGACAGCGGTTTTCGGAAAGTCTGGGACACAGCACAAAATCAGATATCTACTGCCAGGGACATGTAATGAGAATGAGCAGAAAGCGGAGATAAGAGAGCGCCCTGATACATGGCTGGCGGGTGACAACTGGGGATCAACTCTTAGATCTAGAGGGGATTATAGCGGAAAAACAAACAAAAAAAAAAACTTAAAGAAACGAATACTCTTTTTACAGTAGAAGGGATGCGCCCCCAGAGCTGTGTTAGGCAGAGAGGACACAGCCCATAAGCTGCAGAAGAAAGGACATACCCCCCAAGCTGTTATAAGGAGAGAGCACACCCCCTGAGCTGCAGTAGAAAGGTCATGCATCCTGAGCTGCAGCAGAAAAGACATGCCCCAACTGAGCTGCCAGCTTGACATAAGGCTACTGTCACCGCCAGACATCTGAGAAGCTCTGACAGACGTTCTTCAGAACCTCCTGCCTGAGGTTCTTTTGTTTTGCTTTTGTTTTGTCATCTCGTTTCCCTCTCTCAGCTGTCATCTAGTTGCACTGATTGCATCCCTTTAAATCCCCTCCCATACTGCATCACTTTGCGGTTTATACAACTTCCTGGAGTGTGCTGATGCTAGAAGCTGTTACTGCTGCATCCACAAGATAAGTCTGTTTCCTTTATTTCTGTTTGCCTGTGGGCTTGATCCTTGTTCCTTAGTTTCTGATCAAGTCAGTCGGATCTTCATTTGTGTCTTCTAGTTTTCTGTAACACCATCTGTGACAACTACTTTCACACTAGTGGCACGGACCTCCGGCAGGCTGCTCCGTCGGGAGAACAGCCTGCCGGATCCGTCCTGCCGCTAGTGACCGTGTGCCCACGGACTGGCGCTCTGTCCCCATTGACTATAATGGGGGAGGGGGCGGAGTTCCGGCAGAGGCACGGCAGAGCACAGCGAGAGGCTGCCAGAATAAAACCACGACATGTCCGACATTTATTCCTGGCAGCCTCTCGCCGTGGGCTGCCTTGCCTCCGCCAGAGGCCCTTTAATTCTTAATGGAATTGTGACAGGGATAGCCAAGTACAACTCTCAGCTATCTACAGCAGTCCCATAGAAAATGGGCAACCTGCTGCTCCATTCATAAGGAGACACAAGACCCTATCCTAGTGGGGGCCACAGCAGTCGGAACACTACCACTCAGATATTTATCCCCTATCATGTGGATTAGAAATACATTTCTAACTTGGGGCGTGGTTGGGGGCGAGGAACATGGAGTTATATTCTTGTACATAGGGGCGGTATTATAGTAGTTATATTCTTGTACATAGGAGACAGTATTATAGCAGTTATATTCTTGTACATAGGAGGCAGTATTATAGTAGTTATATTCTTGTACATAGGGGCGGTATTATAGTAGTTATATTCTTGTACATAGGAGCAGTATTATAGTAGTTATATTCTTGTACATAGGAGCAGTATTATAGTAGTTATATTCTTGTACATAGGAGGCAGTATTATAGTAGTTATATTCTTGTACACAGGAGGCAGTATTATAGCAGTTATATTCTTGTACATAGGAGCAGTATTATAGTAGTTATATTCTTGTACATAGGAGGCAGTATTATAGTAGTTATATTCTTGTACATAGGAGGCAGTATTATAGCAGTTATATTCTTGTACATAGGAGGCAGTATTATAGTAGTTATATTTTTCTACATAGGAGCAGTATTATAGTAGTTATATTCTTGTACATAGGAGGCAGTATTATAGTAGTTATATTCTTGTACATAGGAGCAGTATTATAGTAGTTATATTCTTGTACATAGGAGGCAGTATTATAGCAGTTATATTCTTGTACATAGGAGGCAGTATTATAGTAGTTATATTTTTCTACATAGGAGCAGTATTATAGTAGTTATATTCTTGTACATAGGAGGCAGTATTATAGTAGTTATATTTTTCTACATAGGAGCAGTATTATAGTAGTTATATTCTTGTACATAGGAGGCAGTATTATAGTAGTTATATTCTTGTACATAGGAGCAGTATTATAGTAGTTATATTCTTGTACATAGGAGGCAGTATTATAGTAGTTATATTCTTGCACATAGGAGAAGTATTATAATAGCTATATTCTTCTGAATAGGAGCAGCATTATAGTAGTTATATTCTTGTACATAGGAGGCAGTTTTATAGTAGTTATATTCTTGCACATATGAGCAGTATTATAGTAATTATATTCTTGTACATAGGAGCAGTATTATAGTTGTTATATTCTTGTAAATAGGAGGCAGTATTATAGCAGTTATATTCTTGTACATAGGAGGCAGTATTATATTAGTTATATTCTTGTACATAGGAGGCAGTATTATAGCAGTTATAGTCTTGTTCATAGGAGCAGTATTATAGTAGTTATATTCTTGTACATAGGAGGCAGTATTATAGTAGTAATATTCTTGTACATAGGAGGCAGTATTATAGTAGTTATATTCTTGTACATAGGAGGCAGTATTATAGTAGTTTTATTCCTGTACATAGGGGCAGTATTATAGTAGTTATATTCTTGTACATAGGAGCAGTATTATAGTAGTTATATTCTTGTACATAGGAGCAGTATTATAGTAGTTATATTCTTGTACATAGGAGCAGTATTATAGTAGTTATATTCTTGTACATAGGAGGCAGTATTATAGTAGTTATATTCTTGTACATAGGAGCATTATTATAGTAGTTATATTCTTGTACATAGGAGCAGTATTATAGTAGTTATATTCTTGTACATAGGAGGCAGTATTATAGTAGTTTTATTCCTGTACATAGGGGCAGTATTATAGTAGTTATATTCTTGTACATAGAAGCTGTATTATGTTCTTCTACATGCTGTCTATTCCATTTTGAGGATCATGGTTGATGTGCCACATACTTTCTTGATGAATATACTGCAGGATAGACTTTCCTCAATCCTTCCTGTGAGTCCCCGAGTAACAAAATGGAGTTCTCAAAATAAATACTTCCAGACTGATTGGAGAGCCAATTTATGTCATTTAAGATTGATTACAGTAACCTCCTCTTTTATGATCTTACTTATAAATGGACTTCAGTCAGGATCATGGAAGCAGTTGCCACACATTGTATTTCAAAGCTTTAATTTTGAATTTAACATCCTGTAGATGATAAATCCATGGTAATGAGTAACCCCTGCTATGTCGCCATTGATCACAGTGATAATCCTGCAATGGATCACAGGACGCTGACATCAGTGAGATTTTAAATGCTCTTAAGGCAATGTTCAAGCATGGAGTAGCCACTGGATTAATGCTGAGCAGTGACTGAAAAGGTCAGCTGAGACTATAATAAATTAAATTGTTCACATTTAACGTTCAAAGACTGATGGCACGAAAGCCAAGGAAACGCAGCTGCCACAAAGCCTTCACTTGTGCATAGTTGGTTAATGGTGCCATAAGGAATGAGAACAGATATGGCCTCAGCAAGTGTATTACAAGTGCCTACTAACCGTAGAGATAAGTCATGCATTTTTATCTGCCTTCTTTTTCTGTCCAACCACTTAGGTGCCATGGTGGTAATTCACTGTGGGGTTAGACAGCTTGGGGTTATCTCCGATCCTGTGTCAGCTGTATTATACTGCTGAACCTGCTTCTGGTGGCATGGGCACATACCGTCTACTCTTCGTCATGGTCTCTACTAGTGTTGATCGAGCATGCTCGGCGGAATACCAGTTCGGCTTGAGCATCTCGATGCTCGGCACTTGGCGGTATTCTGCCGAACACCGCATGTGCTCAAGCGCAATGCTCGAGTCTCCTCTCCGCACGTTTGTTGGCTGCTACACAGCCAATAAACATGCAGGTGAGTACTGCCCTTCACTGTAATGCCGTAGCCATGTTGGTTACTGTCATTAGAGTGATTGGCTGACCGGAACGCATCATCGGGTGCTATATAGCACCCGATGACATGTGCTCAGCTCAGTGTTAGTCAGGGAGAGCTGTGCTGAAGAAGGGAAAGAGAGTGTAGGGAGTGAATTCTTTTTTTTTTGTTAAGTTGAAAAACTCCCAAAAGTTTTTTTATGGACTATTGTTGTGTGTGACAGCAGTAATATATATTTTTAGCGCAACCTGTGCTAAATTGCTAAAACTTTACAGACCCAAAAGTCCTTTTAAGAACTATTGTGTGTGGCAGCAATATTTATTTTTAGCGCATCCTGCGCTAAATAGCGTGCAATAGTTAGGCCGCTGCAGACAGCGACATTGTCTGTGCTACATCTCCTGTGTAACGTGTGCACATCCTAAATACCTGTGACATTCCCTGTTATTTTTTATTAGCCACTGGTGACATCAGCGACATTATCTGTGGTATTTCTCCTGTGTAACGTTTCCACATCTCAAATACCTGTGACATTTCCTGTAATTTTTTATTAGCCGCTGGTGACATCAACGACATTATCTGCGGTATTTCTCTTGTGTGACGTTTCCACATCCCAAATACCTATTTTTTTTTTGCGCATTCACTTACAAATCCTACGCTACTGTACATGTGACATACTTTTAAGCACATATAACATGTAATATGAAGAAGGCAAGCAGTAAGGGACGGGGAGGTGGCTGTAATGCTGATAGTGTACGTAGAGGCCGTGGCCCTGGGCGCGGTGAAACTGTGCCTGCTGCCAGAGCACAAGAAAAACTATCATCCACGATACCTAGCTTCATGTCCCAATTTGCAGGGCGGCGCAGGACAACGCTCTCGAAGTCAGACCAGTGTGACCAGGTGGTCGGTTGGATTGCAGCAGATAATGCTTCCAGTCGGTTAAGCACCACCCTGTCTTCCACCAAGTCCAGTCTCAGTAGCCAAGAGTCTGGTTAACACTATCCTCACCGTGATCCTCCTTCTGCCAAACAAGTGATCCCACACTCGGATATTCCGAGGAGCTCTTTTCAGCGCCATTCCTTCATTTGGGCCTCTCGACAATCCCGCTTGAAGAGGGACATGAGATCTTGTGCCCTGATTCCCAAACTGTTGAGCATCCACAGTCACAAGAAGATGACGGTGGGGAACGGCAATTAGTGTTTCATGAGCTGGATGATAATGATGAGACACAGTTGCCAATAATTCAATGGCAATTAGTCTCTCAAGAGGTTGATGAAGAGGATGAGACACAATTGTCAATAACTGAGGTTGTTGTTAGGTCAACAAGTCAGGAGGATGAGCAAAGTAAGGAAGTGGAAGAGGTGGTGGTGGATGATGAAGTCACTGACCCAACCTGAAGGTTTGGAAAGCTGAGCGAGAACAGCATTACAGAGGGAGAGAGATCCACAGCACTGCAACAGGCTGGAAGAGGCAGTGGGGTGGCAAAAGGGAGAAGGCGGGCCACATCAAACAGGCCCGCAACTGTTCCCCAGAGCACACCCTTGCAGAAATCCCATAACATCACCTGTGCCCTGACCAACGCAGTTACTGGTAAGGTCCACTTAACCACTGACACATGGACAAGTGCTTTCAGCCAGGGACGCTACATTTCCCTGACCACACACTGGGTGAACGTTGTGGAAGCTGGGAGCGAGTTGTACCCTGGGATGGAACAGGTGCTACCGAAGCCAAGGATTGCGGGCCCTTATTCCATCAGGGTTTCCGCCACCACCTACGTTAGTGGCTCCAACCCCCACTTCTCCACCTCCGCCTTCTCCTCCACTTCCACCTAAGAATTATGCTCTTGCACCATTCAGTCATCAGTCGGTAGCTGGAAGCAGTGTAGCACTGCAGTGGGGAAGCGTCAACAGGCCGTGCTTAAGCGGATCTGCTTAGGTGACAAACAGCACACTGCCGCAGAGCTGAGGCAGGGGATAAGAGACCAGACTGAGCTGTGGCTCTCGCCACTCAACCTAGAACCAGGCATGGTTGTGTCTGATAATGGCTCTTGGTGGTGGCTTTGGAGCTCGGCAAGCTCACACACATCCCATGCCTAGCTACTGGTGAAGGTGCGCCACATGTGTGCTCATTTACGCAAGTCATCGACAGCTTCCGCCGGTCTGTCAACGCTGCAGCAGCACTTACAATTGCCAGCTTACCGACTGTTGTGCGATGTGAGCACATGCTGGAACTCGGCATTCCACATGTTGGCCAGGCTTTGTAAGCAACAGAGGGCAATAGTGGAATACCAGCAGCAACATGGTCATCGCCTTTCCTGTCACTCTTCACAAGCGAGGAGTGGGCATGGATATTTGACCTCTGTGAGGTCCACTTAACCACTGACACATGGACAAGTGCTTTTGGCCAGGGACGCTACATTTCCCTGACCACACACTGGGTGAACGTTGTGGAAGCTGGGAGCGAGTTGTACCCTGGGACGGAACAGGTGCTACCGAAGCTAAGGATTGCAGGCCCTAATTCCATCAGGGTTTCCGACACCACCTACGTTAGTGAGCACGTGCTGGAACTCGGCGTTCCACATGTTAGCGAGGCTTTGTAAGCAGCAGAGGGCAATAGTGGAATGCCAGCTGCAACATGGTCGTCGCCTTTCCAGTCACTCTTCACAAGCGAGGAGTGGGCATGGATATCTGACCTCTGTGAGGTTTTAAGAAACTTTGAGAGATCAACACAGATGGTGAGCGGCAATAACGCTATTATCAGCATAACCATCCCACTTCTGTGTCTACTCAAATGCTCGCTGTTCTCAATTAAGGCCGATGCTTTGCATGTGGAAGAGGTGGAAATGGGGGAAGACATTACACAGGGTGATAGACAGACCACCCTCAGTTTGTCTTCTCAGCACAAATTGGATTATGAGGAGGAGGAGGAGCAGGAGACGGTTGCCTCCGCTACAGAGGGTAGTACTGTTCAGCGTGGATTGACAGAAAAGGAGGAAGAGGATGAGGAGATTGAGAGTCATCCTCCTGATGACGACAGCGAAGTCTTGCCTGTTGGGACTCTGGCACACATGGTTGACTTTATGTTAGGCTGCCTTTACCGTGACCCACGCGTTTTACGCATTTTGGACAACACCAATTACTGGTTATTTACCCTTCTCGACCCCCCGGTACAAGCAGAACTTCTCATCTCTCCATCCTGTGGTGGAGAGGACAAGCAAAATGGTGCAATACCAAAAGGTCCTTGTGGAAAAATTGCTCCCAAAATTTCCAGCTGACAACGCTAGCGGCAGAGTATGTAGTTTCTTGGGCAACCGAGAAGGGGAGATGAGGGGAACACACAGCAGTTCCAACAGAGGCAGGGCAACACTCACCAAAGCCTGGGACAGTTTCATGGCACCCCGCCAGCACCCTCACCCTGATGCGCGGCCTAGTGTCACAAGGAGGGAAAATTTTTGGAAGATGGTGAAGGAGTACGTAGCAGACCGTGTCAGCATCCTCAATTATCCTTATGTGCCTTACAACTACTGGGTGTCCAAGATGGACATGTGGCATGAACTGGTGCTCTACGCCTTGGAGGTGCTGGCCTGCCCTGCCGCCAGCATTTTGTCAGAGCGGGTATTTAGTGCTGCTGGGGGCATAAAAACTGATAAGCGCATCCGCCTGTCAACTGAAAATGCTGACCGGTTGACTCTTATAATAATGAAGAAGGCCTGGATAGCCCCTGACTTCTCTACTCCACCAGAGGTGTTTTGGAGTGTCGGTGCCTTGTAATTTTTGGCAGCCCTTTTACTTAGTGCATAGGATTTATGAGTGTAGGAGTCCCACTACCTGAACAATTGTACTACAATGTGAATGAGCCCCTCCTTTATGTGATATACAGGTTGTATCGGAGTGCCTTTTCCTTGTAATTTTTGGCAGCACTTGCACTATATATAAAAGTAAATAATATACAGGAAAGAATGTTTCCTAATAATTTTTCCTCTAAAATCTATTTTATCTTCGGTTCTGTGCGTATTATTGTCAGTCTGTAAAAGTGGCATACTACTCGGACAACATCGTTTCCAGCAGCGACCTGGGAGTCCTAGATGCATCCAGACATCCTCCCCATGCTTTTCCCGAACCATTTCAGTGTTTCCATCAATTTCTGACCTTTTCCCATGAACCAGACACCCTCCCCTCTTCAGAGCAGGGGGTGCCTGGTTTAATGCTCGGGTTCTCCCATTGACTTCCATTGGTGTTCCTGAGGTGTTCGACCCGAGCACCGAGCACTTTGGTGCTCGATCAACACTAGTCTCTACAAGTCTTCAGTTTTATTGGGAAATCGGCCCTTTTGTCAATTATCATTTACTGGAGGTTCTGTAATGGAATGTTTCCCCTAGGATCTACTATGGCATCTGGAGTCAGTCCAGGCCCATAAAACAAGTTAGAAGTTGATTTGTAGTGAAAATTTAAACATCTCTGACTCACCTACAGAAGTGCTGGATGTTCTCCTCTTAGCTGCTGCTCTCCTCCAGCATTGTACTACTTATGGACCACAAGCATACTCCTTCTACCGACCTCAAAAATAGACTATGGCCGAGATTTATCAAGACTGGTGCAAAGTAGAACTGGCTCAGTTGCCCAAAGCAACCAGTCAGATTCTACCTTTCATTTTTCAGAGCTCCTTTGGAAAATGAAAGGTGGAATCTGATTGGTTGCTATGGGCATCTAAGCCAGTTTTCCTTTTCACTAGTTTTGATAAATCTCCCCAACCAATGTCAATGTGCCCCTGTTTATCCACCGTGATCTGTCCCTGAGAATTTAGGTCCTTCAAACTCAACTCCATGGTTTTACCCTACGCTAAATCCATGTGACCTAGTGGGTCCACATCTCCAGTTGGTCATTATTTAATGTAAAATAAAGAAGAAAAACTGCCACAATTTGGAACTGCTGATGATAATCCCTTGATGATTTACTCTACATAAATGGTCAAGCATCTCTTAAACCCTGATTCATGTTCTTTGTTCCTAGACCCTGATGGTTGTCTCTGCTAATACAAAAATACAAGAACCTTAACTATTTCTTTAGCAGAGGTAGTGGCATCAATAGAAGTTTCCATAATGGTGCTGGGTTTTGTCACCCAGGACAGAAGGGCCTCTACAACCTTTTCCAGAATAGAAAAAAGACACTTCCACTTCTTCTGTTTTCTAAAAATGTACTGTAGATTCTCTAGAGAGAAATGTATAATGGAGAGAAGTACCCACTACTTACCAACCAGAACTGGCACCTTCTCTCCAGGGGCCCCATATTGCATGCCAATTCTTAGTTAGTGGCCACAATTGCCCTCAGTTGTACAGCTCCCCAAACTCTTGTGAAGAATGTCTGTATAAGGTTGACAAGGAAAGATCCTGATTGACAGGTGATGACAAAGCACTTGAGGGGAGGCAAGGACTAAGCCAACATGATGTTTGACAGTTTTCATCTTCACAACTCCTTTAAGATGTTACCTGCTGTGTATGGACATCAATATGACTTTCTTCTTGAGCGTTTCAAGATACATGGAAGTGATCTTGCATCTTGAATGCCAGTTGGTGGTCTTGAAGAAGCTAGGCAGGTCTACAGAGTGAGCACTTAAAACTCTATGCAAGAATGTTGAATTCAGGCTCTATACAATTTGTGCATTACGATTTAGCAGTCAAAAACCCAGTGGAAATGAGAAACCTTGGCACCGATTCCTTCTTCAGTCCTGGCATGTATATAATTAAGAGATTAATCCGCTTAGGTTGGAGCAGAGACAGAAATAATGCAACCTCCATGGGGCAGAGGCCAGAAGCTTATAGACTACTGGGGAGAAAATGGAGATCTGGTCCAGACGTTTTATCAGGATTATTAGAAACTGGAAGAGACATGGACTTATCTATCACATTATTTTGGAATATAGCATGTACTGCTGCCAAACTATATGCACATTCATTTCCCTCTAACTGCTGGCCTCGGAAAAAAGTAACCTTTCATCAACTGTAATTAAAAATATATTTGTCCAAATCATATAGTGGATATAATTTACACATAAAGCGCACTTTATTTCGAAGGGTCTTAGTGATGTATCTACTTTCATAGAACTACTATTGGTAAACAAATTATTTGGTCTATGCACAGCTATTTAATCACAGGAGGGGGAGCAGAGCTCAAGCCCATATTCGATACGATATTGGTGAGATGTTTCTTCACTAGCTGATGAAGTGATGACGATACAATGGCACAGAACGTATTCCATTGCATGGAACTGACTTAATTTTAACTGACTCTGCCCTCTTTTAGTACCTGGTACTTTGTTGGTACCTGATCTGAGGGGTTCCAAGTGAGCCAAGTCTATTGATTGGTGCGAGAGAATCTTCATGACACTGCTACCAGTTACATTGAGGGGGCATCATAGCCACAGTAGAAAGCAAACTGCCAGGTACCAAGTAGTGTAGGACAGAGCCGGTACCATGCAGTGGAAATTTCTTATGAGTTCCCCTTGGTCTAGCTGTATAGAGACCCAGTATAATGTTTTGTAATGTACTGCTGCCATGCTCCTAGCTGGTCTGCTGATGATTGTGTTGGGTGGGGTAGAGTTTGTGACTCATCGGAGAAAGAAACCATCAGTGGAGGTCCAATTTTGATACTTCTGCCAAAATTGGAGCCTTCACTGCTGATGCAACTTCATTAGCAGAGGTGCAGTGACAATCTCTCTGCTCCCGAGCCCCAAATGCAGTAGGGTTTGCTAAACTGTTGTATTAGACACATGTCTGGTTTCTTCTTGGTTCATTTGGAGGGTATGCTGCTCCACTGTAACATCAGACCACCCTCACACACCTTCATAGCCAACATTCATCTCTCACATCAATGGCATCTGGCGCTCTGCAGTTTTCATGTCACATATTTGCAATGCAAAAATAAATATCTGTAAAGAATACATCAAGGCAACTGGACTTACTGTAGATTTCGTGAAAACGTTTCACTCGTTCTTCCAACGAGCTTTCTCAATTCTCCAAGCTCGTTGGAAGAACGAGTGAAACGTTTTCAAGAAATCTACAGTACGTCCAGTTGCCTTGATTTATTCTTTACAGATATACCATGACCTGGATAAATGAGAACCTTCACAGACAATGCAAAAATAAGTAAGGGTCATAAGTAAGGCTCCACATTTTTGTGATCCGAAAATGCGTAGACATGTATGTATTGTATGTCGGCTTTTAAGGCACGTATGTATTAAAGATGATCACTTTTCTTGGGAAGCTGGATTTTTTTACATTTGGCGCTTGGTTCCTGACGTCTATCTGCGCCTCCCTTGGATTTTGAACAGCCGGTTGAGCACTGCAATCAGATTTTATTTGTACATATTTACAATGGTGCCATTTATCCACTCACA
Organism: Bufo gargarizans; assembly: GCF_014858855.1. Classification (NCBI taxonomy): domain Eukaryota; kingdom Metazoa; phylum Chordata; class Amphibia; order Anura; family Bufonidae; genus Bufo; species Bufo gargarizans. Next base: position 51,583,474 of record NC_058080.1, read on the forward strand.
ATACACTTTCACCACAGCAATTGTTCACATTAAGCAGTTTCAGAAATACTGCCACCCGCGGCTCCAAAGACAATAATCATCCCCTTTTATAACTCTGATAAATCTCCCCTTTTAGCCATAACAGCAATGAGGAAAATGTGTGCAGACCGCCTATTACACACCTTATATTCCCACCGATCCAACTCAGCACACCTTATATACCCACCGAGCCAGCTCACCACACTTTATATACCCACGAGCCAGCTCAGTACACCTTATATACCCACCGGGCCAGCTCAGCACAACTTATATACCCACCGAGCCAGCTCAGCACACCTTATATACCCACCGAGCCAGCTCAGCACACCTTATATACCCACAGAGCCAGCTCAGCACACCTTATATATCCACTAAGCCAGCTCAGCACACCTTTTGTACCCACCGAGCCAGCTCAGCACGCCTTATATATCCACTTAGCCAGCTCAGCACACCTTTTATACCCACCGAGCCACCTCAGCACACCCTTTATACCTACCAAGCCACCTCAGCACACCTTATATACCCACCAAGCCAGCTCAGCACACCTTATATAACCATTGAGCCAGCTCAGCACACCTTATATACCCACCGAGCCAGCTCACCACACTTTATATACCCACCGAGCCAGCTCAGCACACCTTATATACCCACCGAGCAACTCAGCACAACTTATATACCAACCGAGCCAGCTCAGCACACCTTATATACCCACCGAGCCAGCTTAGCACACCTTATATACCCACAGAGCCAGCTCAGCACACCTTATATATCCACTAAGCCAGCTCAGCACACCTTTTGTACCCACCGAGCCAGCTCAGCACACCTTATATATCCACTAAGCCAGCTCAGCACGCCTTATATACCCACCAAGCCAGCTCAGCACACCTTATGTACCCACCGAGCCAGCTCAGCACACCTTATGTACCCACCGAGCCAGCTCAGAATATCTTATATACCCACCGAGCCAGCTCAGCACACCTTATATACCCAACGAGCCAGCTCAGCACACCTTATATACCCAACGAGCCAGCTCAGCACACCTTATATACCCACGAGCCAGCTCAGCACACCTTATATACCCACTGAGCCAGCTCAGCACACCTTATATACCCACGAGCCAGCTCAGCCCACCTTTTATACCCACCGAGCCAGCTCAGCACGCCTTATATACCCACCGAGCCTCCTCAGCACACCTTATATACCCACTAAGCCAGCTCAGCACACAGGACTTCCTTCATGAGCTACACACTGCTGACATCAACAGTAGGAAATGGTCAGAATAATGGGACTTGTTTATCTATCTATCGATAAGTAGTGATATATAGCTTTGCTATTAATCATTTGCCAGTAATCATAGCGTAGCTAAAGGCTCATGGGCCCTGGTGCAAGAGTTCGGCCTGGACCCCCCTTCCCTCAGTGCTTTGTGGCCAGGGACAGGAGAGCACATAGCCTTTGTGCTGCCTGAGGCTCCCCCTTCCCTCCAGCGTGCACTTTCTATAATACTGGTGACTTCTTAGGAGGTACGAGGGTCTTTGGGCCCCCTCAGGCTCCTGGGCCTGGTAGCGACTGCCACCGCTGCACCCCCCATAGCTACGCTGCTGCCAGTATTATATTAAACAGTATTATATGCAGTACTTTTGACCCACTACATAGCAGGTTTTCACCTAATCTTGTTTTGTGGTGTGGCATCCACTGGTGAAGGTCATTTTCAGGGAAGATGGTCAAATATCGGAGACACAAATGTTGTTCTAGACAACAACATGTTCTTGTTATTAACATGCCCATTGATAAGGAGATGGCCCAAATGGCCGGCGGCCAGAAAAATAGATTATAAGCCCCTTGTTTTCGGCAATGAGATCTCTTGGCCACCTCTCCAGCTGGGAGCTCTCCGTGCAGCTTCTGACTTACCTCTATCTTCACCTTTATCTCTTTTCTGTCTTCGTAAACTCCATAATCTTCTCTACAACTTTGCTGGCTGGAGACAAGAGACCTTTCATTTGAAGAGGCAGCAGATTTCTTTCTCTGCATTTCAGTTTTAGATTACTGAATGAGGCATTTACCACAATACATCAATTCCTATTACCTATACTTTCCTATTTTTGTGGAAACTTTCGGAAAAAATGCAGAAGTTGGTCTAAGACGGGAGCGATGGTAGCTTTGAGGACACTTGGCCGTTCACGTCTGCTCTCCATAGTATCGTAGACTCCATTCTGCACGGTGCAGCTGCTTTCAATAAAGCTACAATGAGAGAAGAAGTGGCGGCTGCATGATGACAACGACCGCGGCAAGACGGCGGTTACTTCCCCCTGATCAGTTTCATCTGAATGCTTTATTAAACCAAGCAAAAAACATCACACAAGTGTTACCATCTGTTGCTTATGATTTCTCTTTAGGGTTATCACAGTGTCTAAAAAACAAGCAGATTAAGCAGATTACTCCGGCAATATGCTACTTGGCTAAACACATGAATATATAATCATTGATATGCTAATCCTAAGGAATTCATTACAGAAGTAACAGAGTATTACTAAAAAGTGACACAAGGCAGAGGGAGCTGGTAGCCACGTGGTGTACGGGAAAGGACGTTGTATAGCACCGTTATTAGATTGGACCTTGTACATTTACTGTTCATTTTAATGGTTCAGTTCCTTGGCCCCACAAAAAAGATCGTGGAAAAGGATAGGCATTTTCTATATAGCGCCGGCCCTGTGTGTTACGCAAAATATGGAACGCACGTGGCCGGTACTTGTGGACTGAAAAACACAGCACGTTTATGTGAATGTAGCCTAAGACATCACGCACACGAATGCACTGTATTTTCATTCCGTGTCCGTTCCGTTTTTTTTTAAGACTGTATACGGAACCATTCTTTTTAATGGGTCTGCAAAAAAAATGGAAGGTACTTTGCGTGCATTACGTTTCCGTATTTCCGTTCCGCAAAAAATTGAACATGTCCTATTATTGTCCGGATTACGGACAAGGATAGTACTGTTCTATTAGGGGCCAGCTGATCCGTTCCGCAAAATACGAAATGCATACGGACGTCATCCAGCCAATTTACTTATTTGTATATTTTTGGAGTGTGGGAGTACAGATTACCCGGAGGAAACCCACGAAAGCACAGGAAGAACATACAAACTCCATAAGATGTTGCCCCGGGTTGGATTTAAACCGAAGAACCCAGTGATGCAAGGCACCAATGCTAACCACTGAGCCACCAGGAGAACCCCTTTAAGGACTCTACTTTGCAATGAAACTGATTCATTACAGGACAATATTGTGAATGCTATCATAACCTTTTGACAAGCTGCAATTCACAATACATCCACTGGGTGGCTATACAGTATATAGATGCTGTCGGAATCTGTACTTGTAGGTGGGGTCAGCGATGAGAGACTTCACTGGCTCCAAAGATTAAAAAATACAAATCACAGTTTATTTGTCCAAAATGATACAACAGAAGCCAAGGCTAAATGTTCACTTTGATCAAGTTCGCAATCATAAACATAAAGAAAATACCTGCTCGTCTGGGCGCTAACTAAACAGTGGTTTTCTCACCTATACTCAGCATCAACATTAGATCAGGCACTGGCACTGAATGAGAAATTCTAACTTGTATTTATTCCCACAATAATGAGCACAACAGATACACCTGGGTTTGCCTCAGGCTAGGAGAAAGTGGTGTACTGGAGTAGGGAGGGAATGGCAAGTCTCACTACCGACACCTTCCTTACATTCTGTAAAAATTCAGCCGATAATACAATTGGAACAAAGTGCCTCAGCAAACTACACTTTGCTGAAACAAACTAGCTTTCTGGATTCTTTTGACCTCAACCAACTGAGCATTTTAGGCGCGATATACACCCTCTCTAGTACTTTACAATGCATACAGGATAGACATCTTGTGACATAATATTACATCATCATGTTGTGTTGTTGAAGAGTTGGTCAACTTGTGACAGGCATATCAGGAGGACATGTCCAGCCATAGGAAAGGAAAGATCTGTATATCAGCCTTGGCTACATGGGCACCCAAATGTTAAATCTATTGTTTGTAGATATCTACAAGAGGCTTGCCTAATTGTATTGCTGATGCTCTCTTGCCAGCTTCCACCTGATGTGATGATAGGAGTTATAGTCAGGAGGATGCGCTCTGCTTTATTTACCGATTCTCTAATTCCATTAATTTCTCCACCATTCCTTGCCATTATCTTGGAGGAGGAGGCGTTCAGCTCGACATTTCTCCGCTTTATTATATTAGTCTAGTTTGAAAAGAAGGGATGTCTGCCAGCTGAATGTAGACACAGGGCTGAACAAGGGGAACGCTATCAGCTTTTATTCCTCTCGCTTCCTGAACAGAAATCAACACAATTACTCCGGAATCTCCTCATAGTGTTGGCTCAATGAACTCGCTGCCAAAAATCTTCCCTTCTGAATTTTATTTATAATTTGCGGCTTTGAACTATGTTCACTAATTCAATATTTATTACCAATTCATAACACGATATCTGACTCTATGGAACACTCAGAGCTTGAGAATATAATGTTACATCACGAATGGCTGTGTAGTGGAAGTAAATCTGCTGTTGTAGCCCAAAATACTGCCAAAGATCTTTTACTTTTATTTTGAGTCTCTGTTTAGTTTCTTATTTGCATAATGGTTACCTGATGTATTCCCAGGCCGGTCTTAATACCTCCTATAGCTGGCGGTGGATCCGCTGGCGTTATGTAGAGATGCCAGCCTCTACCTAACTTTGGCTTCTAAATGTAAGAGCTTCCTTGCTGTCTAACATTTAGACCATTTTCTACACGTAAAACCAGGTCTACCGGCCCATCCCCTTCACCGTCCACGCCATGGCCACTTTTTTAGACCTGGTGTGAGCTGGGAAACAACACAGATTGCGGCGCAAAGGACCTCTGCGCCAGAAATACACCCTCTTTTTATCAAATGCCCACAGTCTATGACGTTCATTTGCACAAATTGGACATATGGACAGTGGTTGTCATTGGGAGATAACCTTTTCTATATCAGAATAATACATAGAGCAAGAAATATAGAAGAGTCATATGCCATATCAAAAAAATACTAATACCATGTAACACACAGAGCTTGAGAATGTAACACATTTTTATTTAATTTAATTATTGTTATAACCTTGAAACCTTGAAATAAGCTGCTGTTGACAGATCATTATTATTTTTTTTGACTATGTTTAGATTTTTATGTACATAATTGTTACCAGATGTGAATGGAATTTAAATGGTTAATTATATTCCTATTTCACCCTCCATGTTTTCTAAGCATATACCCAAAAATAGTGATGTATTGATATTGCAAGATTAAAGGGGTTTTCCCCTTCAGGATAGATCTGATCGGTGGGGGTCCAACACACAGGACTCCCGCCAATCAGCTGTTCTAGAAGGCACCGGCGCTCCTGTGAGCACTGCAGCCTTTTCCCAGCTTTTCCTAGGCCATGTGATGACACATTCATCTGTCACGTGGCCTAGGAGCAGCTCAGCCCCATAAAAGGGAAACGGGCTGAGCTTAGATACCAAGCACAGCCGCTATACTATATATGGCTCTGTGCTTAGTAAGTGCTCACAGGAGAGCCGGTGCCTTCTGATTGGCAGGAGTCCTGGGTGCCGGACCCCGACCGATCAGGTACTGGTGATCTATCCCAAAGATAGGTCATCAGTATCAAATTCTCGGAAAGCCCCTTTAGTACAGCATTATTAGATGTTCAGGTGTCAATGAGCTAAGACTAATTAAGGATTCATTAAAACATTTACACTAAATAAATACTTTGAGATCTGTCAATAGCCAATCTACTCTAGTTGTTGATGATTTCTGCTGTATAGGCCATGTGGTGCACAAGGGCACTATATGAAAAGACACTCTGAGATTGTGGTATCTGGGTGGGTGTTTTTCGTGGTCCTGACTTTGCTTCCCCACAGCTCCCCAGCTCTTAACAGTGTGCAGGAGGTAGGAAGTACAAGTTTGCTTCCCCTGCTCCAGGCTACCTCTCATCACTAAAGTGCTCAGCTTCTCTGTGGCCCTATCTATGCCCTGAGGTGAGGCAGTCTCCCACCTCTACTTGCTAGCTAACTATCACATAGGCAGAGTCGGACTGGCCCACAAGATTACCAGAGGATCCTCAGATGGGTCAAAGCTCTGACATAACTAATAAAATAGGGCTCTTATGGTCCTATATACACAGAGGGCAGGCTCTCAAAATAATTTTCTCTGGTAAGCCCAAGGGACTTCAGCCTGACTTTGCACAAAAGAGTATTGCCTGCTCTGTCTCCAGCATCAACCTCTTCTCATCTCACTGTCTAAGTTGCCTGTATGTACAGACCACAAGGTTCTGCAGAGTACTTCTATTTATCCCCTCCAGGTATGTGTTCTCAGCATGAGCATAATCTAGGTGTGACCCTTCCACTCACTTTCATATGACCAAATGCAAAGTGAAAGGGGGAAAATAATTGCTATTATAATTGTTCATTCAGCATTGCTCATAATACAGGAAATGGTTGATGTCAGCATCACTAGTGGTCTAGTGCACTTTGGGGTTGATGTCAGCCTCCCTGATGGTCTAGGGCAGTAAGGCTATTATGCCAGCATTCTTGGTGGCCTAGTGCAGTATGCAGTTGATGTCAGAATCTCTGGTAGTCCAGTGCAGTAAGGTATTGATGTCAATATCCTTGGTGGTCTGATACATTGATACATTAAGGAGTTGATTTCAACATCCTTGGTGGTCTAGTGCAGTAAAGGGTTAATGTTGGAATCCCTGGTGGTCTAGTGCAGTAAGGGGTTGATGTCGGAATCCCTGGTGGTCTAGTGCAGTAAGGGGCTGATGTTGGAATCCTTGGTAGTCTAGTGTAATAAGAAATTGATGTAAGCATTCCTGGTGGTCTTGTGCAATAAGGGGCTGATCTCGGAATCCTTGGTGGTCTAGTGCAATAAGGAGTTGATGTAAGCATTCCTGGTGGTCTTGTGCAATAAGGGCTTGATGTCAGTATGTCTAGTTGTATACTGCAGTAAGGGCTTGATGTCAGCATCCCTGGTAATCTAGTGTAGTACGTGGTTGATGTTTGCATCCCTTGTGGTCTAGTACAGTAGGAGGTTGATGTCAGTATCTTTGTTGATGTAATACAGTAACTAGGGGTAATATTTTTTGTGGTCATGCCTTTAGTCTAGAAGGTTTCACACCTCCCTGCGCCCATCAGGAGGTCTTTTTTGGTTATGGCCATGGTCAATGACCATGAACAAATCCAAACCAGCCTAGCCATTTCTGTCAATCTAAAAACATTCTGGACTGGGAGGTAATTAGTTTTTCATGCAGACCTCTGGTTCCTTGGGCTGAAGAAACAGTCTACGACCTCTCATGGGCTTCGTAGTGCTTGTCTACCCACTAGGGCCATTATCTTTATAATTGTTCTTTGTTTTGCAGGGAAATGTTAGTAAGCCAAGAGTGACACTTGCAATGATATGTATGCTGGACAAGCAGAAGCTGCTGAGCAAGGCTACTTCTCCTATCCGAGGACCTCATCTACTGTATGTTTTCCTTCTGATTGTGCATTTTTTTAATCTCTGTGTCTGATAAGAGCAGGCTCGGACTGGCCCACAGGGATACAGGTGAATCCCCCGGTGGGCCCCTAAGCAAGGTGGGCCCCTAGTCTCCCACCCCCTGCACAAGTGGCACATAACACAGTAGACTTACTGCACTACATACATGTATTCAATGTACAGCACCTCCACCAGCCGGTGTTCATAGAAAAAAACATTTTTTAGCATATAAAAAACATGTTAGATTATTTATTATATTTGAATGTATCCGTATGTTGGGCCGCAGGCATCCCAGTCCGACACTGCATAAGAGTCAAAGAAACCAACATGCACCAGGCAACAACTCAGGCAGTGACCATGAGATGATTCATCAGGTAATAAATTATGAATGTGCCATTCTATCTACATGGGGTTGATTTATTACAGAGGACTAAATTGGCTGCGGAGAACAATTAGCTACAGAAAGTTTTCAGAAAATACATTTTTAAACTGTTCTCCGCTGGAGTCATTTGTAGTAAAAAATAGGACTGTATATCTGGTGAGAACCACAGCGTCTGATATATGGCACACAGCTTTCTACTACTGATTAGCATTAATGGATGCAGGTTATATTATAATAGGGTATGGAGAGCGGATTTCATGACCTTGGTTTCAGATGGACCTTTCCTGTGTGCACTGAAGGAAACCAGTAAAAATGTTGAATATAGTGTTAATGTCATATATACAGGAGAGAGGTCCCAACAGGAAAACCCAGAAAAGGCTGTTCATAGAGGACAGTGCATGGGTGCACACAGAGCAGAAGCAACTCACCTTGAGTACTGGAACCTCACATCATGGGGGTATTTAGAATATTAATGTGAATGTCCAATTTTGACTAAATAGGTCTGTGGCGAAACCAACCTCTCCACTGGGTTTTAGAGGGGCCTGTTTGCCAGCCTCTTGCCTCAGGATTATGGCCCATATACTAACTTTGAAGGAGAAGACAGACCGGCCGCACAGCCTAAATCTGTGGAACTGTTTTGGGCAGGAAAGCCATGCTTGCGGTCGGCCAAATGTGACTTCCATGGAATTCAGGAACCCCTGCTCGGATCTGGGTGATTTTTGGATATGTTGTTCACCCAGATCAGAGCTATCCATGGATGTATAAATTATGGGGATATGTGGGGTTATGAGGTGGTTTATGTGTTTTGGGGAAAAATGTGTGTTTTCTGCCTGTTAGTGATTAAGTTAGCCCATTATGTTTGGTAATTGTATCACAGGCAGAGCCCATTGTGTTTTGGTAATTGTATTTTGTTGATTGCGTCAAAGACAATGCCTATTCTGTTATTCAGTGCGTCACAGGCAATGCCATTGTGTTTGTTAATTGCGTCACAGACAATGCCATTGTGTTTGTTAATTGCATCACAGGCAATGCCATTGTGTTTGTTGAATGTATAGTTTTTGTGTTTAAACTGTAAGGATTGGCTGCTATGTTATGTCCTCAGTTTCCAAAATGTGTATATAAGTCAATGCTTGTGTGTTCAATAAAGAGACATGCTTTAGCCCTTCATGAAGTTTTGGCTCATGTTTGGGGGATGGGATAATTACACTCTTGGGGATTGCTATATCACAATACTCCCCTGATTATAAGCTTATGTAAGAGCTTGTTCGTGGTTCCTGCTCTGTAGATTCAGGAGAGGTTCACCCACTGGAAGCTGAAGCCCGGTCTTGGGTCCAGCGTGGGTGGAGGACGGTGAGACCCCAACCAAGCTGCGGCGGTTTGTGGGGTCTGTGGTGGTTATGGTGTCAAGTGGAGTGCTTGGAGCCCTCGGGAAGCACTAGGAGCATCCATCAATGGAGGTACCCAGTCAGGGTGCCAGGAGATCCGTTACAAGGTCAACACATTTTGTATTGATTATTTCTTAATTGATCTTTTTAGCAATTCAATTATTTATTTATTTTGTGATACAGAGCTCCACGTCCTGAGCATAGCCAGGTAATGCATGATAAACTGCTAACTGCTTGCAGTCACCACTAGAGGGAGCTTAGGAGCTTAATGCATACAGCTTGTAAACTGAACTGTATAATAAATCAGTATGCAGTAAACTCCTTAGCTCCCTTTAAAGGTATTTGCAGGAGGGCAGATGGTATCATTTAAAGGGATTTTCTAGGAGTGGAAAATTGATGCCTATCCCACTATCCAAGGACAGGTCATCAATATTAGATTAGGGGGAGTCTGACAACTGGCACTGCCACCGATCAGCTGTTTGAAGAGACTGTAACTCTCTGGTGTTCAATTTGTTTTCCACAAAGCATACCAAGCAGAGCGCTGAACATTGTATAGTAGATGTGCTTGATATTGTAGCTCAGTCCCATTAAAGCGGTTTTCCGAGACATTTATACTAATTAATGGGGGTCAGACACTCAGGAACCCCATCAAGCAGAGGTTTGAGAAGGCATCAGCCCTCACTGTATCGCCGCGGCCCTTTTGTAGCTTAGCCAAGGCCATGTGATGTCACATTCGGTCACAGGCCTAGACTCAGCTCAGCCCCATTGAAGTCAATGTGGCTGAGCTGCAATACCAAGCACAGCCACTGTGCATAGTATGGCACTGTGTTTGGTGAGTTGAGAGAAGGCCGTGGCACTACCGTGATCCCAGGTGCCTTTTCAAACTGCTAATCAATGAGGTTTCCCGCTGTCAGACCCTCACCAATATGATACTGATAACTTCTCCAAACAAAGAGATTGGCGGGGGTCCAGGCAGTGGCGACTCTAGGAACAATATATAGGGGGGAGGGGCACATAAGACACCACAGTAAAAAATAGGGGGGCACTAATCATTTTCACCACTTAATCATACTACAAAAAAAAATAGGTATATATAAATAAAATTACAAAATATGAGAGTATTGCGGTATGCAGGGATACCTTTTCATTGTACTAACCTAATACTTAAAAGACAAACTTTCAAGAGATTTCCTTTTTTCCTCGGTATGCATTATAGCACCACACTACTGTACATTTATTACATTTATTATCAAAAGCATCATACATAACAAAAAAAAAATGTTTTACTGTCCCCAAAAACAGACATTAAAGGGTTTCTACCATCAGAATTTCTATTATGTAGCTGGAAATACAAATTTATGTGCATAGAAGTATGGATTATATCCCAATAGCCCATAGAACTGATAAAGAAGATAGATTTGTTTTCCTCCATTGTTATTTGCATGGTACTGTCTGTATACTGGCATTTGTGTATGTTCCTCCTCCTTTTGCTATGTCTGTCATGTCATACCTGGCGGACTTTATTGGCTCCGGTTCTGGTAATGGGTGACTTTAATGATGTCATGGACCTGGAGGTAGATAGGTACTCTAAGGACCATGTTTATCAAGCAGATAAGGATAAATCAATACCGCTAAGAAGGGCCTCCCGGGAAATGGCATTGACAGACATTTGCCGATATTTATATGGGTAAAAAAAGTATTGTCTTGTTTCAGTCGGGCAAATAATGTGATGTCCAGAATAGATTTAGCTTTAGCTAACCCTGATTTTTTGGATTGTGTAATGAAAATGAAGTATGAAGTACACATGATATCTGAGTACTCTGACGATAAAAATTAGGAATGTTAAAAAGAAAACAAGGAGCTTTAGACTAAACCCCCACTGGATCAAGTTGGTTAAAGATCAGGAAAATATAACAAGGGAGATCCGGGAATTTTGGCTACTGACTGCTCCATCAGCACCCTTGCATATAGTGTGGGACTCTTTTAAAGCGTTTTTGCGAGGAGTCTACATAGCTAAAATAAACTGGGAAAAAAAGAATATGCAGCAAAAGAATTATCTCTTAAAAAAAGGGTCCAAATGTTACGGCCCGAAGCAGGGAAACCTGGAAATCTTCTCTCATCCTTGATCCAAAACCCAAAAATGTATTAGAATCAAAAATATGAAGTTGGGAAACGGAGAAATTACCACATGCCCGGAGGAGATTGAGCGGGAGTTTGTAGAGTATTATAAAACCTTATATACAAATAACAAAAACCAGCAGGATGGAGACGTGGAAAAGTTCTTGGAGGATATCAACCTCCCAAAATTAACAGAGCAGGAGTGTGAAATACTAAACCGACCTATAGAATTAAAGGAACTATTAGAGGTGGTTGGGACTATTCAGGGAAACTCTTCCCCAGGTACAGACGGACTTCCGTTCGAAATCTATCGCCAATATGGGGACACAATTCTGCCAATGTTATTACAGGTTGTAAATAACACTTATCAGACAGGAGAGCCCCCTGTATCCTTATCCGAAGCAGTGATTACACTTATCCTGAAAAAGGGCAAAGATGAGGGAGAGATCGGGGCGTATCACCCGATCTCCCACTTAAATACAGATTATAAAATGTGCGCAAAAATATTCGCTAATAGGCTAAAAGGGAGTCATTGAAAGGCTAATTCATCCAGATCAAACCGGATTTATACCCAAGAGATTGGTACAATCTATATACGCAGAGCTTTTTTAAATATGCAGGTTGAGCATGGGGCGGTTCCTGCTCCATCCTGTCATTGGACGCTGAGAAGGCGTTCGACAGGGTTAATACTTTATAAGATGGGTTCAGATCCTATATAATCACCCCAAAGCCAAAATTAATATCAATGGAATATGGTTCGAGCAAATAGAGCTGTATAGAGGAACAAGACAGGGATGCCCCCTTTCCCGCGCCTGCGCCGTCCACTTCTTTATTCGGCGCAGGCGCAGTGAGTGAAGGACGCGCTCCTGGTGCCAGCTTCCTCACTGTGCCTGCACCGACTTCTTCACAGTGAGGAAGCCAAAACCAGGAGTGCGTCATTCAATCACTGCGTCTGCGCCAAATAAAGAAGTGGACGGCGCAGGCGCGGGATTTTGGCAGCAATGCTGCAAACTCGTATGTCACTCAAGAGGAGCGGGGCAGGCTAGATGGAGGACCTGGGCGGGATAAAGGGTGAGTGGACCGAGCCTCTAGGTGCTGAATCAACGCCCACATAGCACCTAGAGGCTCATTCATATTATAAAAGTGTGTTTTTTAGGAGAACGGCCTCAGGGACAAATGTATAAAGAACACTGTTCTGTACTGCTGACATTAGCACATCGCTGAGGTCAGCTGCATAACAGAAATTCTGATGGTAGAAACCCTTTAAACTACATTTATAATAAAACAATTTACTTACAAAAGAAGCTATTCAGTCGTCTGCTGTGCCACCCTCTGCTTGCTTCCGCGGATTCTTTCCCCTCCTTTCTGTCTCTCCTCAGTGTGCAAGCGCACTGTTATGGGGATCTGTGGATGACACTGTTATGGGGATCTGTGGATGACACTGTTATGGGGATCTGTGGATGACACTGTTATGGGGATCTGTGGATGACACTGTTATGGGGATCTGTGGATGACACTGTTATGGGGATCTGTGGATGACACTGTTATGGGGATCTGTGGATGACACTGTTATGGGGATCTGTGGATGACACTGTTATGGGGATCTGTGGATGACACGGTTATGGAGGAGCTGTGGATGACACTGTTATGGGAGATCTGTGGATGAAACACTGTTATGGGGGCATCTGTGGAATGCACTCTGTTATGGGGTATCTGTGGATGACACTGTTATGGGTGATCTGTGGATGACACTGTTGTGGGGGATCTGTGGATGACACACTGTTATAAAGAATCTGTGGATGACACTGTTATGGGGATCTGTGGATGACACTGTTATGGGGATCTGTAGATGACACTGTTATGGGGATCTGTAGATGACACTGTTATGGGGGATCTGTGGATGACACTGTTATGGGGGATCTGTGGATGACACTGTTATGGGGATCTGTAGATGACACTGTTATGGGGATCTGTAGATGACACTGTTATGGGGATCTGTAGATGACACTGTTATGGGGATCTGTAGATGACACTGTTATGGGAGATCTGTGGATGACACACTGTTATGGGGCATCTGTGGATGATGCACTGTTATGGGGGATCTGTGGATGACACTGTTTTGGGGATCTGTGGATGACACTGTTTTGGGGATCTGTGGATGACACTGTTATGGGGATCTGTAGATGACACTGTTATGGGGATCTGTAGATGACACTGTTATGGGGATCTGTAGATGACACTGTTATGGGGATCTGTAGATGACACTGTTATGGGAGATCTGTGGATGACACACTGTTATGGGGCATCTGTGGATGATGCACTGTTATGGGGGATCTGTGGATGACACTGTTTTGGGGATCTGTGGATGACACTGTTTTGGGGATCTGTGGATGACACTGTTATGGGGGATCTGTGGATGACACTGTTATGGGGATCTGTGGATGACACTGTTATGGGGCATCTGTGGATGACACTGTTATGGGGATCTGTAGATGACACTGTTATGGGAGATCCATGGATGAAACACTGTTATGGGGCATCTGTGGATGATGCACTGTTATGGGGGATCTGTGGAGGACGCACTGATATGGGGGATCTGTGCATAACACTGTTTTGGGGATCTGTAGATGACACTGTTTTGGGGATCTGTGGATGACACTGTTGTGGGGGAATCTGTGGATGGGATCTCTGTATCTCTGGATGACACACTGTTATGGGGAATCTATGGCTGACATGTTATGGGGGATCTGTGGATGACGCACTGTTATGGGGGATCTGTGGACAACTCTGTTATGGGGTATCTGTGGATGACACTGTTATGGGTGATCTGTGTATGACACTGTTATGGGGATCTGTGTATGACACTGTTATGGGGATCTTTGGATAGCACACTGTTATGGGGGATCTGTGGATGACATTGTTATGGGCATCTGTGGAATGCACACTATCATGGGGGATCTGTGGATGACACTGTTATGGGGAATCTGTAGATTACACTGTTATGGGGGATCTGTAGATGACACTGTTATGGGTGTTCTGTAAATGACACTGTTATGGGGATCTGTGGATGACACGGTTATGGAGGATCTGTAGATGACGCACTGTTATAGCGGATCTGTGGATGATACAATGTTATGGGGATCTGTGGATGACACATTTTTATGGGGATCTGTGGATGACACATTTTTATGGGGATCTGTGGATGACACTGTTATGGGGATCTGTGGATGACACTGTTATAGAGGATCTGTGGATGACGCACTGTTATGGGTATCTGTGAATGATACATTGTTATGGGGGATCTGTGGATAACACTGTTATGGGGGATCTTTGGATGACGCACTGTTATGGGTATCTGTGAATGATACATTGTTATGGGGGATCTGTGGATAACACTGTTATGGGGGATCTGTGGATGATACACTGTTATGGGGATCTGTGAATGATACACTGTTATGGGGGATCTGTGGATTACACTGTTATGGGCATCTGTGGATGACACTGTTATGGGGGATCTTTGGATGACACACTGTTATGGAGGATCTGTGGATGACACTGTTATGGGGATCTGTGGATGACACTGTTCTGGGCGTCAGTGGATGACACTCAACCACAACCACACTCAAATCCAACTGGTCAAACTTGTTAAATGGCTCCCAAACACAATATGCACAATAACCCCTCCCCCCCCACCTCCCCAACACTTAATTAACCCCTTCATGAACTAAAAAAAAGCTCAACTCATAACACACAACAATTTGGCTGGGTGGGCTGGCAGGGGAGGGGTTAATAAGTGATGGATGGCCTTGTGTTTACTAGGAAAAGACCTGTGACAGGTGCAAAGCGATGTCCTAACTGTATCCCCCCACTCCTGCCAGACACAATGCAATTAATAACACCCCCACCCCCTCCCCTTCACAATGATAATGCACTCTACTCACTGACTGCGTTTGTTCAAGAAGTAGATTACCTCAGCAGCCGCGCTGCGCTCCAGGATCTGATCCTCCTAGTCCTTCCACTTCCTGTCGCTGCGCCTGCAAACCAGAATTGACTGGCGGTGCGGCCGCGCGATTCTGCAGGCAGCGCGTGTGACATCACGTCAGTGTGCTCTGCGCAGTGACTGTCTGTTATGTTTCAGATCGCCGACCGCATTACGTAACATTTTAAATTTAAAGGGTAAGGGGAATTAGCAGCGGAGGGACACACGGGGGGGGGGGGGGCAAGGAACGATATGGGGGGGGGGGTAATTGCCCCCCCCCTTGTCCCCCTGTAGCGAGACACCTATGGTCCCAGGAGTGGGACTCCCAATGATCAGATACTGATAACCTATCCAAACAAAGAGCTGATCGGCAGGGGTCCCTGGTATCAAACTCCCACCAATCAGATGCTGCAGACCTATTCTGAGGATAGGTCATCAGTCTAAAACTCTCGGGCTGAGCTGCCTCTCGGCCATGTGACCACTGAATATGACATCACTGGCCTAGGAGGAGGCCTCAGCACTCACCGGAGTGCCATGGCCTCTTCAAACAGACGATTGATGGGGATGGCGGATGGCGGACCCCCACCAGTCCGATAGTGATGACCTATCCTGAGACTCTATATGGCCATATTCAAGCTTCCTCGACCACAAACGTAGTTTTCAAAAGTGATGTGAATACATGCCCAGTGGGAAAATTGCCCGGGTCCCACTTGCCCGGCTACAAAGACATACAAGGAACATTGGCTCCTAGTGAAGACAGTAAGCAGAGATCTTGAACAGTGTGAGAAATTCATACACAAAACATAAAAGTATTTACTACATTAACATTAATGTTCTGAAACCGGAATACCTCTTTAAATAACGATTGCCATTGATTTTACAAATTATTTATTGAGCAAAAATAAAACATCTTGCACCTGTTTTTCTTTCTTTAAATCCTTCTACCCGGTAAATGTCAATAGTCTTGCAGGGATATGAGCTGCGCGGTACATTAAACGAGAGATGGGCAGACAGGCTGCCGGATGGTTCTAAGATACAGTGTACATAGCACGCTCTGAATACATCTACCCACACAGCCTCCGGCACACCTGACTACAAAGGTAACAATTATCCAAATAGCGGGAAAAAAAAATATCAAAACGGAGGAAAAAGTGCCGTTCTCATTTTAAGAAACAGAAATTGAAATTTTGTTCGATGTTCTCTCTTTTGTCATAAATTCTAAGCTGCTGTAAGTCCCGTCAGGGGAAAGCACATTATTGTCACTCCAAATCACGAACAGAGAATTAAACCGTTTAATTGGTCAGCTGGGGAGCGAAAGTGTTCTTTATTTTTAGTAAAAGGCTCGGCGTCAGCCTTGTCACTCTGATAATAGCAGAGCGCGTTCATTTGTGGCGAGCTGTAAGTGCTTACGTTCCGAGTGAATCATGATTTCTCTGCCGTACCTGCTCCCTCCCTGCAAGCTTGCAGCGTCTGGGCGACTTTTTTGAGATACTGAAAGGGACTGCGTGTTATCTGAAACATTATCTGACTCCAGGTTGAAATCTTAAAGGGTAGGCGCAACTTCGACATGAAAAAAAAAAGTTTCCGCCGAATTTTGTGATTACGCTGAGTAACAAAAAGTTACATTAAGCTTTATTCTGTTTATTCACTTATTAATTCACCCCCCTCCCAACCTGATATTCAGCGTATGACCTGCTCCTACATTTCTAGTCTGGACATGTCTCTCCCTGTATTATATGCTGCATGTTATATCACTCTTGCCCGCTGCAGTGGGGGCCTTCTGCACTTGCCAGCAGGTCCTCCTCAGCCTGCCCATTGAGTGTTTCAGCAACCCGACTTTTAGAGGGCCTGAGCATGCACACCATGTTCTTCCTCAGCCAATAGTCTGGCAAACTTGGGGTACTTAAGGCACCTTCTTTCTGGTTGGGTGCCTGAGCAATAGGTTCATCTAACTTGCTATTCCCTGAGAAGGCATGCTGTTCCTTTTTCCTGTTTGTTTACTGAGCTTTGCCTAATTCCTGATTCCAATTTTCTACTGCCTGACCACTGCCTGATTACTGTATTGACCCTTTGCAGCACGCCCTGACCTTCAAAATGTTTTAAGGATTCACACATGTTCTACCTGCCCTAACCGTAGCCTGTTTCTGATGAGTTTTGCCTGATATCTTTGTGCTCTGCACTGGTGTCTCTGGCCCTCATGGGTCCAATGTCAACCATACAGGGACTACTTTGGGAGATAGTGGCCTGGTGCCTCCCCTTCAGCCAAATCCAGATCCCTTTATCGGGGTTAAAGGGTGAAAAACAGGGGCTGCCAGGATAATGCTTTACGATTAGCCCAAAGTCAAACCTGTTGGTTGACACATTGGTTCCACACCCACTGCCGAAACACTGCAGCATTCCCGGGCTGACTGATCCTTCTACAGCCTTTTAGAGATTTCTTCTTCCTTGCAGTGACAGTTACTGACCCTGAGTGTATGATTTCCCTCTCTCTCCTCCTGCAGAGTTTGCCATGGTTGCTCTGCCATCTGTCTATACTTTATGTTGCATATTGTGAGGCAGTGACAGGCCTCATATACGAAGAAAGATATGTGTCTCCTAGAATGGTGCAAAAAACCTATTAGAGGAGGGCGTTCACCTGGTCTAAGGTGAGGCCAGGTGCGATAATCATTTCAGGATACAGCAATCCTTAGTGTGTGAGAAAAGTAGTTAGTCCCCAGGGAACATACCTACAGAGGGCCTGTGTGGTCCCAGCCAGGAGGGCTGGGGGGGGGGGGGCACAAGGCTGAGGAAGCCTGCGTTTAGGGGGACCCAGCGACGCCTGAAGAAGAAAGGTGTCGCACAGTCAGAGTCAGAAGGACTGCTGGACCATATCCCCCCAAGGTATTTCACTGCTTCCACTAGGCAGACTGCTAGGTTGCACTGGTCACAGCTAGGAGGCTGTCTGACCGAAGCTGAATACTGCAGTGTGAACACTGACCTAGAAGTGAGTGAGAGGGACCTCTGTATAGCGAGTGCCTAGCCGGGCAAGCGTTTATTGTTTTGTGTTGATGTAACACATTGTGAGGTGAAGCTGCGACTTCATTGTGCCGAGTAGCGCCAAACTTGGAAGTGTGATGTGCTGTGTGACAAATAAAGCACAGTTTGAGCTTGAAAACCCCCAGTTTGATGAGAAGTCTGTCATTGCCGACCCCTGAGAGAGAGCGATCCCTTACAATATGTGATTGTAAACTACCTGGTGTGTGCTTTCCTTCTTATCTGCAGACTGTGATCCCTCCTTGGATGTTCTTCCCTTCTACATCTCTTATCTGCTGCGTACAACCTCTTCCTCCTCTCTATGTTCCTCCCTTCTAAATATCTTATCTGCTGCGTACAACCTCTTCCTCATCTCTATGTTCCTCCCTTCTACATCTCTTATCTGCTATGTACAACCTCTTCCTCCTCTCAATGTTCCTCTATTCTACATCTCTTATCTGCTGTGTACAACCTCTTCCTCCTCTCTATGTTCCTCCCTTCTACATCTCTTACCTGCTGTGTACAACCTCTTCCTCCTCTCTATGTTCCTCCCTTCTACATCTCTTATCTGCTGTGTACAACCTCTTCCTCCTCTCTATGTTCCTCTATTCTACATCTCTTATCTGCTGTGTACAACCTCTTCCTCCTCTCTCCTATGTTCCTCCCTTCTACATCTCTTAACTGCTGTGTACAACCTCTTCCTCCTCTCTATGTTCCTCCATTCTACATCTCTTATCTGCTGCGTACAACCTCTTCCTCCTCTCTCCTATGTTCCTCCATTCTACATCTCTTATCTACCGTGTACAACCTCTTCCTCCTCTCTCCTATGTTCCTCCATTCTACATCTCTTATCTGCTGTGTACAACCTCTTCCTCCTCTCTCCTATGTTCCTCTATTCTACATATCTTATCTGCTGTGTACAACCTCTTCTTCCTCTCTCCTATGTTCCTCCCTTCTACATCTCTTATCTGCTGTGTACAACCTCTTCCTCCTCTCTATGTTCCTCCCTTCTACATCTCTTATCTGCTGCGTACAACCTCTTCCTCCTCTCTCTATGTTCCTCTATTCTACATCTCTTATCTGCTGTGTACAACCTCTTCCTCCTCTCTCCTATGTTCCTCCCTTCTACATCTCTTATCTGCTGCATACAACCTCTTCCTCCTCTCTATGTTCCTCCCCTCTACATCTCTTATCTGCTGCGTACAACCTCTTCCTCCTCTCTCTATGTTCCTCTATTCTACATCTCTTATCTGCTGCATACAACCTCTTCCTCCTCTCTATGTTCCTCCCTTCTACATCTCTTATTTGCAAAATGTACAACCTCTTCCTTCTCTCTCCTATGTTCCTCCCTTCTACATCTCTCATCTGCTGCATACAACCTCTTCCTCCTCTCTCCTATGTTCCTTCCTTCTACATCTCTTATCTGCTGTGTACCTCGTCCTCCACTCTCCTATGTTCCTCCATTCTACATATCTTATCTGCTGTGTACAACCTCTTCCTCCTATCTCCTATGTTCCTCCCTTCTACATCTCTTATCTGCTGTGTACAACCTCTTCCTCCTCTCTCCTATGTTCCTCTATTCTACATATCTTATCTGCTGTGTACAACCTGTTCCTCTTCTCTCCTATGTTCCTCTCCTCTAAATCTCTTATCTGCTGCGTACAACCTCTTCCTCCTCTCTATGTTCCTCCATTCTACATCTCTTATCTACTGTGTACAACCTCTTCCTCCTCTCTCCTATGTTCCTCCCTTCTACATCTCTTATCTGCTGTGTACAACCTCTTCCTCCTCTCTCCTATGTTCCTCTATTCTACATATCTTATCTGCTGTGTACAACCTCTTCCTCCTCTCTCCTATGTTCCTCGCCTCTAAATCTCTTATCTGCTGCGTACAACCTCTTCCTCCTCTCTATGTTCCTCCATTCTACATCTCTTATCTACTGTGTACAATCTCTTCCTCCTCTCTCCTATGTTCTTCCATTCTAAATATCTTATCTGCTGTGTACAACCTCTTCCTCCTCTCTCCTATGTTCCTCCCTTCTACATCTCTTATCTGCTGTGTACAACCTGTTCCTCCTCTCTCCTATGTTCCTCCATTCTACATATCTTATCTGCTGTGTACAACCTCTTCCTCCTCTCTGCTATGTTCCTCCCTTCTAAATCTCTTATCTGCTGCGTACAACCTCTTCCTCCTCTCTATGTTCCTCCATTCTACATCTCTTATCTACTGTGTACAACCTCTTCCTCCTCTCTCCTATGTTCCTCCATTCTACATACCTTATCTGCTGTGTACAACCTCTTGCTCCTCTCTCCTATGTTCCTCCCTTCTTCATCTCTTATCTGCTGTGTACAACCTCTTCCTCCTCTCTCCTATGTTCCTCTATTCTACATATCTTATCTGCTGTGTACAACCTCTTCCTCCTCTCTCCTATGTACCTCACTTCTAAATCTCTTATCTGCTGCGTACAACCTCTTCCTCCTCTCTATGTTGCTCCATTCTACATCTCTTATCTGCTGCGTACAACCTCTTCCTAATCTCTCCTATGTTCCTCCCTTCTATATCTCTTATCTGCTGTGTACAACCTCTTCCTCCTCTCTATGTTCCTCCATTCTACATCTCTTATCTGCTGTGTACAACCTCTTCCTCCTCTCTCCTATGTTCCTCCCTTCTACATCTCTTATCTGCTGTGTACCTCGTCCTCCACTCTCCTATGTTCCTCCATTCTACATATCTTATCTGCTGTGTACAACCTCTTCCTCCTATCTCCTATGTTCCTCCCTTCTACATCTCTTATCTGCTGCGTACAACCTCTTCCTCCTCTCTCTATTTTCCTCTATTCTACATCTCTTATCTGCTGTGTACAACCTCTTCCTCCTCTCTCCTATGTTCCTCCCTTCTACATCTCTTATCTGCTGTGTACCTCGTCCTCCACTCTCCTATGTTCCTCCATTCTACATATCTTATCTGCTGTGTACAACCTCTTCCTCCTATCTCCTATGTTCCTCCCTTCTACATCTCTTATCTGCTGCGTACAACCTCTTCCTCCTCTCTATGTTTCTCCCTTCTACATCTCTCATCTGCTGCATACAACCTCTTCTTCCTCTCTCCTATGTTCCTCCCTTCTACATCTCTTATCTGCTGTGTACCTCGTCCTCCACTCTCCTATGTTCCTACATTCTACATATCTTATCTGCTGTGTACAACCTCTTCCTCCTATCTCCTATGTTCCTCCCTTCTACATCTCTTATCTGCTGTGTACAACCTCTTCCTCCTCTCTCCTATGTTCCTCTATTCTACATATCTTATCTGCTGTGTACAACCTCTTCCTCTTCTCTCCTATGTTCCTCTCCTCTAAATCTCTTATCTGCTGCGTACAACCTCTTCCTCCTCTCTATGTTCCTCCATTCTACATCTCTTATCTACTGTGTACAACCTCTTCCTCTTCTCTCCTATGTTCTTCCATTCTAAATATCTTATCTGCTGTGTACAACCTCTTCCTCCTCTCTCCTATGTTCCTCCCTTCTACATCTCTTATCTGCTGTGTACAACCTCTTCCTCCTCTCTCCTATGTTCCTCCATTCTACATATCTTATCTGCTGTGTACAACCTCTTCCTCCTCTCTGCTATGTTCCTCCCTTCTAAATCTCTTATCTGCTGCGTACAAGCTCTTCCTCCTCTCTATGTTCCTCCATTCTACATCTCTTATCTACTGTGTACAACCTCTTCCTCCTCTATCCTATGTTCCTCCATTCTACATATCTTATCTGCTGTGTACAACCTCTTGCTCCTCTCTCCTATGTTCCTCCCTTCTACATCTCTTATCTGCTGTGTACAACCTCTTCCTCTTCTCTCCTATGTTCCTCTATTCTACATATCTTATCTGCTGTGTACAACCTCTTCCTCCTCTCTCCTATGTTCTTTGCTTCTAAATCTCTTATCTGCTGCGTACAACCTCTTCCTCCTCTCTATGTTGCTCCATTCTACATCTCTTATCTGCTGCGTACATCCTCTTCCTAATCTCTCCTATGTTCCTCCCTTCTATATCTCTTACCTGCTGTGTACAACCTCTTCCTCCTCTCTATGTTCCTACATTCTACATCTCTTATCTGCTGTGTACAACCTCTTCCTCCTCTCTCCTATGTTCCTCTATTCTACATCTCTTATCTGCTGTGTACAACCTCTTCCTCCTCTCTCCTATGTTCCTCCCTTCTACATCTCTTACCTGCTGTGTACAACCTCTTCCTCCTCTCTCCTATGTTCCTCTATTCTACATATCTTATCTGCTGTGTACAACCTCTTCCTCCTCTCTATGTTCCTCCCTTCTACATCTCTTACCTGCTGTGTACAACCTCTTCCTCCTCTCTATGTTCCTCCCTGCTACATCTCTTATCTGCTGCGTACAACCTCTTCCTCCTCTCTCCTATGTTCCTCCCTTCTACATCTCTTATCTGCTGTGTACAACCTCTTCCTCATCTCTATGTTCCTCCCTTCTACATCTCGTATCTGCTGCATATAACCTCTTCCTCCTCTCTATGTTCCTTCCTTCTACATCTCTTATCTGCTGCATACAACCTCTTCCTCCTCTCTATGTTCCTCCCTTCTACATCTCTTATCTGCTGTGTACAACCTCTTCCTCCTCTCTCCTATGTTCCTCCATTCTACATATCTTATCTGCTGTGTACAACCTCTTCCTCCTCTCTTCTATGTTCCTCGCTTCTAAATCTCTTATCTGCTGCGTACAACCTCTTCCTGGTCTCTATGTTCCTCCCTTCTACATCTCTTACCTGCTGTGTACAACCTCTTCCTCCTCTCTCCTATGTTCCTCTATTCTACATATCTTATCTGCTGTGTACAACCTCTTCCTCCTCTCTCCTATGTTCCTCCATTCTACATATCTTATCTGCTGTGTACAACCTTTTCCTCCTCTCTCCTATGTTTCTCCCTTCTACATCTCTTATCTGCTGTGTACAACCTCTTCCTCCTCTCTATGTTCCTCCCTTCTACATCTCTTACCTGCTGTGTACAACATCTTCCTCCTCTCTATGTTCCTCCCTGCTACATCTCTTATCTACCGTGTACAACCTCTTCCTCGTCTCTCCTATGTTCCTCCATTCTACATCTCTTATCTGCTGTGTACAACCTCTTCCTCCTCTATCCTATGTTCCTCCCTTCTACATCTCTTATCTGCTGTGTACAACCTCTTCCTCCTCTCTCCTATGTTCCTCCATTCTACATATCTTATCTGCTGTGTACAACCTCTTCCTTCTCTCTCCTATGTTCCTCTATTCTACATATCTTATCTGCTGTGTACAACCTCTTTATCCTCTCTCCTATGTTCCTCGCTTCTAAATCTCTTATCTGCTGCATACAACCTCTTCCTTCTCTCTCCTATGTTCCTCTATTCTACATCTCTTATCTACCGTGTACAACCTCTTCCTCCTCTCTATGTTCCTCCATTCTACATCTCTTATCTGCTGTGTACAACCTCTTCCTCCTCTCTCCTATGTTCCTCCATTCTAAATATCTTATCTGCTGTGTACAACCTCTTCCTCCTCTCTCCCATGTTCCTCCCTTCTATATCTCTTACCTGCTGTGTACAACCTCTTCCTCCTCTCTCCTATGTTCCTCTATTCTACATCTCTTATCTGCTGTGTACAACCTCTTCCTCCTCTCTCCTATGTTCCTTCCTTCTACATCTCTTATCTGCTGCGTACAACCTCTTCCTCCTCTCTCTATGTTCCTCTATTCTACATCTCTTATCTGCTGTGTACAACCTCTTTCTCCTCTCTCCTATGTTCCTCCCTTCTACATCTCTTATCTGCTGCGTACAGCCTCTTCCTCCTCTCTCTATGTTCCTCTATTCTACATCTCTTATCTGCTGTGTACAACCTCTTCCTCCTCTCTCCTATGTTCCTCCCTTCTACATCTCTTATCTGCTGTGTACAACCTCTTCCTCCTCTCTCCTATGTTCCTCCCTTCTACATCTCTTATCTGCTGTGTACAACCTCTTCCTACTCTCTATGTTCCTCCCTTCTACATCTCGTATCTGCTGCATACAACCTCTTCCTCCTCTCTATGTTCCTCCCTTCTACATCTCGTATCTGCTGCATACAACCTCTTCCTCCTCTCTATGTTCCTCCCTTCTACATCTCTTATCTGCTGGGTACAACCTCTTCCTCCCATCTCCTATGTTCCTCCCTTCTACATCTCTTACCTGCTGTGCACAACCTCTTCCTCCTCTCTCCTATGTTCCTCTATTCTACATCTCTTATCTGCTGTGTACAACCTCTTCCTCCTCTCTCCTATGTTCCTCCATTCTATATATCTTATCTGCTGCGTACAACCTCTTCCTTCTCTCTCTATGTTCCTCTATTCTACATCTCTTATCTGCTGTGTACAACCTCTTCCTCCTCTCTATGTTCCTCCCTTCTACATCTCTTATCTGCTGCATACAACCTCTTCCTCCTCTCTATGTTCCTCCCTTCTACATATCTTATCTACTGTGTACAACCTCTTCCTCCTCTCTCCTATGTTCCTCCATTCTACATACCTTATCTGCTGTGTACAACCTCTTGCTCCTCTCTCCTATGTTCCTCCCTTCTTCATCTCTTATCTGCTGTGTACAACCTCTTCCTCCTCTCTCCTATGTTCCTCTATTCTACATATCTTATCTGCTGTGTACAACCTCTTCCTCCTCTCTCCTATGTTCCTCGCTTCTAAATCTCTTATCTGCTGCGTACAACCTTTTACTCCTCTCTATGTTGCTCCATTCTACATCTCTTATCTGCTGCGTACAACCTCTTCCTAATCTCTCCTATGTTCCTCCCTTCTATATCTCTTACCTGCTGTGTACAACCTCTTCCTCCTCTCTATGTTCCTCCATTCTACATCTCTTATCTGCTGTGTACAACCTCTTCCTACTCTCTCCTATGTTCCTCTATTCTACATCTCTTATCTGCTTTGTACAACCTCTTCCTCCTCTCTCCTATGTTCCTCCCTTCTACATCTATTATCTGCTGTGTACAACCTCTTCCTCCTCTCTATGTTCCTCCCTTCTACATCTCTTACCTGCTGTGTACAACCTCTTCCTCCTCTCTATGGTCCTCCCTGCTACATCTCTTACCTGCTGCGTACAACCTCTTCCTCCTCTCTCTATGTTCCTCTATTCTAAATCTCTTATCTGCTGTGG
The DNA here is from genome assembly GCF_014858855.1 of Bufo gargarizans. Classification (NCBI taxonomy): domain Eukaryota; kingdom Metazoa; phylum Chordata; class Amphibia; order Anura; family Bufonidae; genus Bufo; species Bufo gargarizans. Next base: position 51,609,124 of record NC_058080.1, read on the forward strand.
ACAACCTCTTCCTCCTCTCTCCTATGTTCCTCCCTTCTACATCTCATATCTGCTATGTACAACCTCTTCCTCATCTCTATGTTCCTCCCTTCTATATCTCTTATCTGCTGCATACAACCTCTTCCTCCTCTCTATGTTCCTCCCTTCTACATCTCTTATCTGCTATGTACAGCCTCTTCCTCCTCTCTCCTATGTTCCTCCCTTCTACATCTCGTATCTGCTGCATATAACCTCTTCCTCCTCTCTATGTTCCTTCCTTCTACATCTCTTATCTGCTGCATACAACCTCTTCCTCCTCTCTATGTTCCTCCCTTCTACATCTCTTATCTGCTGTGTACAACCTCTTCCTCCTCTCTCCTATGTTCCTCCATTCTACATCTCTTATCTGCTGCGTACAACCTCTTCCTGGTCTCTATGTTCCTCCATTCTACATCTCTTATCTGCTGTGTACAACCTCTTCCTCCTCTCTCCTATGTTCCTCCATTCTACATCTCTTATCTGCTGCGTACAACCTCTTCCTGGTCTCTATGTTCCTCCATTCTACATCTCTTATCTGCTGGGTACAACCTCTTCCTCCCCTCTCCTATGTTCCTCCCTTCTATATCTATTACCTGCTGTGTACAACCTCTTCCTCCTCTCTCCTATGTTCCTCTATTCTACATCTCTTATCTACTGTGTACAACCTCTTCCTCCTCTCTCCTATGTTCCTCCATTCTACATATCTTATCTGCTGTGTACAACCTTTTCCTCCTCTTTCCTATGTTCCTCCCTTCGACATCTCTTATCTGCTGTGTACAACCTCTTCCTCCTCTCTATGTTCCTCCCTTCTACATCTCTTACCTGCTGTGTACAACATCTTCCTCCTCTCTATGTTCCTCCCTGCTACATCTCTTATCTGCTGCGTACAACCTCTTCCTCCTCTCTCTATGTTCCTCTATTCTACATCTCTTATCTACCGTGTACAACCTCTTCCTCCTCTCTCCTATGTTCCTCCATTCTACATATCTTATCTGCTGTGTACAACCTCTTCCTCCTCTCTATGTTCCTCCCTTCTACATCTCTTATCTGCTGTGTACAACCTCTTCCTCCTCTCTATGTTCCTCCCTTCTACATCTCTTATCTGCTGCATACAACCTCTTCCTCCTCTCAATGTTCCTCTATTCTACATCTCTTATCTGCTGTGTACAACCTCTTCCTCCTCTCTCCTATGTTCCTCCCTTCTACATCTATTATCTGCTGTGTACAACCTCTTCCTCCTCTCTCCTATGTTCCTCCATTCTACATATCTTATCTGCTGTGTACAACCTCTTCCTTCTCTCTCCTATGTTCCTCTATTCTACATATCTTATCTGCTGTGTACAACCTCTTCATCCTCTCTCCTATGTTCCTCGCTTCTAAATCTCTTATCTGCTGCGTACAACCTCTTCCTTCTCTCTCCTATGTTCCTCTATTCTACATCTCTTATCTACCGTGTACAACCTCTTCCTCCTCTCTATGTTCCTCCATTCTACATCTCTTATCTGCTGTGTACAACCTCTTCCTCCTCTCTCCTATGTTCCTCCATTCTTCATATCTTATCTGCTGTGTACAACCTCTTCCTCCTCTCTCCTATGTTCCTCGCTTCTAAATCTCTTATCTGCTGCGTACAACCTCTTCCTCCTCTCTATGTTCCTCCATTCTACATCTCTTATCTACTGTGTACAACCTCTTCCTCCTCTCTCCTATGTTCCTCTCTTCTACATCTCTTATCTGCTGAGTACAACCTCTTCCTCCTCTCTCCTATGTTCCTTTATTCTACATATCTTATCTGCTGTGTACAACCTCTTCCTCCTCTCTCCTATGTTCCTCGCTTCTAAATCTCTTATCTGCTGCGTACAACCTCTTCCTCCTCTCTCCTATGTTCCTCCCTTCTATATCTCTTACCTGCTGTGTACAACCTCTTCCTCCTCTCTCCTATGTTTCTTCCTTCTACATCTCTTATCTGCTGCGTACAACGTCTTCCTCCTCTCTCTATGTTCCTCTATTCTACATCTCTTATCTGCTGTGTACAACCTCTTTCTCCTCTCTCCTAAGTTCCTCCCTTCTACATCTCTTATCTGCTGCGTACAACCTCTTCCTCCTCTCTCTATGTTCCTCTATTCTACATCTCTTATCTGCTGTGTACAACCTCTTCCTCCTCTCTCCTATGTTCCTCCCTTCTACATCTCTTATCTGCTGTGTACAACCTCTTCCTCCTCTCTCCTATGTTCCTCCCTTCTACATCTCTTATCTGCTGTGTACAACCTCTTCCTCCTCTCTATGTTCCTTCCTTCTACATCTCTTATCTGCTGCATACAACCTCTTCCTCCTCTCTATGTTCCTCCCTTCTACATCTCTTATCTGCTATGTACAACCTCTTCCTCCTCTCTCCTATGTTCCTCCCTTCTACATCTCTCATCTGCTGCATACAACCTCTTCCTCCTCTCTCCTATGTCCCTTCCTTCTACATCTCTTATCTGCTGCATACAACCTCTTCCTCCTCTCTCCTATGTCCCTCCCTTCTACATCTCTTATCTGCTGTGTACAACCTCTTCCTCCTCTCTCTATGTTCCTCTATTCTACATATCTTATCTGCTGTGTACAACCTCTTCCTCCTCTCTCCTATGTTCCTCTATTCTACATATCTTATCTGCTGTGTACAACCTCTTCCTCCTCTCTCCTATGTTCCTCGCTTCTAAATCTCTTATCTGCTGCGTACAACATCTTCCTGGTCTCTATGTTCCTCTATTCTACATCTCTTATCTGCTGGGTACAACCTCTTCCTCCCCTCTCCTATGTTCCTCCCTTCTACATCTCTTACCTGCTGTGTACAACCTCTTCCTCCTCTCTCCTATGTTCCTCTATTCTACATCTCTTATCTGCTGTGTACAACCTCTTCCTCCTCTCTCCTATGTTCCTCCATTCTACATATCTTATCTGCTGTGTACAACCTCTTCCTCCTCTCTATGTTCCTCCCTTCTACATCTCTTATCTGCTGCATACAACCTCTTCCTCCTCTCTATGTTCCTCCCTTCTACATATCTTATCTACTGTGTACAACCTCTTCCTCCTCTCTCCTATGTTCCTCCATTCTACATACCTTATCTGCTGTGTACAACCTCTTGCTCCTCTCTCCTATGTTCCTCCCTTCTTCATCTCTTATCTGCTGTGTACAACCTCTTCCTCCTCTCTCCTATGTTCCTCTATTCTACATATCTTATCTGCTGTGTACAACCTCTTCCTCCTCTCTCCTATGTTCCTCGCTTCTAAATCTCTTATCTGCTGCGTACAACCTTTTACTCCTCTCTATGTTGCTCCATTCTACATCTCTTATCTGCTGCGTACAACCTCTTCCTAATCTCTCCTATGTTCCTCCCTTCTATATCTCTTACCTGCTGTGTACAACCTCTTCCTCCTCTCTATGTTCCTCCATTCTACATCTCTTATCTGCTGTGTACAACCTCTTCCTACTCTCTCCTATGTTCCTCTATTCTACATCTCTTATCTGCTTTGTACAACCTCTTCCTCCTCTCTCCTATGTTCCTCCCTTCTACATCTATTATCTGCTGTGTACAACCTCTTCCTCCTCTCTATGTTCCTCCCTTCTACATCTCTTACCTGCTGTGTACAACCTCTTCCTCCTCTCTATGTTCCTCCCTGCTACATCTCTTACCTGCTGCGTACAACCTCTTCCTCCTCTCTCTATGTTCCTCTATTCTAAATCTCTTATCTGCTGTGTACAACCTCTTCCTCCTCTCTCCTATGTTCCTCCCTTCTACATCTCATATCTGCTATGTACAACCTCTTCCTCATCTCTATGTTCCTCCCTTCTATATCTCTTATCTGCTGCATACAACCTCTTCCTCCTCTCTATGTTCCTCCCTTCTACATCTCTTATCTGCTATGTACAGCCTCTTCCTCCTCTCTCCTATGTTCCTCCCTTCTACATCTCGTATCTGCTGCATATAACCTCTTCCTCCTCTCTATGTTCCTTCCTTCTACATCTCTTATCTGCTGCATACAACCTCTTCCTCCTCTCTATGTTCCTCCCTTCTACATCTCTTATCTGCTGTGTACAACCTCTTCCTCCTCTCTCCTATGTTCCTCCATTCTACATCTCTTATCTGCTGCGTACAACCTCTTCCTGGTCTCTATGTTCCTCCATTCTACATCTCTTATCTGCTGTGTACAACCTCTTCCTCCTCTCTCCTATGTTCCTCCATTCTACATCTCTTATCTGCTGTGTACAACCTCTTCCTGGTCTCTATGTTCCTCCATTCTACATCTCTTATCTGCTGGGTACAACCTCTTCCTCCCCTCTCCTATGTTCCTCCCTTCTATATCTATTACCTGCTGTGTACAACCTCTTCCTCCTCTCTCCTATGTTCCTCTATTCTACATCTCTTATCTACTGTGTACAACCTCTTCCTCCTCTCTCCTATGTTCCTCCATTCTACATATCTTATCTGCTGTGTACAACCTTTTCCTCCTCTTTCCTATGTTCCTCCCTTCGACATCTCTTATCTGCTGTGTACAACCTCTTCCTCCTCTCTATGTTCCTCCCTTCTACATCTCTTACCTGCTGTGTACAACATCTTCCTCCTCTCTATGTTCCTCCCTGCTACATCTCTTATCTGCTGCGTACAACCTCTTCCTCCTCTCTCTATGTTCCTCTATTCTACATCTCTTATCTACCGTGTACAACCTCTTCCTCCTCTCTCCTATGTTCCTCCATTCTACATATCTTATCTGCTGTGTACAACCTCTTCCTCCTCTCTATGTTCCTCCCTTCTACATCTCTTATCTGCTGTGTACAACCTCTTCCTCCTCTCTATGTTCCTCCCTTCTACATCTCTTATCTGCTGCATACAACCTCTTCCTCCTCTCAATGTTCCTCTATTCTACATCTCTTATCTGCTGTGTACAACCTCTTCCTCCTCTCTCCTATGTTCCTCCCTTCTACATCTATTATCTGCTGTGTACAACCTCTTCCTCCTCTCTCCTATGTTCCTCCATTCTACATATCTTATCTGCTGTGTACAACCTCTTCCTTCTCTCTCCTATGTTCCTCTATTCTACATATCTTATCTGCTGTGTACAACCTCTTCATCCTCTCTCCTATGTTCCTCGCTTCTAAATCTCTTATCTGCTGCGTACAACCTCTTCCTTCTCTCTCCTATGTTCCTCTATTCTACATCTCTTATCTACCGTGTACAACCTCTTCCTCCTCTCTATGTTCCTCCATTCTACATCTCTTATCTGCTGTGTACAACCTCTTCCTCCTCTCTCCTATGTTCCTCCATTCTTCATATCTTATCTGCTGTGTACAACCTCTTCCTCCTCTCTCCTATGTTCCTCGCTTCTAAATCTCTTATCTGCTGCGTACAACCTCTTCCTCCTCTCTATGTTCCTCCATTCTACATCTCTTATCTACTGTGTACAACCTCTTCCTCCTCTCTCCTATGTTCCTCTCTTCTACATCTCTTATCTGCTGTGTACAACTTCTTCCTCCTCTCTCCTATGTTCCTTTATTCTACATATCTTATCTGCTGTGTACAACCTCTTCCTCCTCTCTCCTATGTTCCTCGCTTCTAAATCTCTTATCTGCTGCGTACAACCTCTTCCTCCTCTCTCCTATGTTCCTCCCTTCTATATCTCTTACCTGCTGTGTACAACCTCTTCCTCCTCTCTCCTATGTTTCTTCCTTCTACATCTCTTATCTGCTGCGTACAACCTCTTCCTCCTCTCTCTATGTTCCTCTATTCTACATCTCTTATCTGCTGTGTACAACCTCTTTCTCCTCTCTCCTAAGTTCCTCCCTTCTACATCTCTTATCTGCTGCGTACAACCTCTTCCTCCTCTCTCTATGTTCCTCTATTCTACATCTCTTATCTGCTGTGTACAACCTCTTCCTCCTCTCTCCTATGTTCCTCCCTTCTACATCTCTTATCTGCTGTGTACAACCTCTTCCTCCTCTCTCCTATGTTCCTCCCTTCTACATCTCTTATCTGCTGTGTACAACCTCTTCCTCCTCTCTATGTTCCTTCCTTCTACATCTCTTATCTGCTGCATACAACCTCTTCCTCCTCTCTATGTTCCTCCCTTCTACATCTCTTATCTGCTATGTACAACCTCTTCCTCCTCTCTCCTATGTTCCTCCCTTCTACATCTCTCATCTGCTGCATACAACCTCTTCCTCCTCTCTCCTATGTCCCTTCCTTCTACATCTCTTATCTGCTGCATACAACCTCTTCCTCCTCTCTCCTATGTCCCTCCCTTCTACATCTCTTATCTGCTGTGTACAACCTCTTCCTCCTCTCTCTATGTTCCTCTATTCTACATATCTTATCTGCTGTGTACAACCTCTTCCTCCTCTCTCCTATGTTCCTCTATTCTACATATCTTATCTGCTGTGTACAACCTCTTCCTCCTCTCTCCTATGTTCCTCGCTTCTAAATCTCTTATCTGCTGCGTACAACATCTTCCTGGTCTCTATGTTCCTCTATTCTACATCTCTTATCTGCTGGGTACAACCTCTTCCTCCCCTCTCCTATGTTCCTCCCTTCTACATCTCTTACCTGCTGTGTACAACCTCTTCCTCCTCTCTCCTATGTTCCTCTATTCTACATCTCTTATCTGCTGTGTACAACCTCTTCCTCCTCTCTCCTATGTTCCTCCATTCTACATATCTTATCTGCTGTGTACAACCTCTTCCTCCTCTCTCCTATGTTCCTTCCTTCTACATCTCTTATCTGCTGCATACAACCTCTTCCTCCTCTCTATGTTTCTCCCTTCTACATCTCTTATCTGCTGTGTACAACCTCTTCCTCCTCTCTCCTATGTTCCTTCCTTCTACATCTCTTATCTGCTGCATACAACCTCTTCCTCCTCTCTATGTTCCTTCCTTCTACATCTCTTATCTGCTGCGTACAACCTCTTCCTCCTCTCTCTATGTTCCTCTATTCTACATCTCTTATCTGCTGTGTACAACCTCTTTCTCCTCTCTCCTATGTTCCTCCCTTCTACATCTCTTATCTGCTGTGTACAACCTCTTCCTCCTCTCTATGTTCCTCCCTTCTATATCTCTTATCTGCTGTGTACAACCTCTTCCTCCTCTCTCCTATGTTTCTCCCTTCTACATCTCTTACCTGCTGTGTACAACCTCTTCCTCCTCTCTCCTATGTTCCTCCCTTCTACATCTCTTACCTGCTGTGTACAACCTCTTCCTCCTCTCTCCTATGTTCCTCTATTCTACATATCTTATCTGCTGTGTACAACCTCTTCCTCCTCTCTCCTATGTTCCTCCCTTCTATATCTCTTATCTGCTGTGTACAACCTCTTCCTCTTCTCTCCTATGTTCCTCCCTTCTATATCTCTTATCTGCTGTGTACAACCTCTTCCTCCTCTCTCCTATGTTCCTCTATTCTACATATCTTATCTGCTGTGTACAACCTCTTCCTCCTCTCTCCTATGTTCCTCGCTTCTAAATCTCTTATCTGCTGCATACAACCTCTTCCTCCTCTCTATGTTCCTTCCTTCTACATCTCTTATCTGCTGCGTACAACCTCTTCCTCCTCTCTATGTTCCTTCCTTCTACATCTCTTATCTGCTGCGTACAACCTATTCCTCCTCTCTCTATGTTCCTCCCTTCTACATCTCTTATCTGCTGCGTACAGCCTCTTCCTCCTCTCTCTATGTTCCTCTATTCTACATCTCTTATCTGCTGTGTACAACCTCTTCCTCCTCTCTATGTTCCTCCCTTCTACATCTCTTATCTGCTGTGTACAACCTCTTCCTCCTCTCTCCTATGTTTCTCCCTTCTACATCTCTTACCTGCTGTGTACAACCTCTTCCTCCTCTCTCCTATGTTCCTCCCTTCTACATCTCTTAACTGCTGTGTACAACCTCTTCCTCCTCTCTCCTATGTTCCTCTATTCTAAATCTCTTATCTGCTGTGTACAACCTCTTCCTCCTCTCTCCTATGTTCCTCCCTTCTACATCTCTTATCTGCTGTGTACAACCTCTTCCTCCTCTCTATGTTCCTCCCTTCTACATCTCTTATCTGCTGTGTACAACCTGTTCCTCCTCTCTATTGTCACGGCTGAGGATGGGGGAAAATCCTCAGCCGTGCGATGCCTGATGATGTTATGGCTGCTCAGCCATGACAACAGGATAAGGGAGAAGGTCACCTCCCACAGCGTCCCTAACCTGACCCTAACTCCTATCTGCATGGGCCGACCTTAAAGGTAGGAGGACCCATGCGCAGGAACCTAGGAGCCCTGACTTACCCTCCGTCCGGTCCCTAGCTAGGAGTCAGGGTAAGACAACCTACTCCTCCTAGGCACAGAGGAGCAGGAGTCTCAATGGCCAAGCTGCTGGAAAAGGGGGAACATAAACAGCTCTATGGATATGGCAGGTGAACAAGGAGTTCCGCCTACCTGCCACAGCCTTGCTGACTGGATCCTTGTGCTGGCAAGGTGGAGTTCACAACGCATCCGCGCACAGGGACCCAGATCCATAGCTGCACAAAATCACAAGGAAGGTCCCAGCAGAACATCACATACAACATCACACACAAGAAGACATAAACATAATCACAATAATGGTTATGACCACAGGGGTGGCTCTCACTGGCAAAGCATGGCTGAAGCAACCTCCAGACCTGGGAAAACAGTGAGGCTTTATAGGCCAAGAAGCCACACCCCACAGTCGGACACACCCAGTGACACACACACACTGGGAAGGGAGTTAACCCTTCCAGCACCAGAGAAGGGAAACACACATAAAAGGGAAAGTGTCCAACTCACTAACACTCTCTGTGGCTGTTGCCGCAGGCAACGACATGGGTGGCACTCATGTCCTGGGAGTCAGCCCGAAGGCCGGGACACTGCCACCCTATGTAAAACAACGACCAAACGTTGCCACGGACAACCACAGTGAAGGGAAGGGTCACAGTGCACACGTAACATAAAACACAGTGCACACCAGACATACATACACACTCACCTAACAGAAAGATTGCTAGGTGCAACAGCATGCACAACATAGCAAGCTGCCACAATACAGCTCAGAGTGCTATGCTGCCACAAACATACCGTTGCCAGCGGCAACCACAGGTGAGGCAAATACCACAGCCATCACCTGTGATTGACAACCAAACTAAACCGCTGACAACCGCATTCGGTTCAGGAGTCACGGTCATGGCCGTGACATCTATGTTCCTCCCTTCTACATCTCTTAACTGCTATGTACAACCTCTTCCTCCTCTCTCCTATGTTCCTCCATTCTACATCTCTTATCTACTGTGTACAACCTCTTCCTCCTCTCTCCTATGTTCCTCCATTCTACATATCTTATCTGCTGTGTACAACCTCTTCCTCCTCTCTCCTATGTTCCTCCCTTCTACATCTCTTATCTGCTGTGTACAACCTCTTACTCCTCTCTCCTATGTTCCTCCATTCTACATATCTTATCTGCTGTGTACAACCTCTTCCTCTTCTCTCCTATGTTCCTCCCTTCTACATCTCTTATCTGCTGTGTACAACCTCTTCCTCCTCTCTCCTATGTTTCTCTATTCTACATATCTTATCTGCTGTGTACAACCTCTTCCTCCTCTCTCCTATGTTCCTCGCTTCTAAATATCTTATCTGCTGCGTACAACCTCTTCCTCTTCTCTATGTTCCTCCATTCTACATTTCTTATCTGCTGTGTACAACCTCTTCCTCCTCTCTCCTATGTTCCTCCCCTCTACATCTCTTATCTGCTGTGTACAACCTCTTCCTCCTCTCTCCTATGTTCCTCCATTCTACATATCTTATCTGCTGTGTACAACCTCTTCCTCCTCTCTCCTATGTTCCTCCCTTCTACATCTCTTATCTGCTATTTACAACCTCTTCCTCCTCTCTCCTATGTTCCTAGCTTCTAAATCTCTTAACTGCTGCGTACAACCTCTTCCTCCTCTCTATGTTCCTCCATTCTACATCTCTTATCTATTGTGTACAACCTCTTCCTCCTCTCTCCTATGTTCCTCCATTCTACATATCTTATCTGCTGTGTACAACCTCTTCCTCCTCTCTCCTATGTTCCTCCCTTCTACATCTCTTATCTGCTATTCACAACCTCTTCCTCCTCTCTCCTATGTTCCTAGCTTCTAAATCTCTTAACTGCTGCGTACAACCTCTTCCTCCTCTCTATGTTCCTCCATTCTACATATCTTATCTGCTGTGTACAACCTCTTGCTCCTCTCTCCTATATTCCTCCCTTCTACATCTCTTATCTGCTGTGTACAACCTCTTCCTCCTCTCTCCTATGTTCCTCTATTCTGCATATCTTATCTGCTGTGTACAACCTCTTCCTCCTCTCTCCTATGTTCCTCCCTTCTACATCTTTTATCTGCTGTGTACAACCTCTTCCTCCTCTCTCCTATGTTCCTCGCTTCTAAATCTCTTATCTGCTGTGTACAACCTCTTCCTCCTCTCTATGTTCCTCCATTCTACATCTCTTATCTGCTGTGTACAACCTCTTCCTCCTCTCTCCTATGTTCCTCCCTTCTACATCTCTTACCTGCTGTGTACAACTCTTCCTCCTCTCTCCTATGTTCCTCTATTCTACATCTCTTATCTGCTGTGTACAACCTCTTCCTCCTCTCTCCTATGTTCCTCCCTTCTACATCTCTTATCTGCTGTGTACAACCTCTTCTTCCTCTCTCCTATGTTCCTCCCTTCTAAATCTCTTATCTGCTGTGTATAGGTGGAGTTCACAACGCATCCGCGCACAGGGACCCAGATCCATAGCTGCACAAAATCACAAGGAAGGTCCCAACAGAACATCACATACAACATCACACACAAGAAGACATAAACATAATGACCATAATGGTTATGACCACAGGGGTGGCTCTCACTGGCAAAGCATGGCTGAAGCAACCTCCAGACCTGGGAAAACAGTGAGGCTTTATAGGCCAAGAAGCCACACCCCACAGTCGGACACACCCAGTGACACACACACACTGGGAAGGGAGTTAACCCTTCCAGCACCAGAGAAGGGAAACACACATAAAAGGGAAAGTGTCCAACTCACTAACACACACTGTGGCTGTTGCCGCAGGCAACGACATGGGTGGCACTCATGTCCTGGGAGTCAGCCCGAAGGCCGGGACACTGCCACCCTATGTAAAACAACAACCAAACGTTGCCACGGACAACCACAGTGAAGGGAAGGGTCACAGTGCACACGTAACATAAAACACAGTGCACACCAGACATACATACACACTCACCTAACAGAAAGATTGCTAGGTGCAACCGCATGCAATCTGCTGTGTACAACCTCTTCCTCCTCTCTCCTATGTTCCTCCCTTCTACATCTCTTACCTGCTGTGTACAACTCTTCCTCCTCTCTATGTTCCTCCCTTCTACATCTCTTATCTGCTGTGTACAACTCTTCCTCCTCTCTATGTTCCTCCCTTCTACATCTCTTATCTACCGTGTACAACCTCTTCCTCCTCTCTCCTATGTTCCTCCCTTCTACATCTCTTATCTGCTGCGTACAACCTCTTCCTCCTCTCTATGTTCCTCCCTGCTACATCTCTTATCTGCTGCGTACAACCTCTTCCTCCTCTCTATGTTCCTCCCTGCTACATCTCTTATCTGCTGCGTACAACCTCTTCCTCCTCTCTCCTATGTTACTCCCTGCTACATCTCCTATCTGCTGTGTACAACCTCTTCCTCCTCTCTATGTTCCTCCCTGCTACATCTCTTATCTGCTGCGTACAACCTCTTCCTCCTCTCTCCTATGTTCCTCCCTGCTACATCTCCTATCTGCTGTGTACAACCTCTTCCTCCTCTCTATGTTCCTCTATTCTACATCTCGTATCTGCTGCATACAACCTCTTCCTCCTCTCTCCTATGTTCCTCCCTTCTACATCTCGTATCTGCTGCATACAACCTCTTCCTCCTCTCTATGTTCCTACCTTCTACATCTCTTATCTGCTGCATACAACCTATTCCTCCTCTCTCCTATGTTCCTCCCTTCTATATCTCTTATCTGCTGCATACAACCTCTTCCTCCTCTCTATGTTCCTCCCTTCTACATCTCTTATCTGCTGTGTACAACCTTTTCCTCCTCTCTCCTATGTTCCTCCCTTCTACATCTCTTATCTGCTGCATACAACCTCTTCCTCCTCTCTCGTTTTTGTTAAATCTCTGCTTGCTGTGATCATTCTTAAAATCTGATACTTCTCACATTAAAGGATTTTTAACAATTGCTTCCAGTCTACATAACTACGTATGTGTGCTGCTGATGGTTTTACTCACAGAGGATTGTCTACACTGGATACAATCCTCAGATATTATTAGCATTATATTTTTAAATCAAAGACCAGGAACCAAGGGGTATTCCCATCTTGCTAAATCAGCCTGAGCTGCAGTTACAGCAGAATAAACTTCCTGGTTTTCTGCTGCTAAGGCTGGGCGGGCTTAGGCAGTGTGAGTGAAGGCCGGCCACGCCTCCTTATGACATCACACTGAGAACTCAGTCGTTGAGTGCTAGTTCATGTGAAGAGTATGAGTCATCAGTCTGGCAGCCTGCAGTGTCTGTGAGGGGAATGGTCACTCAGAGAGCCATGTGAAGTGAGCTCAGTGTACAGTAACACGTGGCTGTTCTGCACAGTTTTACACACAAAATCTCAGTCTGATCTTTTACAAACCCATTATGTTCATCAAAAACTATAATTCCATATTATACATTAGCTCAAAAGCTTGACCAACCCCCACCCACCAGCACGGATGCAGATTTGTTTCCATTACAGCTGTACTCCAGTTGTGTATAAACCTTACATTATGTATCTTTATAGATGTGTATACAGCTCCGCTACATGTGTCTTTTCCAGTCCCCTAACATCACTTTGGCTGAATGGCTTCCTATAGAGCCCTGCTACATCTTTATTCTACTTCCCCACTAGCACTGTGTCTGAAAAGCTTCATATACAGCTCTACTACATCGGTCTGTTTATCTGTTCAACCAGCACTGTGTCAGAACAGCCACATATTCAGCTCTGCTACATCTGTTTTCTCTTCCACCAGCATTGATGCTGACCCGACACATATACAACTCTGCTACATCTGTCTATTCCCTTCCCGATTAGAACTGTGTCTGAACAGCAGGGTATTCAGCACTGCTACATCAGTTTCTCTCTTCCACCAGCATTGATGCTGACCCGCCACATATACAGCTCTGCTACATCAGTTTCTCTCTTCCACCAACATTGATGCTGACCCACCACATATACAGATCTGCTACATCTGTCTATTCCCTTCCCCACTAGAACTATGGCTAAACAGCAGCATATTCAGCTCTGCTACATCCATCAGCCCCCCATATGCCTCCATAAGCCTCCATAATCCCCCAAGTGCCTCAAACAGCCCCATATGCCTCAAACAGAACAGCCCCCATATGCCTCAAACAGCCCCCAAGTACCTCAAACAGCCCACCAACTGCCTCCATCAGCCCCCATAAGCCCCCATATGCCTCAAACAGCCACCATATGCCTCAAACAGCCCCAAGTGCCTCCATCAGCCCCGATAAGCCCCCATATGCCTCAAACAGCCCCTATAAGCCTCAAACAGCCCCCCAAATGCATCCATCAGCCCCCCCAAGTGCCTCCATTAGGCCCCCAAGTGCCTCCATCAGCCCCCCAAGAGCACCATCAGCCCCCCATATGCCTCCATCAGCCCCCCATATGCCTCCATCAGCCCCCATGTGCCTCCATAAGCCCCCATCAGCCCCTATATGCCTCCATCAGCCCCCATGTGCCTTCATCAGCCCAAGTGCCTCCATCAGCCCCATGTGCCTCCATCAGCCCCCCCAAGTGCCTCCATATGCCCCCATGTGCCTCTGTCAGCCCCCCATATGCCTCCATCAGCCCCATGTGCCTCCATCAGCCCTCAAGTGCCTCCATCAGCCCCCCAAGTGCCTCCATAAGCCCCCATATGCCTCCATCACCCCCCATATGCCTCCATAAGCCCCCATGTGTCTCCATCAGAGCCCCATGTGCCTTTATCAGCCCCCATCAGCCCCCAAGGGCCTCCATCAGCCCCCCATATGCCTCCATCAGCCCCCAAGTGCCTCCATCACCCCCCTAAGTGCCTCCATCAGCCCCCCAAGTGCCTCCAGCAGCCCCCATGTGCCTTTATCAACCCTCCATGTATCTCCATCAGCCCCCCAAGTGCCTCTATCAGCCCCCATATGCCTGCATCAGCCCCCCATGTGCCTCCATCAGCCCCCATGTGCCTCCATCAGCCCCCCAAGTGCCTCCATCAGACCCCCAAGTGCCTTCATCAGCCCCTGTATAAAAATCATTGGTGGGCAGTGCGCCCTCCCCCTCCCACCCTATCATTGGTGGTAGCGGCAGTGCGGCATTATACTTATATGCGCTCTGGCCTCCCGACGCTCCTTCATCTTGTAACTCACCAGTCTGTGCGGCGCATTGCTATAAGCATAAGCAATGCGCCGCACAGACCTGTGACTTACAAGAAGAAGGAGCGCCGGCCACAAGCGCATGTAAGTATGCTGCTGACTAACTGACCATGGCAGCCAGGACTTCAGTAGCGTCCTGGCTGCCATGGTAACTGATCGGAGCCCAGCATTACACTGCTGGGACTCCGATTGGAACTGCTGCTGCCACCAATGATGGGGGGGAGGAGGGGAAGGTCGCACCATGGCAGCCAGGACTTCAGTAGTGTCCTGGCTGCCGTGGTAACCGATCGGAGCCCTAGCATTACACTGCTGGGACTCCGATCAGAACTGCCGCTGCCACCAATGATTTGGGGGGGGCACTCGCTACTCGCCACATGAATTTGGCGATCCCTACGCCACTAACACTGCTTTTAGCAGGAGCCTGATCAGGCTTAGATACCATGGCAAGCCAGATGCCTGTGTAGGTGTCCAGTTGCCATGGTAACAATCGGGGCTGACACAGCAGCATAGCGCCCGATGGTGGGTTCCGCTCGGCCATCCTGAAATCGAAAGAAGTGGGCTCAGTTATACACAGCAGCGCAGCCCCGATCTCCTCACCATTCACTAAGGAGATCAGGGCTGCGTTGCTGAACTCTGAAAGACCGGACAGCTCTCCTCCTTTTACACTATTCTCCGATGCGCTGATGCGCTGATGCGCTGATCTATAATTATTTGTGCCGCAGGTGCGGATCTGTTTTAGACACGGCACAAAGGAATATAGATCTGCGCATGCGCGGCCGCCCAGAGCCGTGCTCGTTCGCGCTTGCGATGGAGTTGGCCACTGGATGCCGGAGTTCTTCTGCGCAAGTGCGGCCCCATGAATGCAGCCGGCGAGCGGTGGTTGTATCCATGGGCAGCTAAGATAAACAATTGATTTGGAGAATTCAATTTTAAAAAGAACAGTACGTTTTTTTAATGCTATATATTTAGAAAAATGTTCACTTGGGGGTATACAATTTAATCAAATATGATGATAAAGATGGGAATACCCCTTTAAGTGATAGCATGAAAACAAGTCAGCCGGTGAGCTGTCTGTGGTGATTAACAAAATTGCCAATCGTGGCCATCATAAGTATCTGTGTGCATACATTTTGGTGCTAATTTTCTCTGTTTTTTCTCATATAATACATGCTAAATATAATCACAATTAAATCACTGCAAAACCGCCTCACATTCATACCTCTTGAACTTAATTTTTTATTTTTTGGGGATTTTATGTGATAGACAAATAGAAAGTAGCAAGCATGAGTGAAGTAAAAACAAAATGATACCTGGCTTTTAACATTTTTAATAAATAAAAATCTAGAAAGTGTTCCGTGCATTTGTATTGTAATTACAGATACACAAGTGTATTAGAATGGAGGAGACATCACATGGAGGTGATTTGCCTGGTCACATGACTCTCCATCAGCGGCTATTTTATGGACAGGACCTCTGTGTGGACGGCACAAAAGACTTTGTAAACAAGAGAAAAATCCATTATAAAATATAGAAAATGGTGCAGAATTTCAACAAAGACTATAATGCCATATAATCATCTCACAAACACATCGGTCAACAGTAACCAGAAAGTGGTCAACCCCTTTAAGTACATTTATACATGGCATTCACAGTGGTCACACAGGTGTAGTTATGAAGGATTGACTGGATACTACCACTTATAAGATTATGAATAGGCTTTTACACTATGTGTACAGCGCTTCACACTGAATAGCGCCATGGGATTTGTTCTATGATTGCACCACTGCACTTATGTACAGTAAGAAATGAAATCAGGTATTTATACCATGTGAAGCCATGTTCACTTTTCTTTTTTTTAGTAAGATAATACAAGTAATATTTCTGCTGTCCAACAATTCTGCAAGAGAAAATAAAAAAAACATTAGTCTATTCGTATGATCAAACATCGTATTTATAGCACAATAGATCGCACAGTACACATTCTATGTAGCGGGCGGAATATAATGCAGAAGGAGGTAATTAAGTAAACATCCATGGTTTATAGTCCACATTCAAGCCATGGGGACGTAATGTATTTAATTTAGTTATCCAGTTATTTTGTTTTCTCTTGCAGAATTGTTGGACGGCAGAAATATTACTTGTAAAACCAGCATTGATCCTGTGAAAAATGATCTATGAAAAAGGAATAATGATTGAAATTATGATGTACGACATTGATGTTGGTCTCCTATGTATATTTTGGGTGCCTATGTGGTGATAATATTTTTTACATTTCTTTACATTGTTATAGACAGTAGGAGAATTATTGGGAGTAAAATGTGATTACGTTTGTACTTAGTTCCTGTGGGGATTAACTTATTGCGGGCCCAGTGGTCTGATACTTGGATTACGGGTCCGCATATAGTTTGGGCCATAAATAAGGACGGTGTACATGACCTGTATCCATGTCCATTATTCCCCTCTATTCAGTAGCACTGCTGCTCCTCTCCCTAGGAGTGGCCGTCCTGTGAAGATGACTGCAAGAGCACAGCGCAGACTGCTCAATGAGGTGCAGAAGAATCCTAGAGTGTCAGCTAAAGACTTACAAAAGTCTCTGGCATATGCTGACATCCCTGTTAGCGAATCTACGATACGTAAAACACTAAACAAGAATGGATTTCATGGGAGGATACCACAGAGGAAGCCACTGCTGTCCAAAAAAAACATTGCTGCACGTTTACAGTTTGCACAAGAGCACCTGGATGCTCCACAGCAGTACTGGCAAAATATTCTGTGGACGGATGAAACCAAAGTTGAGTTGTTTGGAAGAAACACACAACACTATGTGTGGAGAAAAAGAGGCACAGCACACCAACATCAAAACCTCATCCCAACTGTGAAGTATGGTGGTGGGGGCATCATGGTTTGGGGCTGCTTTGCTCCGTCAGGGCCTGAACGGATTGCTATCATCGAAGGAAAAATGAATTCCCAAGTTTATCAAGACATTTTTGCTTATCAATAAACTGCAGTCATTGGGCTTGGACTCCCATATTGTTGAATGGATTAGGCAGTGGCTGAGGGACAGACAACAGAGGGTTGTAGTCAATAGTGTATATTCAGACCATGGTCTTGTTACCAGTGGGGTACCTCAGGGATCTGTTCTGGGACCCATATTGTTTAATATCTTTATCAGCGAAATTGCAGAAGGCCTCAATGGTAAGGTGTGTCTTTGCTGATGATACAAAGATTTGTAACAAGGTTGATGTTCCTGGAGGAATACACCAAATGGAAAAGGACTTAGGACTTAGGAAAACTAGAGGAATGGTCAAAAATCTGGCAACTAAAATTTAATGTTGATAAGTGCAAGATAATGCACCTGGGACGTAAAAACCCAAGGGCAGAATATAAAATCAGTGATACAGTCCTAACCTCAGTATTTGAGGAAAGGGATTTAGGGATCATTATTTCAGAAGACTTAAAGGTAGGCAGACAATGTCACAGAGCAGCAGGAAATGCTAGCAGAATGCTTGGGTGTATAGGGAGAGGAATTACCAGTAGAAAGAGGGAGGTGCTCATGCCGCTCTACAGAGCACTAGTGAGACCTTATTTGGAGTATTGTGCGCAGTACTGGAGGCCATATCTCCAGAAGGATATTGATACTTTGGAGAGAGTTCAGAGAAGAGCTACTAAACTGGTACATGGATTGCAGGATAAAACTTACCAGGAAAGATTAAAGGACCTTAACATGTATAGCTTGAAGAAAGACGAGACAGAGGGGATATGATAGAAACTGCTAAATACATAAAGGGACTCAACTCGGTAAAAGAGGAAAGAATATTTAAAAGAAGAAAAACTACCACAAGAGGACATAGTTTTAAATTAGAGGGGCAAAGGTTTAAAAGTAATATCAGGAAGTATTACTTTACTGAGAGAGTAGTGGATGCATGGAATAGCCTTCCTGCAGAAGTGGCAGCTGCAAATACAGTGAAGGAGTTTAAGCATGCATGGGATAGGCATAAGTCTATCCTTCATATAAGATAGGGCCAGGGGCTATCCATAGTATTTAGTATATTGGGCAGACTAGATGGGCCAAATGGTTCTTATCTGCCGACACATTCTATGTTTCTATGTTTCTATGTCATATTATAGGTTCTTCAAAGTAGCCACCTTTTGCTTTGATTACTGCTTTGCACACTCTTGGCATTCTCTTGATGAGCTTCAAGAGGTAGTCACCTGAAATGGTTTTCACTTCACAGGTGTGCCCTGTCAGGTTTAATAAGTGGGATTTCTTGCCTTATAAATGGGTTTGAGACCATCAGTTGCGTTGAGGAGAAGTCAGGTGGATACACAGCTGATAGTCCTACTGAATAGACTGTTAGAATTTGTATTATGGCAAGAAAAAAGCAGCTAAGTAAAGAAAAACGAGTGGCCATCATTACTTTAAGAAATTAAGGTCAGTCAGTCAGTCCGAAAAATTGGGAAAATTTTGAAAGTAAGGGCTATTTGACCATGAAGGAGAGTGATGGGGTGCTGTGCCAGATGACCTGGCCTCCACAGTCACCGGACCTGAACCCAATCGAGATGGTTTGGGGTGAACTGGACCGCAGAGTGAAGGCAAAAGGGCCACCAAGTGCTAAGCATCTCTGGGAACTCCTTCAAGACTGTTGGAAGACCATCTCAGGTGACTACCTCTTGAAGCTCATCAAGAGAATGCCAAGAGTGTGCAAAGCAGTAATCAAAGCAAAAGGTGGCTACTTTGAAGAACCTAGAATATGACATATTTTCAGTTGTTTCACACTTTTTTGTTATGTATATAATTCCACATGTGTTAATTCATAGTTTTGATGCCTTCAGTGTGAATCAACAATTTTCATAGTCATGAAAATAAAGAAAACTCTTTGAATGAGAAGGTGTGTCCAAACTTTTGTTCTGTACTATATATGTACCCGGCACCATTGTTATGTATAACTGCTTGAGAAAAGTCCCAGTGAGAGGACTGAAACGTTGCGTTGGTGAATAAAGAACACTTTTTTTTATCATAACCCTGGGAGTGCCGTGGAATTTTCTTCTCTATGCGTCTGTTGGATGCGGGATTGTCTCCGTAGCCGCAGGCACACCATTTACTTTTTTCTGCTGTGCTGCTTTCATTTGTTTTTGTTCTAGATAGATAGATAGATACATAGATAGATAGATATAAAAGTAAGAAATTCCACTAAATAATTAGTGTGTTTATTACACCAGGTGCAATGTTTCGGTTCTCTCTATGGAACCTTTTTCAAGCAATGACAATACAATGGTGCAAAAAGGCAAATATAAATACCATCAACATACATAATTGAATAAATAGGATAATTGACAATAATTGTGCAAATGTGTCCAAAATATACTATAAAAAATCATAAAATCCATAGTCAAATATAAATAATGTAAACAATCAATACAGTACATGATCATATGTGAAATATAAGGACTAACACCATATTGTATAGATGCCTGACCCCCAGCACATTATACAGAGACCCCCACTAAACCAAAAAGACAGACTGTAGCAGCGATGTAATAAAATGCAAATTGACAATTGTAAAGTTGAACCACATACAAGTGTACACCAACTACTACTAATATGATGGTAGGTATCCATATGAGAAAAACACAGGATAAAAACTGTCAGGGCCCCATCAATAGTCCAGTTTACTTAGTGGTGACAGTGCGGCTCCCACAACACTGCTCCGCCATGCAGAGGATCGCCCCCCAGGTCGACATCCCAATCAAAAGATATACAGCCTGCGAGCAAATCCATAATGCCAGATAAATAAAATAAAAAAAATAATAAAATAGTTGCTATTCTTATTTTTATTGAAGCTATCCGAAACCTTCCCGTTATTGTGGTGCGGAGAGGATAACAGCAGCAACCAGTAAACCACCTGAGTGTTCACACTGTATATGCAACAAGTGAACCACCATGACACATGGAAAAGTAGTAAAAGGAAAAAATAACAATTGTTGATGAGGCCCAAAACAATCTTCCATCCATCCATCCAATAAAAAAATTATTTATTTGTAATTAATAGGTAAATAAACTATGTATGACATCAACTACACAATATAGTCAACTGCTCAAAGAATATATTGTCATATACAAAAGCGTTCCAATATGAAGGTCGTCCATGCCGGTCGGGCAGCTCCCAATTCCACACACCACCCAGATGAACTAAAAACAAGAAAAAGGTAATTCGTATATATAGCACCATACAAAGGAAGAGGCAAAATATAGGCAACAATGTACTCCAAATTGGGACTTATATAAAAATACCAAGTCTAAAATCCACATTTAACCGATTAGGTCTCAAAGAGTTCAGAGTGGCAATCCAATACATTTCACGTTTGTTTTTAAGGATAAAATCCCGTTGCCACCCCTCCGAGAGATAGGAACATCATCAATCAACATGCATTTATGAATCACTCTCTTTATGATTAAATTCTGAAAAGTGTTTCGATACCGGAAGGTCCATCCCTTTCTTACGAATGGTGTACCGCTGCTGGTTGAAGCGAGTTTGGGGGTTGGGGGTCTCTGTATAATGTGCTGGGGGTCAGGCATCCATACAATATGGTGTTAGTCTCGTCCGTTACCATTGGACGATTGGAGCATTTCAGGCAGCGATCTGTATTGAGCTTTACGCGCTGCGCTGTTTGTTGATATTGTCTCTATGGTGATGGCGGCCATGTGTCTTTTTTGATCACATGATCGTTGACTTCACTCACCAGGTTTTGTTGTTCGTGGCGTTTCTATGGAGTGAGGATCATGTGACCTGTTAAGGATCACATGATCGCTCTCTCCTTTTCTGGTTTCCTGCGCAATCACTTTACCGGGACGCCAAGCCACATCTGCGACTCCATGCTGGGCAGGTACAGTTCCGATTTTCTTCCACCAATCCAGGAATGTTTTTATTCAACCCAGATAATTCGGCACATTTGTATGTCATTTATTAATTATGAAGCACTAGAGCTTTTTAATGATTTTATGCATTTTTTTATGGATTTATATTGCACATATGATCATGTATTGATTGATTACATTACTAATTATAATTGACTATGGATTTTATGATTTTTTATAGTATATTTTGGACACATTTGCACAATGATTGTCAATTATCCTATTTACTCAATTATGTATGTTGATGGTATTTTTATTAGCATTTTTGCACCATTGTATTGTCATTGTCAGAGAGAACCGAAACGTCGCACCTGGTGTCATAAACACACAAATTATTTTTGGAAGTGCCGTAGAATTTCTTACTTTTATATTGATCTGGATGTTGGATCGCTTCCGTAGCCGCTCTACCTTGTCTGCAGTGCTGCCCACCATATTGATTTGTGTCTATTAGATAGATAGAAAGATACACGCTGCGTCTGTGTGCCCATGTGCGCCTTCACTAGACAGGACAGCACTTTTTCCTATACTGTGCAAGCACGACCACTACTGCTTTATTGCAGGTGGTCGTAAACCCTGGAAACGAGCAGTGTATGAAGTGATGGAAAAATAAATCCAGCCAGCAAACGAGGCAATATGGAGAATGACAATACATCCGTAACTACCTGCTGTTAACTTTCTCTACATGATAAATGCCATTTACTGAGGTGACACAACCCCTTTAAGGTTGAGGGGATGTGTGAGATAACTGAGTGCTATGGAAAATTACAGATACCATAATTCACCCGGTTCCTCTGTATATTGAAATGTACATATAGCGGTGAAGACACAGCAGCTCAGCCCTGTCCATATATTACACTGGTGGAACATTACAGGAAATGATCTAGATCTAAAGTAAACGGTGGCATATTAAAACCTGTCATAAAATCCTACACAGCAAACATATAGCAGATGGAGGGGAAGTGGGCTCTCCACGTATCTGCTCCTTTATATGAGCGCTGACTGCATGTTACGGCATAGGACACATCAGTTATTTTTATTAACCAAGATGGGATTATATGTGTCTACACGGGACAATGTGAAGGTTCAGCGTGACTACAATATTTCACTGCCTAGGAAACATCCAACATTATTAGTTTAGAGACAGCACAGAATCCATGCTTGAAGATCACTTATTAAATGCATGTAAAAACACAAAAATGAGGTTTGAGATATTACATTTACGGATAAATGAGTTACCACCTTTCAAGATTATTGAGATATTATTAATAGTGATGAGTGGCAGGGGCAATATTCGAATTTGTGATATTTCACAAATATTTGGTCTTGATCGCGAAAATCAGCAATGTAATATGCGCGTGCAATACAGGCGTGGGTCACTATAGATCCATTTTTTATGCTGCTAGAAGTTTTCTGAGACTGGAGAAAATGGTTGGCACGGCAGAACATTACAATAGCTTTATATGCAAATAGAGTGCTACAATATAATCGGCACTAATGATGCAAATATTTTGGTGCAATATGTGCAACTTCACATTTTATAGTGGTGTAGAACACTGTGCCGTGCAGTAACACGTATAGGGAGTCTCCTGTGGTAGTGAAACAATACTGTGAGTCAGTATGACAAGTAGATGACAGGCGTCGCTCTTAGAATCAATACACTGCACTTATTTGGGCAGTTACGTGGCCAAAACTGACCAAATAACTCAAGTGTGAACTCAGCCATACAGGTCGATGTTAGCGCCAGTTATAAAGAACCGGGCAGAGGCACAAAATCTTACTATAGCGTGAAAGAGCACACTCCTTTTATACCAATTCACTGATTCCACTTAGATGTACAGAACTTGTTCTATTAAACACTTACACAAGTAGAGCCCCCGACAGAGTGGAGAGGGGGTCAGCAGTAAGTGTGTGTTGACATCGCTGATTATTTTCCCTTTTTCTGATTCATCAGAACAATAACCCCTGAAAAACGGATCCTGTCTGTTGAGCATCTGTCTTCACTCAGGCAGCATTTGGTCAGTAATCTATCAGTATTGCTAATGCCAAAAAAACAGGAGTGGATACAAAACAGAGATGACACGTGAATGGAATATTTGCATGTCTTCTGTGTTTGGTACCCACTCCTGTTTTTGGCTACCAAATTATAAGCTTATTCTAAAGCAAAATAGGGACCATGTCATGCAGGCCTTACAGCTGGTATACAGGAAGGATCCATTGTGCGTCTCATTTTTCTTCCTTCTCACAGATCAGAAGAAGGGTCAAGTAAATGGTGATGTCATCCAGGCCAAAAAGGCAAAATAGTGTCCCAGTCATGGAGTGGGGAGGGTGGGAGAACAGCTTGAGAAGTCCACAGAGTGGCCCAATGACATAATAGTGGTAAGGTGGAAGCAGCATGAGGAGACCACAGAGTGGCCCAGTGACGTAGAGGTGAGGTGGCAGCAGCAGCAGCATGAGGAGACCACAGAGTGGCCAGTGACATAGTGTTGAGGTAGCAGCAGCATGAGGAGGCCACAGAGTAGCACAATGACAGAGTGTGGAGGTGGCAGCAGCAGCACGATGAGGCCACAGAGTGGCAAGGTGACATAGTGTTAAGGTAGCAGCAGGAGCATGATAAGGCCACAGAGTGGCACAATGACAGAGTGTGGAGGTGGCAGCAGCAGCAGCACCATGAGGCCACTGAGTGGCAAGGTGACATAGTGTTGAGGTAGCAGCAGCAGCAGCATTATGAGGCCACAGAGTGGCACAATGACAGAGTGTGAAGGTGGCAGCAGCAGTAGCATGAGGAGACCACAGAGTGACCAGGTGACAGAGTGGGGAGGTGGGTTGCAATAACAGTACCCACTGATAATGGTGGGTGTAAAAAGGAGCACTTGGCATCAGATGTGTGGCATCAGGCGGGTATCAGCATCAGAATAGTAGCTGAGGCAGGTAGCCAGAGGAAACCGATCTCTTTTGTCAAGGTTTGGGTGAGGCGGCATGGATGATCTAATCTGATGCATCAGACATTGGTGGGTGGAATCCTGGCTGATCCACGCCTGATTCATCTTGACAAAGGTCAGTCTCTCCACATTTTGGGTGGACAGGTGAGTTCTTCATGGGGTAACTATGGTCCCCGCAGCACTAAACACCCACTCTGATACCACACTACTGGCCGGGCAGGACAGCTTTTCCAGGGCAAACTCTGCTAGTTGCAGCAACAAATCCAGTTTGGCTGCCCAGTAGTCCAGCGGATCTTCAATGTGGGGTGGCAGGGTGCTGTCCAATTATGCCACCACCTGCTGGTTCAGGTCCTGCTCCAGGTCTAGCTGCTGCTGGTGAGTAGTTTCTTCACTAAGCGGGTGAAGAAAGCTTCTCATCAGCGACTCTAGACTCAAGTTGCTGCTGATGGAGCAGGAACTACTCCTCCCCCTCCATCCTGCCACAGCAGCCATGGCAGAGGAACGTGAGCGCAGAGGGCCCCTCTGGTCAGAAATGCGAGAGGATGGACGATGGCACAGATAGGCAGCGGCCAACTGACTACATAGTTTGTCTCTATAGTAGTTCAGTTTGTTCTCCCTCTTAGCGGGTGTAAAACGTTTTGGACCAGTAGTGAGAGTCCAACAAGGTGGAGAGCCAGAAGTCATCCCTCTGCCAAATGGTGACAATTTGGCTGTCACTATGCAAGCAAGTGAGCATGCATCGGGCCATTAGTGCAAGTGACTCGGAGGTACTCCCTCCCTCCATCTCCACTGCATACTGCCACGGTGAGTCTGTGTCCGTTGCCTCATCTTCCTCATCTGCCCTGTCTGCCATTAAAATGAATGGGACCCGCCGCGAACTTGCGGTTTGTGAACATTTGATCGCGTTCGCGAACCGTCCCGGCAGATGTCCGTCCATCACTACTCCTGTCCCCTTGGATCATCAAGAAATGGTTTATGGCCTTTCTCTGTTCATATAGTCGATCCAATATATAGAGGGTGGAATGCCAACGGGTGGAAACATTGCATATCAGCCTATGTTGGGGGACGCCGTTCTGCCGCTGTAGCTCAAGGAGTCTGTGCTTGGCGGTGTACGAGTGGTTGAAGTGCATGCTAAATTTTCTGACCATTTTTAGGATGTCTTGCAGATGGGTGGAAGACTTCAGAAACCGCTTGACAACCAGATTGAACACGTGCGCCATGCAGGGCGCATGGCTCAGCCCTCCTTGACGCAGCGCCAACACCATGTTCTTTCCGTTGTTGGTCACCATGGTTCTGATTTGGAGTGGTCGCAGAGAAATCCAGGATTCGATTTCTTGACGAAGGACGCGGAGCAGTTCCTCCCCTGTGTGACGAGCAAACGAGATGCAGAACAGTGTGATACCGCCATGTCCTGCACATGTGGTATGCTGGTGGGGCACTGTGAATTGTCCCTGCAGTGGAGGCTGAGGACAAGGTGGAGGATGAGGAGGCAGAGGCAGACATTGTCGCAGGACCAACGGCGTGAGAACAGGTTTCGCTGTGCAGGAACCACATTTACCCATTAGGCCATAAAGGAGATATATTTTCCTTGACTGTAGTTATATAACACCCCAGAGTTGTGTTACTACACGCCTCTACTCCGCTACTATCTTCTAAGAGCCTGTATATTGTCAGCTGATATAATTTTGCTCATGTCTTTACAGGTTTACCAGCAGGTGGCAGCAATGCATTGGCCAGGTACAAGTCCTAGTTTAGTATATCTAGGCTGGAATGGATTATTCCAGCTTAGCTCTCCCTCTGTGTAGGTGTGAACTGTTCCCACATCCTGCTGTTTGGGTGGAGAAGGAAGTTAGAGTCAGTGTGTAGCCCACCCCTTGCTAGGGGTAGGGTGTGTGTGTATGAGGAGATCTCTTGCATAGGGAAGACAGCAAGGATCTTGTCTCGGCTGAGACATTCATCATATCCCCAGACTGAGCACCTGTAGCCTCAGCTGGATAAAAAGAAGCAGAAAAGACAACCTCCAGATCTCCAGGAAGAAAACATCCCCTGAGAAACTATCTGTAAGTTCAGAGACCTAGGAGAAGCCATTCTTCCTCAGCTAGTCTGTTCCCACAAAACAGAAGGTACAGAAAAGTGCAGAAGATTAATTCCTGCCACAGTTACAGAGCTACCAAGCAGACATCCTATCCTGCAAGCTCCCCACATATCAAGCAGAAGCATTTATTCCTGCCAATGATTGCTAAAACCTGCTGGGACCAGAGACCAAAGTTGTATACTGCTTGGATACAAGTTATCTTCAGTAAATAAATGTTTGAACTTCACCTAAAGGTCTGGACATAATTTCTGCTGCAAAATTCCTCTATTACTCCTACTATCACTACACTCAAATTTTGCAATTACCACTACCCTATAGAGACATTATAGGCCATTACACCACTCTGGCATTCCTAATCTGGGACGTGCGTTATAACACCTTGGAAGTGCCCTGTGATAGTACCTTGCGCACGCTGCATCTGGCATCACGAACAAACTACAAACTATTATCCACCCATATCCTGACACACTGCATAACTGGCATCAGCGTACCCGTTCCTGGTCAATGCAGTTACAGCCAGAGGCGTACATAGGAATCACTGGGCCCCATAGCAAAAATCTGAATTGGGCCCCTTAACCCCGCCCACTACCCACCATGGCCCCTCCCACTTCCTGACTTTGCTCCTCCCATGCCACACCCCCATTAAATAAATTTATACATGACCTACAGAAACTGTTAGGGGTTTCCTGGGGGTGACCTGTCACATGGGATATCTGCTGCAGCCTGCAGGTCTCCTTATTTGGGGTGCCATGTTAGGCTACTTTCACACTTGCGTTCGGGTCTCCGCTTGTGAGTTCCGTTTGAAGGCTCTCACAAGCGGCACCGAACGGATCCGTCCAGCCCTAATGCATTCTGAGTGGATGCGGATCCGCTCAGAATGCATCAGTATGGCTCCGTCTGTCCTCCGCTCAGCAGGCGGACACTGCTTGCAGCGTTCGGGTGTCCGCCTGGCCGTGCGGAGGCAAACGGATCCGTCCAGACTTACAATGTAAGTCAATGGGGACGGATCCGTTTGAAGTTGACACAGTATGGCTCAATTTTCAAACGGATCCGTCCCCCATTGACTTTCAATGTAAAGTCAAAACGGATCCGTTTGCACTATCATGAACAAAAAAAAAAAATGTTTTTTTTTTTTTGTTCATGTTAATGCAAACGGATCCGTTCTGAACGGAGCCACCGTCTGCATTATAGGTGCGGATCCGTCTGTGCAGACACCAGACGGATCCGCTCTGAACGCAAGTGTGAAAGTAGCCTTAAAGGGAATCTGTCACTAGCAATTTACCCCCAATTTTTTTTTTATGAATCCATGTTTAACAGAGTACCTGTTTTCCATTTGTCTTGTTCTTTTGATTGTGAGTCTTGTCATGTCTTCAAAAAATCAATTCTTATGATATGTAAATGACGCTGTAAGGAGCCCAGAGGGGCGTTATTCTTTCTCCACGGTGCCCAGGAACGCCCCTCTGAAATGCCGTGCCCGGCTAAGTTTGAAAACTAATAACGCCTCCAAGTTCATCTAAATCGCCTCCCAGAGGCGCGGCTAAGTGCTCAACACCCCCCTCCTCAGTGGCAAACACCCCGATCCTCCTCTCGCCGGCATCCCAAATCCCGCGCAGGCGCAGTGCCGTCAGTCATCTTATCATAGCGCAGGCAATCGCCGGCACGGGATTTGGGATGCCGGCGAGAGGAGGATCGGATTTGGGAGGCGATTTAGATGAACTTGGAGGCGTTATTAGTTTTCAAATTTAGCCGGGCACGGCACTTCACAGGGGCGTTCCTGGGCACAGTGGAGAAAGAATAGCGCCACTCTGGGCTCCTTACAGCGTCATTTACATATCATAAGAATCGATTTTTTGAAGAAATGACAAGACTCACAATCCAAAGAACAAGACAGATGGAAAAAAGGTACTCATGGATCCATGTTTAATAAAGTACCTTTTTTCCATCTGTGTTCTTCTTTTCCATGTCAGTCTTGTCCTTTCTTCTAAAAATCGATTCTTGCTGTAAGGACTGGAGCCCAGAGGGGCGTTTTTCTTTCTCCACGGTGCCCAGGAACGGTGCCCCTCTGATTAGTGCCGTGCCCGCCTAAATATGAAAACTACTAACGCCTCCATCATTTAGCTGATTCGCCTCCCAGAGGCGCGGCTAAGTCCTCAACACCCGCCCCCCTCCTCAGCGCCGCGCTCTGCAAACACCCGATCCTCCTCTCGTCGGCGTCCCAAATCCCGCGCAGGCGCAGTGCCGGCGATTGCCTGCGCCTGCGCTCTGATAATACGGCTGAGGGCAACAGCTTCAACATCGTCACTGGGCTCGGCGCATGCCCAGTGACGATGTTGAAGCTGTTGCCCTTAGCCGTATTATCAGAGCGCAGGCGCAGGCAATCGCCGGCACTGCGCCTGCGCGGGATTTGGGACGCCGACGAGAGGAGGATCGGGTGTTTCAGAGCGCAGCGCTGAGGAGGGGGGCGGGTGTTGAGGACTTAGCCGCGCCTCTGGGAGGCGATTCAGCTAAACATGGGGGGGGGCCCTGGGGAGAAAAGCAGCCGCATAGCCGGCTGCAGGTCATCAGTGGGCGGGGCCTTATCTGCGCTACGGGCCCCCCAGTGCCCCGGGCCCCATAGCAGTGGCGTGGTCTGCCTCTATGGGCGGTACGCCACTGGTTACAGCTCCACACGTGGGTGCTGCCGTGCACTTTGGCAGACACCGACCTGCTCAAGGACTGGCCCATCTTCTGTTCTACATGTGTGTGCAGGGCTGGTACTGCCTTTTTGGCAAAGAAATTATGGCTTGGGACTCTCCACCTCAGCTCAGCACAAGCCATCAGCTCTCTGAAAGGTGCAGAGTCCACCACTTGGAAAGTGAGGGACTGCAGTACCAGCAACTTGGCAAGGACCGCGTTCAGCTTCTGCGCCCTTGGATGAGTGCACGCATACTGTTGTCTCTTGGCAATCGCTTTGGTGATAGATTGCTGATGGAATGACTGACTAGGAGAAGGAGAAGCAGGAGCATCAGAACCAGCAGATGAACGCCGGATCCGACATTTTTCCCATTGACTTGCATTAATGCCGGATCCAGTGCCGTGTGTTCCGTCAAACCAGATCTGGCTTTTGCATGTTCAACCCGAAAAATGTGCAAAAAAAGTTAAAGTCCATAAATGGCGGATCCGTTTTTCCCAATGCATTTTTTCATTGTGATCAGAATCCTGATCAGGATTCAAATGTAATCCGTTTTCACACGTTTTTCCGGATCCGGCGGGCAGTAGAGATGTCCCGAACTATTCGCCGGCAAACAGTTCCCGGCGAACATCGTTTGTTCGCGTTCGCCGCGGCGGGCGAACATATGCTATGTTCGGTCCGCCCCCTATACGTCATCATTGAGCAAACTTTGACCCTGTACCTCCCAGTCAGCAGACACATTCCAGCCAATCAGCAGCATACCCTCCCTCCCAGACCCTCCCACCGCCTATCAAAAAGCAAGGACAGCATCCATCTTAGATTCATTCTGAAGCTACAGTGTTAGTGAGAGCAGGGAGAGTGCTGCTGCTGCTGATTTAATAGGGAAATCGTTAGCTAGGCCAGTGTTCTGTGTCCACTCCAGTCCTCAAAGACTCATCTGATCTGCTGTAAGGACAGCGTCCTGACAGAACCCCAAAAAGCCCTTTTTAGGGCTAGTACTTCAGTCTGCTTTTCTTATTAATTTTTTTTATATATATATTGAAGTTGCCTGCCAGTGTGTGTCAGGCCCACAGAGTGTACTGTGCCCACTGCCAGTGCCCACCACTCATATCTGGTGGCACAGTACCTTGCAGATAAAAAAGCAATACAATTTTTTCTCTGTAATATAATTGCAGTTGCCTGCCAGTGTGTGTCAGGCCCACAGAGTGTACTGTGCCCACTGCTAGTGCCCACCACTAATATCTGGTGGCACAGTACCTTGCAGATAAAAAAGCAATACAATTTTTTCTCTGTAATATAATTGCAGTTGCCTGCCAGTGTGTGTCAGGCCCGCAGAGTGTACTGTGCCCACTGCCCACGACTCATATCTGGTGGCACAGTACCTTGCAGATAAAAAGCAATACAATTATTCATCTGTAATATAATTGAAGTTGCCTGCCAGTGTGTGTCAGGCCCACAGAGTGTACTGTGCCCACTGCCCACCACTCATATCTGGTGGCACAGTACCTTGCAGATAAAAAAGCAATACAATTTTTTCTCTGTAATATAATTGCAGTTGCCTGCCAGTGTATGTCAGGCCCACAAAGTGTACTGTGCCCACTGCCCACCACTCATGTCTGGTGGCACAGTACATTGCACGCATAGTACCACTAATCTAAAAATAAATTACAGGCAGAGGCAGGCCACCCCGCAGGGGCCGTCGTGGTCGTGGTTCTGTGATTTCCTTTGGCCCTAGAATAATGCCCAGTGTTCAGAGGCCACGTACCCTGAACTCGAAAAGTTCTGAGGACATAGTTGACTGGCTAACACAGGACACCTAATCTTCTACAGCTTCCTCTCAGAACCTTGACACACCATCCTCCTCCAGCTCAGCTTCGGGCACCTCTCAAGTTACTACTCGCCCGCCCACCGCCATCACCAACACTAGCACCACAGCCGCTACACTTGATCTGTCAGAGGAGTTATTTACACATCACTTGGAAGAAATGAGTGATGCGCAACCATTATTGCCAGAGGATGTAGATAACAGGGATATGTCTCAGTCAGGCAGCATTACACACATGGACGTACGGTGTGATGATGATGATGTTGTACCCGCTGCTGCTTCCTTTGCTGAGTTGTCAGATACAAGTGAAGCGGTTGATGATGACGATTTGTCCGTGGATGTCACGTGGGTGCCCGCTCGAAGAGAAGAAAAACAGGGGGAAAGTTCAGATGGGGAGACAGAGAGAAGGAGGAGACGAGTTGGAAGCAGGGGGAGGTCGTCGCAAGGAGCTAGTGGCACAGTCAGACAGCATGTATCGGCACCCGGGGTCAGCCAGACAGCACGCCAATCAACGCATGCTGTTGCCACCACCAGAATGCTGTCATTGCAAAGCTCAGCAGTGTGCCATTTTTTTTGTGTGTCTGCCTCTGATAACAGCGATGCCATTTGCAACCTGTGGCAAAAAAAAAAAACTGAGTTGTGGGAAGTCCAACACCCACCTAGGTACAACTGCTTTGCGAAGGCACATGATCTCACATCACAAACGCCTATGGGATCAACACATGATGAGTACAAGCAGCACACAAACTTAAAGCCCCCATCCTCATCCTGGTCCAGCATCTTCAGCTATGTCAACCACTGCTGTCCTCCTTGCCCCCTCTTAACCACCCGCCACTCCGCCTCTCACCTTCAGCAGTTCCTGCTCATCTGCCCACAGTCAGGTGTCTGTCAAGGAAATGTTTGAGTGTAAGAAGCCAATGTCACAGAGTCACCCCATTGCCTGACATCTGACAGCTGGCTTGTCGGAACTTAGCCTTCCAGCTTTTACCATACAAGCTGGTGGAGTCTGAGGCCTTCAAAAAATTTGTAGCTATTGGGACACCGCAGTGGAATGTACCCGGCCAAAATTTATTTTCACAAAAGGCAATCCCTAACCTGTACTCTATTGTGGAAAAGGAAGTCATGGCATGTCTGGCACACAGTGTTGGGGCAAGGGTCCATCTGACCACTGATACCTGGTCTGCAAAGCACGGTCAGGGCAGGTATATCACGTACACTGCGCATTGGGTAAACCTGCTGATGGCTGCCAAGCATGGAATGGGTGGCTCTGCAGAGGAGTTGGTGACACCGCCACGACTTGCAGGCAGGCCTGCTGCCACCTCCTCTACTCCTCCTACTCCATCCTCTTCGCTAACCTCCTTGGCTGAGTCCTCTTCTGCTGCTGTGTCTTGCTCCACATCAACTGCACTGCCCCCCCCTAGCTTCCCAGGGGCTATTCCACATCCCGGATACGACAGTGTCACGCCGTCTTGGGGTTGACTTGCCTGAAAGCAGAGAGTCACACCGGGCCAGCACTCATGTCCGCCCCCTGAACGCGCATGTGGATCAGTGGCTGACCCCGCACCAACTGGAGATCGGCAAAGTGGTGTGTGACAACGGAAGCAATTTGTTGGCAGCATTGAATTTGGGCAAGTTGACACATGTGCCGTGCATGGCACATGTGTTGAATCTGATCGTACAACGCTTTGTGCATAAGTACCCAGGCTTACAGAACGTCCTCAAGCAGGCCAGAAAGGTGTGTGGCCATTTTAGGCGTTCCTACACGGCCATGGCGCACTTTTCCGATATTCAGCGGCGAAACAACATGCCAGTGAGGCGCTTGATTTGCGACAGCCCGACACGTTGGAATTCAACACTCCTAATGTTCGATCGCCTGCTCCAACAAGAAAAAGCCGTCAACGAGTATTTGCATGACCGGGGTGCTAGGATAGCCTCTGCGGAGCTGGGTATTTTTTTGCCACGTTACTGGACGCTCATGTGCAATGCCTGTAGGCTCATGCGTCCTTTTGAGGAGGTGACAAACCTAGTCAGTCGCACCGAAGGCACCATCAGCGACATCATCCCATTTGTTTTCTTCCTGGAGAGTGCCCTGCGAAGAGTGCTGGATCAGGCCGTAGATGAGCGTGAAGTGGAAGAGTTGTGGTCACCATCGCTGGAAGAGGAGTCTGAGGAAGAGGAGTCAAAGGAGGAATGTGGCTTTGAGGAGGAGGAAGACCAACCACAGCAGGCATCCCAGGGTGCTCGTTGTCACCTATCTGGTACCCGTGGTGTTGTACGTGGCTGGGGGGAAGAACAGACTTTCAATGAGATCAGTGAGGACGAGGAACGAGACATGAGTAGCTCGGCATCCAACCTTGTGCAATTGGGGTCTTTCATGCTGTCATGCCTGTTGAGGGACCCTCGTATAAAAAGGGTGAAGAACGACCTGTACTGGGTGGCCACGCTACTAGACCCCCGATATAAGCAGAAAGTGGCTGAAATGTTACCGAATTACTGGAAGTCGGAAAGGATACAGCAGTTCCAAAACAAGTTAAAAAGTAAACTTTACACAGCATATAAGGGTGATGTCACAGCACAACGGGAATCTAACAGGGGAAGAGGTGAAAGTAATCTTCCTCCTACCACGACCACGCCGGCAAGTACAGGACACTTTACAGACGTGTTGTTGATGGAGGACATGCAGAGCTTTTTAAGTCCTACGTATCGCCACAGCCCTTCGGGGTCCACCCTCAGAGAACGACTCGACCGACAGGTAGCAGAGTACCTCGCCTTAACTGCAGATATCGACACTCTGAGGAGCGATGAACCCCTTGACTACTGGGTGTGCAGGCTTGACCTGTGGCCTGAGCTATCCCAGTTTGCGATAGAACTTCTGGCCTGCCCCGCTTCAAGTGTCCTGTCAGAAAGGACCTTCAGCGCTGCAGGAGGTATTGTCACTGAGAAGAGAAGTAGCCTAGGTCAAAAAAGTCTAGATTACCTCACCTTTATTAAGATGAATGAGGCATGGATCCCGAAGGGACTGACAGTGGGCGATACATTTGACTAAAAAAGGCCTGATGAGATGCCTTGGGCTAAAAATGGTCCCCACGCTGCTGTATTTAATCTCTGCATGCCGGATGACTTGCGTGACTTCTCCGCCACCAACTAGGGTTCAAGCCGCAATGTTTTAGTGCACTTTCTGCCTGGAAAACATCAATAATACCTGATTTTTCAGGCATGTGTACATGCCTGATTTTTCTGGCCTCTGGTGCTGCACTGTGGCTGCAAAAACAAAACAAAAAAAAAGGCACATACAAGTGTCAATTCCCCTTCATGATCGTTACCTTGTTGTGGTGAAGGGGCTTGCGTATCACAATGAAGCGATCACCTCTATGAGTGTGTTGGCAATGGCAATGTTGGCACACCCCAGATGATAAGGTCGTTACTTCATTGTGGACAGACCAAAAGCGATCGGCTGGATAATTTTGCATAGAAAAAACATTCATTTTCTTTGTGATTATCTAAGGTGATCATTAAAGCCTACTAGGCCAACAATGGGCCCACACTGCAGAATCATGGTTTTCTGGGTCACTTAACTGTCACTGAACTAACTCAGCACGACCATATGCTTTGAAAAACCGCCATCGCCTGCAATCTCCCAAACGTGCGCACGAGCACAGTCATCACTACACCAAGATTGATGCATAGAG
Source organism: Bufo gargarizans (assembly GCF_014858855.1). Classification (NCBI taxonomy): domain Eukaryota; kingdom Metazoa; phylum Chordata; class Amphibia; order Anura; family Bufonidae; genus Bufo; species Bufo gargarizans. Next base: position 51,643,752 of record NC_058080.1, read on the forward strand.
GAATAAAATTTATGTCATGAGTGTGTCAACTATTGAAAACTCTTTGCGGTTGTCTAAAATCTATTCAATACACGTCCCCTTATAGGGGACGTAACAGGGATTAAACTGATAGGAATAGTACTACTTAACACACCACTCATATAGGGTGGCACAGTACATTGCACAGCGCACGCGCCGTGCCCCAAATTGGAAGTAAGAGGACCGACCAAGCATCTTTTTCCATCTCCCGGTTCCTAAAATCTATTCCATACACCGGCCCCTGATAGGGGACGCAACGGGGATTAAAATGATAGGAATAGTACTACTTAACACACCACTTATATCGGGTAGCACAGTACATTGCACGGCGCACTCGCTGTGCCCCAAATTGGAAGTAAGAGGACCGACCAAGCATCTTTTTCCATCTCCCGGTTCCTAAAATCTATTCCATACACCGGCCCCTGATAGGGGACGTAACAGGGATTAAACTGATAGGAATAGTACTACTTAACACACCACTCATGTAGGGTGGCACAGTACATTGCACGGCGCACGCGCAGTGCCCCAAATTGGAAGTAAGAGGACCGACCAACCATCTATTTCCATCTCCCGGTTCCTAAAATCTGTTCCATACACCGGCCCCTGATAGGGGACAAAACAGAGATTAAACTGGTAAGAACAGATTTTTTTAATAAAAAAAAAAGAGGGCAGCCTCTGCGGTGATGGGTATTTTTGGCCGCGTTACTTAACGCTCATGCACATTGGCTGTAGACTCATGCGTCCTTTTACGGAGGTGACAAACCTGGTCAGTCAAACCCAAGGCAACATCATCGACCTCATCCCATATGCGTTTTTTCTGGAGCGTGTCCTGCGAAGAGTGCAGGATCAGGCCGTAGATGAGCATGAAGAGGAAGAGTTGTGGTCACCATTACCACCAGAAGCAGCCTTGTCGTCGTTGATTGCTGGACCTGCGGCAACGCAGAGAGAGGAGTCTGAAGAAGAGGAGTCAGAGGAGAAAGGTGGCTTTGAGGAGGTGGAAGACCAACCACAGCAGGCGTCCCAGGGTGCTCGTTGTCACCTTTCGGGGACCCTTGGTGTTGTACGTGGCTGGGTGGAGGAAGAGACCTTCAGTGAGGACAACGAATGGGACATGGCTAGCTTAGTATCCAACCTTGTGCAAATGGGGAGTTTGCGGTTGTGCAAATGGACTGTTTGCGGTTGTTTGCGGTGCGTTAAACGCGGAGTTTGGTCTGTCATAGTTTGGTCTGTCACTGTGAAGAGGGCGTAACCCTTACACTACCTGATCGATACAACATCATACCTGATGTTTTAAAGCACGTTCTTCCAAACAATTTAGGAGTCGACCATTATGCACCAACATTGGGAACGTTTAGAAGAGACCTGGGAACAGATTTCAGTTGAGACCTGCTTGAATCTGATCGAGAGCATGCCCAGAAGGATTTAGGCAGTGTTGAAAGCCAAAGGTGGATTTACAAAATACTAACAAAATAATAAAAATTAAAATTAGAATTTTTTGAGCAAAACAGTAACAATTCAGTTACATGACAATAATCTGCATAAATAATCATATGCTAAATAGTTGTAAGTCCAATTTAGTTGTGAGATAGCCAAGATGATTGTCTATAAAATTATGGTACACTGTGTGATGAAGTCAGGCGGCACAGCATACTGGTTAAGGGGTGCTCGGTTTGTGTGGACGTAATCCCAAAATCAGAAGAATGAAAGAAAACCGGCACTCCCAAAAATCTTTGCTGGTGATAGATTTATTGGTCCGTCACCCTAATATGAGTGACCAATAAATCTATCACCAGCAAAGATTTTTGGGAGTGACGGTTTTCTTTCATTCCTATAAAATTATGGTAGTCTCACGTTCGAAGCTGTAGTGGATGGTGAGATATGGAGCCTGTTCAAAACATTGTTACCCTTTTGCTTGTCAGTGTAACTATAAAAAAGTTATGGGGGTAAGAATGTGGCGATGAAAAGAAGAAAAACTTAGTTTTTCAAAGTTTTAATTTTTTTCTGTATTAAAACGTGATATCTTTGTAATCATACTAATCCAGAGAATGAAGGACACAGGTCAGTTTTATCGCATATGGAATGTGGTAGAGGCAAAACCCATAAAACTTGACGGAATTGTGTTTTTTCTAATTACATCCCTTTTGAATTTTTTTCCCCGCTTCTGACTACATTGTATGCCATATTAAATGGTGGCATTAGAAAGCAGAACTTGTTCATCAAGAAACAAACCCTCATACAGCTATGTGAACAGAAAAATAAAAATGTTATGGCTTCAGACAACAGGGAAGAAAAATGAAAATGCAAAAACAAAACTAAAACTCCCTTATTCAAAAGATTAAGCAACACACCTCCTCAATAAAATTTAACACAGTATGTTTTCTCTTTAGGAGAAAAAACAAGCAAGCAGACATTGGTGAGGGTCCCATTTCCTGGACATCAACATTTGGGGCTTCTAATGTAATTGAAGATGTATAAAAATACACGGTGCACAATCCTTTAATTGAAAATACTTGTGACTTGTCAAGGAGAAATTAATTGCATTGAGTTGCACTTGGCCTTCTAACCACAGTGTCCATAGTACAATAGATGGCTCTTCTGTCCACTCCAGTTCTACACTGAAAAACAGTGTTCTCCTTAAATGACCTTGTTTATTATATAAGAGTGTGAAAGCACAATTGAAAATGTCTAATAATTAGTGTTGATCGAGCATCAAAGTGCTTGGGTGTTCGGGTGCTCGGTCGAACACCTCGGGATGCTCGGGTGCTTTACCGAGCACCAGCTTTCCAACCATGACTACACTTACATAATAAAGACTGCTGTGAGCGGGGCCCGGTGTAATAGAGTACAGTGACTGCACTAGGCCCCACCGCGATTCCAAAACCAGTTGCCGGCCTCCAACCCCGAGTCACTATTTGCACAGGGACAGTGTTATGGGGGTTGGGGGATCTGTGGGTGACACATATATTATAGCATACGATGCTATATATGTGTCATCCAAAGATCCCCCCATAACAGTGTCATCCACAGATCGCCCCATAACAGTGTCATCCACAGATACCTCCATAACATTGTCATCCACACAGATACCCCCATAACAGTGCGTCATCCACAAATGCCCCCATAACAGTTTCATCCAGAGATATCCCCATAACAGTGCGTCATCCACAGATCCCCCATAACAGTGCCATCCACAGATATCCCCATAACAGTGTCATCCACAGATGCCCCCATAACAGTGCCATCGAAAGATCCCCATAACAGTGTCTTCCACAGGTCCCCATTACAGTGCGTTATCCACAGATGCCCCTATAACAGTGCGTCATCCACAGATGCCCCCATAACAGTGCCTCATGCACAGATCCCCTCCATAACAGCGTCATCGACAGATCCCCCATAATAGTGTCATTCACAGAAGACCACCATTAGTTCAAAACCCACCAAAAGCACACCTTTTGGTTCAAAATATATTTTTTCTTCTTTTTCTTCTCAAAAACCTAGGTGCGTCTTATCATCAGGTGCGTCTTATAAATCGAAAAATACGGTACTAGCTTGCTCCTCCTCCCGACCTCCCCTGCCCTTTGTGTACGCCACCCACCGTGATGACACGCGGAGGCAGTGCAATGCTCGGGTGAGCAACGGTCTCCTTCCTGAACTGCAGAGCGGTGCCCTCTTCCAGCCCTAGCCCAGCTGCCCAGAGCACTGATCCTGAGCCTGCTGGAGTCTTCAGAACTAGAAGTATTTACAGTCATTCACTGTAAGCTATAATATATATATATATATATATACAGTACAGACCAAAAGTTTGGACACACCTTCTCATTCAAAGAGTTTTCTTTATTTTCATGACTATGAAAATTGTAGATTCACACTGAAGGCATCAAAACTGTGAATTAACACATGTGGAATTATATACATAACAAAAAAGTGTGAAACAACTGAAAATATGTCATATTCTAGGTTCTTCAAACTAGCCACCTTTTGCTTTGATTACTGCTTTGCACACTCTTGGCATTCTCTTGATGAGCTTCAAGAGGTAGTCACCTGAAATGGTTTTCACGTCACAGGTGTGCCCTGTCAGGTTTAATAAGTGGGATTTCTTGCCTTATAAATGGGGTTGGGACCATCAGTTGCGTTGTGGAGAAGTCAGGTGGATACACAGCTGATAGTCCTACTGAATAGACTGTTAGAATTTGTATTATGGCAAGAAAGAAGCAGCTAAGTAAAGAAAAACGAGTGGCCATCATTACTTTAAGAAATGAAGGTCAGTCAGTCCGAAAAATTGGGAAAACTTTGAAAGTGCCCCCAAGTGCAGTCACAAAAACCATTAAGCGCTACAAAGAAACTGGCTCACATGCGGACCGCCCCAGGGAAGGAAGACCAAGAGTCACCTCTGCTGCAGAGGATAAGTTCATCCGAGTCACCAGCCTCAGAAATTGCAGGTTAACAGCAGCTCAGATTAGAGACCAGGTCAATGCCACACAGAGTTCTAGCAGCAGACACATCTCTAGAACAACTGTTAAGAGGAGACTGTGTGAATCAGGCCTTCATGGTAGAATATCTGCTAGGAAACCACTGCTAAGGACAGGCAACAAGCAGAAGAGACTTGTTTGGGCTAAAGAACACAAGGAATGGACATTAGACCAGTGGAAATCTGTGCTTTGGTCTGATGAGTGCAAATTTGAGATCTTTGGTTCCAACCACCGTGTCTTTGTGCGACGCAGAAAAGGTGAACGGATGGACTCTACATGCCTGGTTCCCACCGTGAAGCATGGAGGAGGAGGTGTGATGGTGTGGGGGTGCTTTGCTGGTGACACTGTTGGAGATTTATTCAAAATTGAAGGCATACTGAACCAGCATGGCTACCACAGCATCTTGCAGTGGCATGCTATTCCATCCGGTTTGCGTTTAGTTGGACCATCATTTATTTTTAAACAGGAAAATGTCCCCAAACACACCTCCAGGCTGTGTAAGGGCTATTTGACCATGAAGGAGAGTGATGGGGTGCTGCGCCAGATGACCTGGCCTCCACAGTCACCGGACCTGAACCCAATCGAGCAGAGTGAAGGCAAAAGGGCCAACAAGTGCTAAGCATCTCTGGGAACTCCTTCAAGACTGTTGGAAGACCATTTCAGGTGACTGCCTCTTGAAGCTCATCAAGAGAATGCCAAGAGTGTGCAAAGCAGTAATCAAAGCAAAAGGTGACTACTTTGAAGAACCTAGAATATGACATATTTTCAGTTGTTTCACACTTTTTTGTTATGTATATAATTCCACATGTGTTAATTCATAGTTTTGATGCCTTCAGTGTGAATCTACAATTTTCATAGTCATGGAAATAAAGAAAATTCTTTGAATGAGAAGGTGTGTCCAAACTTTTGGTCTGTACTGTATATATACTGTGTATATATATATATATATATATATATATGAAGAAAAAAGGCGGCACTGGCTCAACAGGGAAAAGGCGGGTGCACGTCTCAAAGGGAATGGAATGATTTCCCTATTGAATGTAACAAGAAAAATGAGCGGCACTCCAAAAAGTAAAGTGGTGAATCCTTTATTCACACCAGTGGTGCAACGTTTCGGCTCTGATCGCGAGCCTTCCTCAAGCAAAGACACAACTCAAATGACTGTGATTATATAGGAAATACAAATCATGTGACAACAACCCAGTGGGTGTGTTTAACAGATCATAAATATATGGCAATAGTGTACATTGAATCAACATAATATCTATAGTGTACAGCACATATACACATATACTGGTCATCATCAATAGAGAATCACAAATATAGGGCATATCTGCAAATCAAGTGCATAAACCTGATCATATAGTGTACCGACAGTCAGTGTACATAAATATAAAAAGGGGGGGAGGAGCAATGAAGTGTTATCACGAAACATACTTAACAGGCAAGGAGGCTCATTCATTGCCGTGAACTCGGCGTTCCGGATGTCCGTCTGCGCCGGCGTGGCAGCGCACCAATGATAGATACTCGGCATACCGGACACGCTGCGCGTCATCACACTGGCGCTGAGCGTCATCTCGATGGGCCGATCCTCCTCAGTCACAATGTAGGACACAGTGTGCTGTCCTGGGCGCATGCTCAGTGAGAAAACGAGCTGCAGGTGCCATCTTTATGACTGGAGAGCTGCCCATTCATACCTACTGTGCAATCGCATCCAACCACAGACAAAAAAATGAGCATAGGGGGCCAGAAGAGGGCACAAGGAGTCCCATAGACAGGGTACCAATGTGCCCCACGACGGAAAAACCACACCAGCCACGGAAAACCGCGGCATTTGCAGGAATAACGTCAGAGATTCTGACGTCCCATACTGCCCGTGAGGGATCTCCCTTAGATCCGACCCCACCATTACCCTTAAACCGGCTGACAAGGGGGGTGCGGTCGTAGTAATGGACACCACAAAATACGTACAAGAAATCATGCGACAATTAAATGACCCTCAGGTATATAGGATTTTGGATTCTGATCCCAAATTCATGATAGCGGATATCATCCGCCGGTGTCTTAGGGAGGCCAAGGCCGCGGGTATCATCGATGGGGGTCTTAGTGATTTTCTTGAGGTAGCGCATCCTGTCACTCCGGTGTTGTATGTGCTGCCCAAGATTCACAAGACCCTCATCGATCCCCCGGGTCGACCCATTGTCTCGGGCTCAGATTCCATCTTCAGCGGCATAGCCGTTTTCCTGGACAAAGTACTGCGGGAATTTTCCATAGGGGGATCATCCTATATACAAGACACGTCTGATTTCTTGACTAAACTACAAAGTGTTGATTTAACCCAGGTGTCTTCGGTGTTACTTGCATCATTTGTTTGTTACCTCGTTATATACATCAATTGCCCATGACAAGGGTCTCAGGGCTGTGGAGAAAATGTTGGGGACTTCGGCCTTTTCTCCTCAGGCCTCTGAATTTATCATCGAATTGCTCAAGATTGTGTTACAGTACAACTACTTTCTCTTCAGGGATGTATTTTACTTGCAAGAACGTGGGGTGGCCATGGGGTCTCACGTGGCCCCCACGTATGCAAATATATTTATGCGGTGCTATGAGGAGGATGTCGTCTATCTGTCCCACCACTTCAGCCAGGTGCTGAGGTGGTGGCGATACATTGACGACATCTTCCTCATATGGACCGGCACTGAGACCGACCTGGCCCAGTTCCATGGTTTTTTGAATAGCCAGGATCCTGACTTACAGTTCACCCTTGTTCATTCCCGAACTGAGATCCAGTTCTTGGATACACGAGTCACACTCAATGAGGGTGCACTACATACCGAGTTGTACACAAAACCTACTGACACCAACACTTTTTTGTGTTACAATAGCTTACACCCTCGGAGAATGATCCGGTCGTTGACGTTCTCTCAGTTTCTCCGCATCAAGCGTGTTGTGTCAGATGAGAATAAACTTGATGCGACTCTAGACTCCATGGCAGTTAAGTTTCGGGACAGGGGTTATCCCAAACGACTGCTGGACGAACATATGAATAGAGCACGAACGCTTGATAGAACGGAATTACTGACGAAACGGAACACTGTCCAGAACAAGGCCAGGATTCCGTTTGTTTCAGTATACACTGAATTGAGCCCGTCAGTTAACAAGATTTTGAATAAACATTGGGGTCTATTGGGTACATGCTTCAAAGATATCCCTGAGTTCTCACGCCCACCATTGTCATCATATCGCCGATCCCGTAATCTACGTGATCAGCTGGTTAAGGCTGACATAGGCCCCGGGGTAGCTTTGAAACAAACTAAATTGACTCAGTCTGGCTTAGGCTGTTTTCCTTGTTTAATCTGCGTCAACTGCAGATACATTCGTAAGGGAAGATTCTTTGTACATCCCAATACTGGGGTGTCTTACAGCATTCCATTTCACTTGACTTGTGACTCCAACTATGTCATCTATGTGTTGTCTTGCCCATGTAATTTGCTTTATGTGGGCGAGACAACAACTGAATTGAAGACACGCCTCAATAATCATCGTCTCAGCATACGCAAAAAACGCATGGACTTACCACTATCTAAACATTTCACTGAGGCCACACACAAAGAAGGCGATTTGAGATGTTGGATCCTGGATCATATACCCCAGCCACGGCGTGGTGGGGATAGATCCAGGATACTCAAACGTAGAGAGCTTAGCTGGATCCATAAACTGGACAGCTTGAAGCCAAAGGGCTTAAACGTTGATTACAATTTTGGGGAGGTCCTGTGAGGGTTGTTTGCCCCTGGTGCTTTGCCGGATACTGTTTTGCTAATTGTGTATACACTAAGAGAGTTATACAACTCATTTTATTCCTATTTTAATTTTCTTTTCTTCTTTTTTCAGATCACTCACTATTTGCACTTTGGGGTGTGGATCATACGATTGGAGTGCACGCAACATACTACGGAAGGAGTCTATTTTTATCATATTTATCATATTTTACATATTATGTTTGATTTAGTTCTGTTACAGTCAGGCGTGACAGGCACCAGGTGTTGATATTTATCGACACCTTGTATATTCCTCTGTTGTCACATATTCTACTCTTTGACACTGGGAGCTGAACCATGTACACTCTGCAGCATCTGTGTACCACTGGAGGAGATCCCTCACGGGCAGTATGGGACGTCAGAATCTCTGACGTTATTCCTGCAAATGCCGCGGTTTTCCGTGGCTGGTGTGTTTTTTCCGTCGTGGGGCACATTGGTACCCTGTCTATGGGACTCCTTGTGCCCTCTTCTGGCCCCCTATGCTCGTTTTTTTGTCTGTGGTTGGATGCGATTGCACAGTAGGTATGAATGGGCAGCTCTCCAGTCATAAAGATGGCGCCTGCAGCTCGTTTTCTCACTGAGCATGCGCCCAGGACAGCACACTGTGTCCTACATTGTGACTGAGGAGGATCGGCCCATGGAGATGACGCGCAGCGCCAGTGTGATGACGCGCAGCGTGTCCGGTATGCCGAGTATCTATCATTGGTGCGCTGCCACGCCGGCGCAGACGGACATCCGGAACGCCGAGTTCACGGCAATGAATGAGCCTCCTTGCCTGTTAAGTATGTTTCGTGATAACACTTCATTGCTCCTCCCCCCCTTTTTATATTTATGTACACTGACCGTCGGTACACTATATGATCAGGTTTATGCACTTGATTTGCAGATATGCCCTATATTTGTGATTCTCTATTGATGATGACCAGTATATGTGTATATGTGCTGTACACTATAGATATTATGTTGATTCAATGTACACTATTGCCATATATTTATGATCTGTTAAACACACCCACTGGGTTGTTGTCACATGATTTGTATTTCCTATATAATCACAGTCATTTGAGTTGTGTCTTTGCTTGAGGAAGGCTCGCGATCAGAGCCGAAACGTTGCACCACTGGTGTGAATAAAGGATTCACCACTTTACTTTTTGGAGTGCCGCTCATTTTTCTTGTTTTATATATATATATATATATATATATATATTTGTGGTCATGGCTACGGCCAAGAGATATCCGAAGAACCCTAGGGAGAGAAACAACGGGAACAACCTAACCCAGCTAGGCGTGTCTTAGCTGACCTGACTAAATGGCTTGTTGTGTGCCCTAAGCCATGACCGTGGGTAGGCCTATAAGTGGGCAAAAACCAAACCAAGTAGGGTAGAAAAGGAATTTGAATGTCATGTGCAAACTAATCCCCAAGCCAACTGCAAGGCGTCCGGGATCTAGAGCGAAAATTCGGGTTATATATCAGGCAAGACCAGTAGGAGACCTACAACCCATCTTGTGGATGACAAGGCCAGAGACATGATGCTCAATATTGCGGATACTGCCCCAAAGCGGAATGGAGGACCGGGAATACGTTGTGAAATGGATCATAAAAAACAACTGAAACTTGTAAAGTTTGGTTCTAGTGCGAGTACTGGCAATGCCCTAGCGTCAGGAGATCATGGGACCGAAACCTAACTGCCTAGACTATGCAGGAATGAGGGCCAAAAAGAACCATGTAGATTGGAAGAGAATCCTTGAATAGTTCCCCAGACAACAGCTATCCGCGCGTTGTTCTACTGTGCGCCCCTGAGAATTGTTTTTACACTTGAGACGTGAGGACCGACCTACTATCTGAATCTTCTACCGTGAGGAAATGCTGGACCTTGTCCAAAATCCGATTCAACGTGGTTGTAGGGAGTCGGAGGTTAGTGCGGCAAGAAGCTATAATATACAAGATTCTGTCTATGCCCTCCCATGAGTGAGGGAATGCAATGCAATGAAGCTACTGGCGAAAATGAATTCCTGGTCGTGGTAAAAAGGCAAAGACTTTGCGTGGGGACCCGGTTGACAAGATATGATCGCCTACGATCAGAGACTGAAATGCTAGAGGGACTTGACCTACTTGTTCTTCCTCTGGCAGGACCTGAACGAAAGCATGAACAATTAAAGAAAGACGAAATATCTGCGTAAGACATGATAATGATGCTGTAGGGCGAATCGGACCAGTTTGCGGTCAAAACATAAAGTGAGCGATCAACATGGATTATTAGGAAATGAGGGAAGCAGGTATGAATGCTATACATAGGGGCCAAATCAGTCTAGATGCATGGATGGACAACCAACCAGGCAATCAGCCCAGCAGGACTGAAAACAGTCGTCGGGCCCCCGAAGCCATGGGGCCGAAGCTGTCGTCGGGTCCCCGAAGCCATGGGGCCGAAGCTGTCGTCGGGCCCCCGAAGCCATGGGGCCGAAGCTGTGGTCGGGCCCCCAAAGCCATGGGGCCGAAGCTGTGGTCGGGCCCCCGAAGCCATGGGGCCGAAGCTGTCGTCGGGCCCCCGAAGCCATGGGGCCGAAGCTGTCGTCGGCCCCCGAAGCCATGGGGCCGAAGCTGTCGTTGGGCCCCCGAAGCCATGGGTCCGAAGCTGTCGTCGGGCCCCCGAAGCCATGGGGCCGATGCTGGCATCGGGCCCCCGAAGCCATGGGGGCCGAGTTTTTATTTATTTTTTATTATAACTATTAAAAGTGACCCGAATAAGGTGCAGGTGAAATTAAACCATGAGCCTGACCAATGTGGCAGGCGATACCGAAGATAAACTACGTGGCCTGAATAACATGCAAGTGAAATATCGTTAGGAACGAGACCTGACCGACGTGGAAGGTGACCCCAATATGAGTTCAACTGCATGACCTAAAAAGACGAAGGGAAACGTGACAGAAAATAGAGATAATAACGGACATTAACAAAAATTAATAACATAAGCTGGCAAGCAGGTAAAGATATAAGTCATTCAAAAGCATAGCTGCACAGGTGGACAGACAACCATTGGTCAGACCCCTGAAGCCATGGGGCAGAAGCAACCACCAGGGGCCCATGGGGCCGGGCAGCCGCCGGGAGGCGAACCTTAGAATTAAGGACGGCTGGGGAAAAGATTGGGGCTTAACCCAACGGGTTTAGTAAGCAACCGGGACTCAATAACCTAGAAAGACAAAGACACGGGGTAAAGCTTCTTAATGAAATGAGGCTGAAATGAACCGCAAGTACTAGTCTGTAAAATATAAATGAACATGGAAAATAGTATCAGATGGCCGTATGACCTATCAATGTCGATGACAATTGTGAAATCCTCTAAGCCAAGAGCCACTCCAGCGAGCCCCTTATGGTGGGAGCCATGCGTGAGAGCCCCTTATGGCGGGACAAGTATCAGATGACCGTGCAAACTACGAATGACGATGCCAGTCGTGAGGTCCTATAAGCGAAGAGCCACTCGTGCGAGCCTCTTATGATTATTATTATTATATTTTTTTTTTTATAAACCACTTATGCAGCACCAGAATGCCTTGGGGACCTCCATGACCCCCTCCAACAGCAAACCTGGGACACTAACCAGCCTACAACCATGTCGTACCCTTAACAAACAAAACATAAAACGGGCATGGGGCCCCCGGAGCCATGAGGCCGGATCAGTCATGGGGCCCCCGAAGCCAGAAGGATGACGTTGCGGTGACGATAAGTAATTAAAACGTAAGCCGGACCTGATGGCATATGAAGCGACTTGAATGATTGGCTAGAAGGTGGCCTAAGGAACATGACTGCCAACAGGCGTTAAAAATATAGACATTAGTAATCCGAAGCACGCGCATACATAAAACATTAACCAACGCGAACCATAAACGGAAACATGAAATGCCTGGGGCATTGCAAGTTCGCTAAGAGAAGTCTCTTATCGTGACAAACAAACGAACAGCTTGTGAAAACATAGCAGGAAACTTACTGGCCCACAGACCTTCGCTGAGGAGCTGTTTGGTGAACTGGGGCAGGAGACCAATCTGAGTGAATACGAACCAGAAGTAAAAGGAGACCAGTCTGAGTGAATACGAACCAGGATTAAACAGAAAGTAGGCCTATGGAATGTAACAGACCACCGAGGAAAGGAACGTAAGCCTGAAAAGAACGCAGTTATGTTTGTCAGGTGAGAGGTACCAGAGCGGTGGGTGCAGACTGCCCCGGTGAGATTGAGCAAAACCATGATGTAGCAATGAACAGGAGAATGCAGCTTTGAGTGGGAGAAGAGTACAACACATGATGTAACAACAAATGGGTGAATGGAGCTTTGGATGTGAATGGTACCTAAAAAACATGGTATAGGCGCAGCTCTGAGTATGGGTAGCGCATGAAAAGCATGGTATAAAGCAGACGTATAAATGCAACCTGAAAGTGACCAGAGTATTGACGTGATGCAAAAGCAGACACGTGGACACAGCTCTTGTAGTGAAAGGAGTATAGGACAAGATGTGAAGATGTGAAAAGCAGCTCTAGTTGTGAGTGGAGCAAGGTGGGAACACCAGGGTGGTGCGTCCAGAGCATGAAAACGGAGTAACAGTAGCAGCTATGGCTGTAAGCCGAGTATACAACATGTAATAACAGGCATGTAATACGGATCCGGCTGTCGGCGGAATGAGATGTAACAGCCAACAGGTGAACGCAGCTTGAATGTGAGACCAATCTGAGTGAATATGAACCAAGAGTAGAAAAGTGCAGGACAGTAAGGACGTGCGGATGCAGCATAAGACATGAAATAAAAGCTGAAAGTGTAAATGCCGCACAGGATAACAGCGGAGCATGAAAGTGTGAGATTGTGGATAAGCTCTGCCTGTATATTTATGTTTAAATTGTATTGGAGCTGTCATTTGGCATTCTGGGCACTAGAGGCCACTGTCTTGCAGCACAGTCAGCATGCTTCTGGGTGAGACCAGGAAGTGATGATATGGTGGAAGGATTGTGCTGTGAGGGACTAAATCCGATTCCATCCTGGCTTGCGGATGTCCGGCAGTGAATGGACACTCAAAGGAAGGAGAGTATCTGCTGTCCCCTGCCTGGATCCAGCTCTTTGAAAGAGAGGTTGTCCCAGGAAGACCAGTTCCAGTGTATGGACAGAAAACCTTAGCATCAAGCAAGGCCGCACGGTTGCTGAGAGCTTGGTGGCCATCTCGGGTAAGCGGCATCCTAGGGCCCAGAACGGACACAGGTCAGTACACCTGATTACCAATTGTACTTTACTGTTTGGCGCCTAAAGTAAGAGACTAGCCTAGGCCTTGTATGCGCTAGTTAGATAGGGTTATAGCTTTGTTAGGCCTTACTGTACTGGACTGCAGCGCAGTAATTGATTTGCAGGCTCTGCTGCGTCTGCCACCAGTTAGGTGTGTCCTCTATAGCGGCACAGTACGACTTGTAGGCTCTGCTGTGTACGCCAACGGGCTAGGCCTGTCCCTCTGACAGGGGCGGTGAATGTGGGCCTGGGGTATTACTTATACTGTTTGTACTTGTGTTAATACTGTTTCCAAAGTAAAGTTTATATTCTTGCATATAAAGCTGGTATCAGTGTCGCTTTCCTTGTCTGTGACTTTGCTGTATCCTGGGGAGCGCACCCCGGTACATGGTTTACAAAAGTGAAATACATGAAGTCTAAAGATGGTGGTGGTGGGGGGGGGACACATGGCAAGGAACAGCTACAGCAAGAGGCCTAAACAATAAACGCTGCGTCCGATCTCCAAACATGACGTCAGGTGCAGCCCGGGTAACTCTTTCTTTACAGCAAACCGGCTGAAGTAACTTTTCATACGAGACGAACAAAGCAAAGTGAAACTTGTAAGATTTATAGGAACTAACTCCTATTGCCAACAAATAAAATTGAAAAGAAAATGGAAGTATTTAGGCCCAAACGAGCAAACCTGAGGTAGCAGATTCTGAGGCGAAGCCTCCCGTTCTCTAGCAAAGTCGGATCCGACCGGCCTGGAGAGACGTCCCCGGCCCAACCTACTTACGTACTATGGCGTGTGCATGCTACGGAAGCAGAGAGCAAAATAACAAGCTCCATGCTGCAAAGAAAGACTCCTACCACCAGAGAAACTAGTTTGCCAATGACACCCAGTGGCAGCTGTGCACCTGAAAACACACACCTGTGAGTGAGGCTGTGGCTCGTATATGAAGAGCCTCCACCCCTCCACAAATGCAGGCTGACTAATCAGCCTTACCAACATACAAGACGTGGACAAAATTGTTGGTACCCTTTGGTCAATGAAAGAAAAAGTCACAATGGTCACAGAAATAACTTTAATCTGACAAAAGTAATAATAAATTAAAATTCTATAAATGTTAACCAATGAAAGTCAGACATTGTTTTTCAACCATGCTTCAACAGAATTATGTAAAAAAATAAACTCATGAAACAGGCATGGACAAAAATGATGGTACCCCTAACTTAATATTTTGTTGCGCAACCTTTTGAGGCAATCACTGCAATCAAACGCTTCCTGTAACTGTCAATGAGACATCTGCACCTCTCAGCAGGTATTTTGGCCCACTCCTCATGAGCAAACTGCTCCAGTTGTGTCCGGTTTGAAGGGTGCCTTTTCCAGACTGCATGTTTCAGCTCCTTCCAAAGATGCTCAATAGGATTGAGGTCAGGGATCATAGAAGGCCACTTTAGAATAGTCCAATTTTTTCCTCTTAGCCATTCTTGGGTGTTTTTAGCGGTGTGTTTTGGGTCATTGTCCTGTTGCAAGACCCATGACCTGCGACTGAGACCAAGCTTTCTGACACTGGCTAGTACATTTCTCTCTAGAATTCCTTGATAGTCTTGAGATTTCATTGTACCCTGCACAGATTCAAGACACCCTGTGCCAGACGCAGCAAAGCAGCCCCAGAACATAACAGAGCCTCCTCCATGTTTCACAGTAGGGACAGTGTTCTTTTCTTGATATGCTTCATTTTTTCGTCTGTGAACATACAGCTGATGTGCCTTGGCAAAAACTTCGATTTTTGTCTCATCTGTCCACAGGACATTCTCCCAGAAGCTTTGTGGCTTGTCAACATGTAGTTTGGCATATTCCAGTCTTGCTTTTTTATGATTCGTTTTCAACAATGGTGTCCTCCTTGGTCGTCTCCCATGTAGTCCACTTTGGCTCAAACAACGACGGATGGTGCGATCTGACACTGATGTTCCTTGAGCATGAAGTTCACCTTGAATCTCTTTAGAAGTCTTTCTAGGCTCTTTTGTTACCATTCGGATTATCCGTCTCTTAGATTTGTCATCAATTTTCCTCCTGCGGCCACGTCCAGGGAGGTTGGCTACAGTCCCATGGATCTTAAACTTATGAATAATATGTGCAACTGTACTCACAGGAACATCTAGTTGCTTGGAGATGGTCTTATAGCCTTTACCTTTAACATGCTTGTCTATAATTTTCTTTATGATCTCTTGAGACAGCTCTTTCCTTTGCTTCCTCTGGTCCATGTCGAGTGTGGTACACACCATATCACCAAACAACACAGTGATTACCTGGAGCCATATATATAGGCCCAATGGCTGATTACAAGGTTGTAGACACCTGTGATGCTAATTAGTGGACACACCTTGAATTAACATGTCCCTTTGGTCACATTATGTTCTGTGTTTTCTAGGGGTACCATCATTTTTGTCCATGCCTGTTTCATGAGTTTATTTTTTTACATAATTCTGTTGAAGCATGGTTGAAAAACAATGTCTGACTTTCATTGGTTAACATTTATAGAATTTTAATTTATTATTACTTTTGTCAGATTAAAGTTATTTCTGTGACCATTGTGACTTTTTCTTTCATTGACCAAAGGGTACCAACAATTTTGTCCACGTCTGTATATATTACTTGTTTTATGTGGGAAGGAGGGATCCAGGGGGCCCAAGTAAATTCTTGCCCAGGGTCCCAATCAATATTAAAGACGGCACTGCCGATGACGCGTTTCGTCCAGCCAATCACTGTAATGCCAATAAGCAACATGGCTACAGCATCAAATCTGACGTTAGTCCCAGCACTGGCTAAACGTACAGTACGTGTTACCACTTACAGAAGACTCTGGCTGCTGCTGTACAGTGATAATGTGGATTTTTGTATAGTTTAAAGACTGTACGTAAAGTGAACCTATCATTTTTTTTTTTTATCAGTACTTAGTGTCAACATAAGACATTCTATATAAGGTACAGTATGTGGCATTTTTCTAAAACCTGAAGCATTACAGTGAAGGGCAGTACTTACCTGCACGTTCGGAGAGGAGACTCGAGCATTGCGCTCGAGAACATGCGGTATTTGGCCGAATACCGCCATGTGCCGAGCATCGAGATCAACACTACTAATAATGAAAAAAATGGTCAAAAATAT
Source organism: Bufo gargarizans (assembly GCF_014858855.1). Lineage (NCBI taxonomy): Eukaryota > Metazoa > Chordata > Amphibia > Anura > Bufonidae > Bufo > Bufo gargarizans. Next base: position 51,660,463 of record NC_058080.1, read on the forward strand.
ATTGAGATGTTTAAAACATCAGAGAAGATGTTGAAAGTCTCATACATATAGTTACTATCAAATTTACTGTGCAGTAAAAAAATAACATACTCAAGTCTACTTCAAAGACTGAATTCTGCTATTTAGCACACAATAGTCTGCCCATCTTTTGATGATACTTAAAAGGAAAATTCAAAAGCAGGAAGCTGACGATTCCATTGTCAGAGCTCAATAACTGTGCCGAGAAATGTGCTTCAACCACGAATAGATCTGACCTACAGGATACGTAACAAGCTGAGATGTCATCCTACGATGTTCTCCAAAGAATTCAAGAAAAGGTGAAAAACAAACTTCTTCCCGCTCTACACTTCTGAGATCAGTGGGGCATTACTGTGGCTAGTGCTGTGGGCACCAGGCCAAACAAGACCTATTGTAATTGCAAGCTAAATTGTATAAATCAGTTTCAGAGCTCATTTGTTCTCCTCATAATGCCCTGGTGACATACAACCTCAAATCTGAAGTTAGTCCCAGCACCGGCTCAACGTACATTACGTGTTACCACTTACAGGAGACTCTGGCTGCTGCTGTACAGTGATAATGTGGATTTTTGTATAGGTTTGAAGAATATACGTAAAGTGAACCTATTATTTATTTTTTTTAATCAGTACTTAGTGTCAACATAAGACATTCTATATAAGGTACAGTATGAGGCATTTTTCTAAAACCTGTAGCAATCATTTGACTATCTGTAGACTTCAAACCTCTCCACATATCAAAATAAATGCCTATATTGAAGCATTACACAGCAGATAGGAAAGAGGGGGAAGAGGGGGATGCAGCTGCTGTGTCTCTGCCCCAGTGGCTGTGTAAGGCATATGCTGTGAGAGGGAAGAGAGATCTTTTTACGATGTTTCCATCTCATCCTGTGAGTGGGTGAAATGCCCACCATGATACCCACATATAGAGATGAGCAAATTTCTGGAAAATTTGATTTGGCTGCTTTGCCAAATTTCAGAAAGAAATTTGCTTTGTCACGAATTACTTAGTCACGAAGCGCATTTCTTTGAATGTAGCCGGCGCAATGACGGAGATCGGCGATCGCACTGTCCCCGTTACTGAACTCCCCTGATGCCGTGTTTATCGCTGATCGCGGTGTCTGAGGTTACAATTTAGGCCTTTCAGGGATTAATCAAAGTAAAAAATAAAAAAAAGCTCACCCTATCCATTTGATTGTGTAGAGGCCATCGCAGCTGTTTTGATTGAAAACACTGAGTGAAAATTTCACGTAGTGATGTGATGACATCATCACGCTGGCTGGCGTGGGGACAACATAAGTAACGACATGCAAGATTTTGATGTCTTAAATCAAGATGTCCATGACGGCCTCTTTACATGCAAATGGATGAGGTGAGTATGTATTTATTTATTTTACCGCCATTTCAGGGAAAATTGTTTCCTTACCACAGAGCGGGAGGAAATTCGACTTCACGGCTAATCAAATTTTTCCTGAAATCTGGATCTAAGTCAGTTTGTTTGACTTCGATTCGGTCAACACTACCCACATGCCATAAGACAAGATACAGTATTTTGTTCCAAATTGCTAAATACCATAATATTTTAATAATATGTTTAATATGACCATTTAATGTGGGGGAATAAGAGAGGAACAAGGATGTCAGTACATTGATGCTGGACATCCTCTCTGATCTAATAGTAGTAGTCTGCATCGTGCATTACATGGGACCTTGTTACTACTGTATTACCTGTAAGATGTCTTATCTGTGCTTGATTATACTTCTAAAGATGACCAAAAACTTTGGATAGCAGTTGGATGAACGAGCCTTCCAGCCCACACATGTGTTCCTCATGAAGAAGAGGAATAGGCCTCTGTCAGACCTGACAGATGTTACCTTCCTTATTGATAACTCCTTAGTACGCATTTTTGGAAGACAACATACCCCTTATAATCTCACAACATTAGAACTCTTAAAGGTACAAAATAATAATTGTATTCATTCTTTCATAGTGATGGGACTTATGGCCAACTTTAAATGGGTTTCCCACTTTAGTTATTTATAGTATACATACTAATCGGAGACCCTCCAGTAAATAGGAAAGTCAGGGTACCCTGACACCCATTCCTCAGGCTTGGATGCAAAGAAATCTGAAATATTAGGTGGGCCAACATTACCGTAAACATAATTTTTTTAAAGTTACATATAATAAGAATGGGCATAGAAAGCATAGTAAGTTTGAAGCCATTACATTACGTACCCTGTGCCGAGCCCGTGTAAGGAAATACTATGGTCACCATCTGAACCCACAGTCAACAAACTTAGAAACTGATACTACCTAAACATTCCAGTTGGAAGGAAGTTCAAGCTACCCTTAGGTGCTTTACCAGAGCCTGCCATAATGCTGGATAGACTTGCCTACTAGGGACCCAGGTTACGACTGTGGAGTTACTGTAGTTAGGATAACACTGATGTGAGCTTGCTAAAATCAGTCCTACTAGAATTATTGGGGTAAAAACTGAATAGATAAGCAGAGTCATAACCAGGAAAGACAGATAGTTCCCAAACAGCAGCAGACAAAGGGTTATCAAGAAACTAGCCTTGGTCAGCATTCTAGGAGAATCAGTAGAAGCCAATACAGCAGACAAGGGATTAATCTAGAAAACAAGCCACAGTCGGTATGCACAGAATTCATAAGTAGAGCTAAAGTTCAGGTACAACGCACAGAGGTTCAGAGGGAGGAAGCATACACTCAACATTGAAATGGCAACAACAAAAAGGACAAACCATAATGTTCTGCCGCTACCTCTTGAGATTGTCCTGGTGTAGTTGGCAGCTGACCCATGGGGCCAGAGACACCGGCGCAAAGCACCAAGGGGTCAGGCAATACTTGGAGTCAGGAAACAGGCCGAGGTCTAAAGAAATTTGAAGGACCAAAAAAAGTCTTGGTTTGGGGGAGTAACTGTAGGTGGTGAAAAGGTAACGATCGGACCCAAATCCTGGTGCCTGAGGAGAGATGCCAGTGTTTTACATGGTATATGGTAGCTGTTGGTCCTGTTCTAAATTTTGGACACCAGGAAGTTCACAATATGCCTCTGGTTTGGTTCTATAGCTGTCATTTCCTCTCCTCTTTTCTCATAAAGAAACACATTTAGTAAAAGTCAGCAGTCAGCCTTCAACTCCATACTGACATTTATCATGGTTTAAGAAATCAAATACCTCAAAGGAATAAATTCTTCTGTAAAATCACCTGATTAAGTGCAGTCTGCTGGAAAGGCAAGAAGTGATTTCTGGAAGTCTTTGAATGCAATATTTCATCTTTAAAGATTTTTTTTTTTCTAAACTAAATGTAATGGATGTGAAATGTTAAGTTATCAGAAGCCACTTGTTTTACTTCTTTGGAGATATCAAACAATATAAATAGTGGTCAAATATAGGGGGCAAAGACTGTATGAAGTATTATTGTACAATCTGCTATTCTGCACAATCCACTTCTACACAGTCCCCTCCTACATATTCACTTCTACAAATTGTTCTTGTAGTCCACTTCTACATAGTCCACTACGAGACAACCTTCTACACAGTCTTCTCCTACACAATTCTCTTCTACATAGTCCACCTCTATATAGTCAACTTCTATGTAGTTAATTTCTACACACCACACTTCTAGATAGTCCCCTTATAGATAACCAAATTTGACACAATCTAATCTTACACAGTCCACTTCTATGCAGTCACCTTTTATATGTATAGTCCACCTCTATACAGTCCACCTATACATAGTCTACTTCTACACCTACACTTCTGCACAGTCTACTTAGATACTGTCCACTTGAAGACAATCTACATCTTTATACTCCATTTCTACACAGTCACCTTTTACATAGTCCATTTCTACATAGTTTACTTCTACACAGTACTATTCTACACAGTACTCTTCTACACAGTACTCTTCTACACAGTACTCTTCTACGTAACCCACTTTTCCACAGTTTACTTCTAGACAGTCTACATTCTTCAACACAATCTACTTCTAAATAGTACACTACATAGTAAATCTCCACACAGTCTACTTCTACATAGTCCATTTCTACTACATGTCTACTACATTCATCACAATCCATTTCTACATAGTACACATCTGTAGTACATAGTCAATGTCTTTTTTAAACAGTCCATTGTTCTGTAGTCAACTTATATGCAGTTCAAGCCGGACTCATCGCTGAAGAGGATAGATAGACATCCATTCCAGCCTCCATTGCCATCTTACTGTGCACCATGACAGTCTTTGAGAGCAGTGGCATGAGGTCCATGGAACATCGGTAGCTGGACATCTGGCTTGTAGTGCAATGCAAACACTTTCTGAGGCTTTATGTAGATGATATTTCTCACCCCAGGCTTGGAATGTCCAGTTTCACTTGCAGTGGAGAATGGATCACTACGTGCCATTCTTCTGATCAGATGATCCTTCCATGCAGAGATTCACCTCTGTGCACCTCTTCATTAGGGAAGTCCATGTTGCGCTAATGTGTAAAAGTTGCCCACTGACTGAGGGTAAAACATAAGAAAAGGAACTTAGTAAAACAGATTTCATGACAGACTTAATACATTGATGTAATCATTATTGGTATTGGGTTTATGGTGATCTAGTGGAATCAACATTGTTTGTGTGTATGCTTACCATTGCTTCTGGTTTTGATCAGATCTTCATTTTCATGGCCAGATCTTCATTAACATGGATTGTGTGTGTCCTCTTTGGGTTTTTGTGGTTTTCCTATAGCTTCCTCCCATATTCTAAAAATATTTGAAGGCAAACTGATATCGTATGACATTGATGTGCTGTGTTGTATATCTATTGAATTGTGATAAGGAACAAGGTATGTTCCCCAAGGTAATAAACAATGATACATTATTATTACTCATGTGACTGTCTGGAAGTTTCAAGATTCTCTGTGCTTTTTGAGGAGCATTACTGACAATTGCTCCTTTATAGTCTAAAACGCACCAGTTTAAAGACTTTGATAAATAAGGCCTGTGACATGTCTCTGATCCAACACTTATTGATTGTCTCTAATTACTGACATTACTCTCCTCTTTAATTTATAGCTGTCCCTTTATTAGCACTAAGTCACTAAACACTGATTTATATGCTCTTTATATGGCGGACAAAGCTATGATAAAACAACAACCCAAAAAAACTTTTAGAACCATTGACTATTTCCAACTGAAAAGATTAAAGGCATCTTCTGCTTTGGAAAATCCATACTTGTTAGCAAGAAACCTTACCAACCCGGTTATAAGAAAGTGTCCTCCTTCAGTGTTCCCCGGGTATCAGTAATCTGTGGTGAAGCCTGGCAGTAAGTGTTTAATTCCAATAAAGCGCCATCACAGGGGAGATTAAGTATTACACGATGTTAATTTATATCAATGCCTGTGGAATGCTGAAACAGGACAGGTCCTCTAGAGCAAGAGATGGTCTTTATAGTCACACTGCATTCTGGCCAAGACATGAAGGTTCTGAACAGAGGACCACATCCTGTAATAACTCACTACTAGGGCGTAGGAAAATCATTTTTCTAAACCAAACAATGTCTTTAACAATGTTTTTGCATTCACCATTGACATTTCCTCATAGATATAGGCAATCCAGCTATAATTGCTTATTGGATGATCTATAAGAATAGTCATACGGCTTTTAAAATAATCATTTATTTGACTAAAAATTAAATTAAAATTCATCTGACATATGATAAACATGTAAAAATGAAGGAAATGCAGAATGACTTTACTCAAGTTCCATCCAATGCTGCAGTGGAGCATCAATGTTTTACTCCCTCTACTCCATTATAGTGCCAATTTACTGGAATAGGTGTCTATTCAAATGATGAAAATGATAAGCGTCATCATGGAAAAACTTACAGTAAGTTGCTTGTTAAACAGGTTTTTCACTTTGGACAGTCCAGGAGCATACACAGATCTTATAAAACCCCATAGAAAAACTATGATTAAAGGGGTTCTCTGGGAATTAAGAAAATTAAAATACTTAAATATTACTTTATTATAAATATATTCCCAAATACCATTGGGAAACAATGATTAGGAGAAACAAAATGGCTGCTGTCCTATAAGTACAGACAAAACCTGTCCTAATCACACAGGAGCACAAGTTACTTCACAACACTGATGTATAGAGCTTCCTCATCCTCCTCTTCTGCTTGTCAGGGATCATGATCCTGATTACAGATGATAAGAACTTCAGCTGAATCTTTGTAGGAATGGAGTTCATGAGGAGACATGAAGTACAGAGAGGACAGACAGGACAGACTGTGGCTGTGGTAATGGAGACTGCATACAAGTGCTGCTGCTCATTATTCACATCTCCACCTCCCCTCTGTACTTCATGTCTCCTCATGGTCTCCATTTCTACAGAGATTCAGCTGAAGATCTTATCATCTGTATTCAGTATCATAATCTCTGACAAGCAGAAGAAGAGGATGAAGCAGCTCTTTACCTCAGTTTTCTGTAGTAACTTGTCCTGCTGTGTGATTAGGACAGGTTTTGTGTGCACTAATAGGACAGCGGCCATTTTATTTCTCCTAATGATTGCTCCCCAGACAAAATAAGCCATTATAACTAATGTAAGGTATTTGGGAACATATTTATAATAAAGTAATATTTAAGTATATTCATTTTCTTAATTCCCGGAGAACCCCTTTAAAAGGACAAAATCTTAATAAAAAATCTTATAAAAAAATTCACCCTTGGCCTCACCCACTTTATCCAACTTTTAAGTCAAATAAAGTGAAAGAGATGCTTTAGAAATATGGTGCTGTTTCTGAACACCATATTTCTCAAAGTAATTATGCTATGGGCCGCCGGGGCATTGGAGAGGATGGCGTTTCATGTTCTGATGCTCCGTGGGCCATGCAGTGATTGGAGGGGTGCAACCCTTCTTCCCCTCGGGGCACACTCTGGTTCTGGAGCTCTCTGTCTGGAGGTATTGGAGGTGCCTTTGATGGTAGTGAATTTTGGGGTTACAAGAAGTTACTTGAACTGGTCATGGGAGACAATGATGAGACAGGTTATAGTGCAACAGATGGGCTGTACTTTACTTGCAGAAGTACAGTAAAAGGTTCACACAGACACTGAATACATTAAGTGCAATCTTCACAGTTATGTAAAGTTTCCCCAGGCTGTGTATGGAGGGCAGTGGGCTTAATGGAAGTTCTCTGTAAGTTTCTTTGCATACAGCTTGCACAATCTACTCAAATAAACCATGGGGTGCAACTTGTTTCTCTAACACTTACTAAATAGGTATCTCTGTAGTACTGTATGCTCAGCGGTGTATTAACAGATGTACCAATCTGTTTCTTTAATATGATGGAGAACTTGAAGCTGATTACTCCCACCAACATGCAGTGAAGTCCAGAACAGACAGATATGTGTTACCTTCAATGACTGACACATACTCTGCACGTTCTTCCCTATGCCCACTCAATCTTCTGTAGAAATCAGTAACTCTTTCCCTCAAGGGTTGGGAAAATGCTGTCACTTAGCTTTTTTTTCAATCCTCATGGCTGGATCCCCGGGAGATACCACTCTCTGCTGCTCTTTCACTCACAGCTTACACCAAACTGACTGAGTGGTACCAACCCAACCTATAAACAGTAACTAGGGACCTGCTACTCTCCCCATTCGTAGCTTGTGGGACTTACAGTGCATAGAGCACAGTATACAAAAACCTGCAGTGAGATACTGCATTCACACCAGGCAGCTGGCATACTTATTGATAAATCTCCTCTGTACAGCTCTGAACCACTACCTCTCTTTACATATTATATTACACAACTGTCGGCCTGTAGCCTCCACCAGGGGGAGCTCAATGTATAGGAATGTATACAGTTACCATTGACTGCAATGGAAGCTGCAAAATCTCTTTGCACTGAGTTTTCCCCTAGTTGTGACTACATGAAAATGCAATATCGTCACAGAAGAAGCAGGTCGGGGTTGAATCTCCCTCCCTTCTTTAAGTTCTATGCATGTCACATGGACTGCCTCCATAGAAGATATGGCACTTGGAACAATCTCTTTTTTGCTAGAAGCGTACTTTGAAAATAAGGCTACTTTCACACTAGCGTTCGGGGCTCCGCTTGTGAGTTCCGTTTGAAGGCTCTCAAAAGCGGCCCCGAACGGATCCGTCCAGCCCTAATGCATTCTGAGTGGATGCGGATCCGCTCAGAATGCATCAGTCTGGCACCGTTTGGCCTCCGCTCCGCTCAGCAGGCGGAGGCGTGCGGATCCGTCCAGACTTACAATGTAAGTCAATGGGGATGGATCAGTTTGAAGTTGACACAATATGGCTCAATTTCAACGGATCCGTCCCCCATTGACTTTCAATGTAAAGTCTGGACGGATCCGTCTGAGCAACTTTCACACTTAGAATTTTTTCTAAACTATAATGCAGACGGATCCGTTCTGAACGGATCCCATCGTCTGCATTATATGGGCGGATCCGTCTGGGCAGACACCAGACAGAATCCCACCGATCTGATATTGATTGTCTGTCTTGAGCACAGATTTTAAGTATCAAAATAGTGGACAAACAATTTAAACCATTGTCTTAAAAACATTTGAAAAAGTTGACAGGATATAGGGAGGCAAATAAAAGGTCTATAAAAGGGTTGTCTCATGACGATACCTAATGTCCATATCAGCTTTGTTAGACCTGCACATTTGAACGGCTGCTACGTAATGCTGCACCCGGCTATGACTTCTGCCCAGGGTTCATAGCTAATCACTGGGGAATAAAAGGAGTTGGACATACTACAGTACCATCAACTAGTCAATGTGGATGCTTCTTCTTGAAAAGAATTGTCCTTTGGGGTTAATATTGTTACACTGTCTTAAATACACATGGTTTTGGATCCTTCCCACGGTATAGTTGTCACCCCATCCAAGTAGACCTATCATCTCTTTATATAAATAAATATTAATTGCCAATTGTGAATATTATCTCAAAAACTTTTAATTCTACCGAAAAACTGATACATTGTCTCTGCATAAATTATCACCGAATCCATCAAAACCGTGGAATTGATGTGCGTAATATGGAGAACAAGCCGATTAAAAATGTGCAGCTCGCTGCAATTCTCTTCCACTCGGCGTCAATGATAATATTTACAGGTTATAGTCTAATGTCTGGGAATAAAAGCGCGTCTCGGCGTAAAGTTAATTTTTATTTTGTTACAATGGGCAACAAGAGCGGGTGGAATGGTAATGAAATCACATATTCGTATGGATATTTCAAGCATATTTTACTTTTACGGTGCCACTGAGCATACAGCACTTTACACAACGAACCTCGAAGATATAAAAACTTCACGGAGGAATATGAAATCTGGGTGAGGAGGCATTGTTCATTTTTAGAAAGCTTTTTATATTTGTATGTTGGTCCATTAACGAACAAATATTCAATTCTTATACAAAGAGCACAGTGATCCTAAGATAAGGAATAAAGCACCCCGCTGTGTTAATTGTGTCGAAAGATATTGGAAAAAAATGGATTGTTGCAGAAAATATTGTTGCCGGCCCGCCATGACGTCTTTAGACTGAATAATAGGCTGCATCATTTTCGTCATCACTATGCAATGAATGATTCATGAAAATCTATTTAACCATACGATGCTTGTTCAAAATATTGACTTTATGTATGAAAGATATGTTCTTCTGATCCCTCACCATTTCGATATTGCTTCACTTCCTGGTCCCAACACCAGGAAACATTATGAAGGTCCTCTCAGGAAATCACTGGCCATAGTGGTGACCTGCCTCAGCTAGTGATTGTCTAAGAAGGCCTTTCCTAGGATTTCTAATGTGTCGATCTGGGACCAGGAAGTAAAGAGCAGTGGGCAACAGACCAACATAAGAACGGGAATGGTTGGCGATTGCTAAGGATGAGACTACTCTACTTTTTACATTAACGAAGCACTCCCATCATTTTTTTTTCTCTAAACCTAAAGATATGTCTACAAGTATGTCAAAACCATTCTTACTGTTGATTCATCCCTGCTACAAGTCTCCTTTCTGGTTTCCACCCACTGATCCTCCTCCTGGTGTTTCAGCTGTGGCTAGCCAATTGTAATACTGTCTGCTGTCTGGCAAAGGATATATTTTTTTCTGGGGTGAAATTCAATTGCCAAAATAGCAATACCCTAAATCCGGTGTTCCAGTTGTGGCTTGACAAGTTTTTTAGTGTCCGTCAAAGCATAGTTTTTGTTCTGGGTTGAAATTCAATTCCCAAAATAGCAATACCCTAAATCTGTGGTTTTTGCTGTTGCAGACCAAGTTAAAATCTGTCCGTAAAAGGGTATATTACACTCAGCGTGCATCTCCAATTGTATTTTTGTTCCGTAAAAGGGTATATTACACAAACTGTTAAATTACAATTGCTGAAAGCATTAACCTTTAAATTTGCACGCACTATTGTGCATCTCACATGGTGTATTTCTGTCCATAAAAGGGTATATTACATTTAAGGTGCAAATTCAAGTAGTGATAGGGTCATCCTCAATAACTTCACACGCTACCGTGCATCTCCAAGTCTAATTCTGTCCGTAAAAGGATACCTTTCATCCAGGGCCTAAATACTAGGCCTACAATTTATATTCCCCTAAATCTGTGGTTACTGCTGTGCCTGTATTAGTGTAATACGGTACCTAAATAGATAGCCAGATAGTGTTAGATGCCTGTAAAAAAGAAAAGGCCTGAATTTGAATTCAATACATTGGGCCAAATAATTTTTTTCTTATTGTGGTGAATGATAACAATGAGGAAAACATCTAGTAAGGGACGCGGATGCGGACATGGTCGTGGTGGTGTTAGTGGACCCTCTGGTGCTGGGAGAGGATGTGGCCATTCTGCCACAGCCACACGTCCTAGTGTACCAACTGCCTCAGGTCCCAGTAGACGCCAGAATTTACAGCGATATTTGGTGGGGCCCAATGCTGTTCTAAGGATGGTAAGGCCTGAGCAGGTACAGGCATTAGTCAATTGGGTGTCCGACAGTGGATCCAGCATGTTCACATTATCTCCCACCCAGTCTTCTGCAAAAAGCACACAGATGGCGCCCGAAAACCAAGCCCATCAGTCTGTCACATCACCCCCATGCATATCAGGGAAACTGTCTGAGCCTCAAGTTATGCAGCAGTCTCTTATGCTGTTTAAAAGACTCCGCTGGCAGGGTTTCCCAAGGGCATCCACCTAGCCCTACCTCAGCGGTGGAAGACATAGAATGCCCTGACGCACAACCACTTATGTTTCCTGATGATGAGGACATGGGAATACCACCTCAGCACGTCTCTGATGATGACGAAACACAGTTGCCAACTGCTGCGTCTTTCTGCAGTGTGCAGACTGAACAGGAGGTCAGGGAGGAAGACTGGGTGGAAGACGATGCAGGGGACGATGAGGTCATAGACCCCACATGGAATGAAGGTCGTGCCACTGACTTTCAGAGTTCAGAGGAAGAGGCAGTGGTGAGACCGAGCCAACAGCGTAGCAAAAGAGGGAGCAGTGGGCAAAAGCAGAACACCCGCCGCCAAGAGAGTCCGCCTGCTACTGGCCACCGTCATCTGGGACCGAGCACCCCAAAGGCAGCTTCAAGGAGTTCCCTGGCATGGCACTTCTTCAGACAATGTGCTGACGACAAGACCCGAGTGGTTTGCACGCTGTGCCATCAGAGCCTGAAGCGAGGCATTAACGTTCTGAACCTGAGCACAACCTGCATGACCAGGCACCTGCATGCAAAGCATGAACTGCAGTGGAGTAAACACCTTAAAACCAAGGAAGTCACTCAGACTCCCCCTGCTACCTCTTCTGCTGCTGCCGCCTCGGCCTCTTCTGCTGCTGCCGCCTCGGCCTCTTCCTCCGCCTCTAGAGGAACGTTGGCACCTGCAGCCCAGCAAACAGAGGATGTACCACCAACACCACCACCTCTGTCCCCAAGAATCTCCACCATGTCACACGGCAGCGTTCAGCTCTCCATCTCACAAACATTTGAGAGAAAGCGTAAATTTCCACCTAGCCACCCTCGATCCCTGGCCCTGAATGCCAGCATTTCTAAACTACTGGCCTATGAAATGCTGTCATTCAGGCTGGTGGACCCAGACAGCTTCAAACAGCTCATGTCGCTTGCTGTCCCACAGTATGTTGTTCCCAGCCGCCACTACTTCTCCAAGAGAGCTGTGCCTTCCCTGCACAACCAAGTATCCGATAAAATCAACTGTGCACTGCGCAACGCCATCTGTGGCAAGGTCCACCTAACCACAGATACGTGGACCAGTAAGCACGGCCAGGGACGCTATATCTCCCTAACTGCACACTGGGTAAATGTAGTGGCGGCTGGGCCCCAGGCGGAGAGTTCTTTTGCGCACGTCCTTCCACCGCCAAGGATCGCAGGGCAACATGCTTTGCCTCCTGTTGCCTCCTCCTCCTACTCGGCTTCCTCCTCCTCTTCTTCCACCTGCTCATCCAGTCAGCCACACACCTTCACCACCAACTTCAGCACAGCCCGGGGTAAACGTCAGCAGGCCATTCTGAAACTCATATGTTTGGGGGACAGGCCCCACACCGCGCAGGAGTTGTGGCGGGGTATTGAACAACAGACCGACGAATGGTTGCTGCCAGTGAGCCTCAAGCCCGGCCTGGTGGTGTGCGATAATGGGCAAAACCTCGTCGCAGCTCTGGGACTAGCTGGTTTGACGCACATCCCTTGCCTGGTGCATGTGCTGAATTTGGTGGTGCAGAAGTTCATTCACAACTACCCCGACATGTCAGAACTGCTGCATAAAGTGCGGGCCGTCTGTGCGCGCTTCCGGCGTTCACATCCTGCCGCTGCTCGCCTGTCTGCGCTACAGCGTAACTTCGGCCTTCCCGCTCACCGCCTCATATGCGACGTGCCCACCAGGTGGAACTCCACCTTGCACATCCTGGACAGACTGTGCGAGCAGCAGCAGGCCATAGTGGAGTTTCAGCTGCAGCACGCACGGGTCAGTCGCACTACAGAACAGCACCACTTCACCACCAATGACTGGGCCTCCATGCGAGACCTGTGTGCCCTGTTGCACTGTTCCGAGTACTCCACTAACATGGCCAGTGGCGATGATGCCGTTATCAGCATTACAATACCACTTCTATGTCTCTTTGAGAAAACACTTAGGGCAATGATGGAAGAGGAGGTAACCCAGGAGGAGGAGGAGGAGGAGGAAGATGGGTCATTTTTAGCACTTTCAGGCCAGTCTCTTCGAAGTGACTCAGAGGGAGGTTTTTTGCAACAGCAGAGGCCAGGTACAAATGTGGCCAGCCAGGGCCCACTACTGGGGGACGAGGAGGACGAGGATGAGGAGAAGGTGGAGGAGGATGAGGATGAAGCATGTTCACAGCGGGGTGGCACCCAACGCAGCTCGGGCCCATCACTGGTGCGTGGCTGGGGGAAAACGGAGGGCGATGACGATACGCCTCCCACAGCGGACAGCTTGTCCTTACCTCTGGGCAGCCTGGCACACATGAGCGACTACATGCTGCAGTGCCTGTGCAACGACAGCAGAGTTGCCCACATTTTAACGTGTGCGGACTACTGGGTTGCCACCCTGCTGGATCCCCGGTACAAAGACAATGTGCCCACCTTACTTCCTGCACTGGAGCGTGATAGGAAGATGCGCGAGTACAAGCGCACGCTGGTAGACGTGCTACTGAGAGCATTCCCAAATGTCACAGGGGAACAAGTGGAAGCCCAAGGTGAAGGCAGAGGAGGAGCAAGAGGTCGCCAACTGCTGTGTCACGGCCAGCTCCTCTGAGGGCAGGGTTAGCTTGGCAGAGATGTGGAAGAGTTTTGTCACCACGCCACAGCTAACTGCACCACCACCTGATACGCAACGTGTTAGCAGGAGGCAACATTTCACTAACATGGTGGAACAGTACGTGTGCACACCCCTCCACGTACTGATTGATGGTTCGGCCCCATTCAACTTCTGGGTCTCCAAATTGTCCACGTGGCCAGAGCTAGCCTTTTATGCCTTGGAGGTGCTGGCCTGCCCAGCGGCCAGTGTTTTGTCTGAACGTGTATTCAGCACGGCAGGGGGCATCATTACAGACAAACGCAGCCGCCTGTCTACAGCCAATGTGGACAAGCTGACGTTCATAAAAATGAACCAGGCATGGATCCCACAGGACCTGTCCGTCCCTTGTGCAGATTAGACATTAACTACCTCCCCTTAACCATATATTATTGGACTCCAGGGCACTTCCTCATTCAATCCTCTTTTTTTAATTTTACCATTATATTGCGGGGCAACCCAAAGTTGATTGAACCTCTCCTCTCTCTGGGTGCCGGGGCCTAAAAATATCTGACAGTGGCATGTTCCAGTGGTGGATTACATGAAGCCTGATTCTCTGCTATGACATGAAGCCTGATGGGACCTCTCTCCTCTGTCTGGGTGCCCGGGCCTAAAAATATCTGACAGTGGCCTGTTCCAGTGGTTGGTGACATGAAGCCTGATTCTCTGCTATGGGACCTCTCTCCTCTGTCTGGGTGCCCGGGCCTAAAAATATCTGACAGTGGCCTGTTCCAGTGGTTGGTGACATGAAGCATGATTCTCTGCTATGGGACCTCTCTCCAATTGATATTGGTTAATTTATTTATATATATATATATATATATATATATTTTTTTTTTTAAATACATTTCCCTATCCACATTTGTTTGCAGGGGATTTACCTACATTTTGCTGCCTTTTGCAGCCCTCTAGCCCATTTACTGGGCTATTTTACAGCCTTTTTAGTGCCGAAAAGTTTGGGTCCCCATTGACTTCAATGGAGTTTGGGTTCGGGGCGAAGTTCGGGTCGAGTTCGAAACCCGAACCCGAACATTTTCAGAAAGTTCGGCCGAACTTCTCGAACCCGAACATCCAGGTGTTCGCTCAACTCTAGATATAACCTATTGATGCATTATATAAAGTGTTGAACCTCTGTGCATTATACCGATGCGAAATCACCAAGCCTATATTAACTTCTCAAAGCTACCAGAAAATACCATCTACATACCAGCCAAGGGACTGCCAAATGGGTTGTCTGGGCTACAGATATTGATAAACTATTCCCTGAACAGGTCATTGATATCAGAATGGTGGTGGTCCGACACCAACACCCCAACCAATTAGCATAACTGTTTAGGGTAGCCATCGGCACTGGAAACAATACAGTGTTCGGAGCTGAAAGCAGACTACTCGGCACACGGTGCAATAGCCATTCCAGGGTACTGAAGCTCAGTTTCCATTAAAGTGAATGGTAGCTGAACTGCAGCAGGCAGTAGAGAGCCTTCTGCTTCCACTTCATACTCTATATAGTTTCCGGCACCATGGCTGCTCGAGACAGCTGATCATGGGAGTGCCAGGTGCTGGACCTCCACAGGTCTAACACTGATGACCTGAGGATAGGGTAACAATATCTGTAGCCTGGCCAACGCTTTTAAAGGTTGTTTGGGGCTTTTATATTTTTTTTTTATGTAGCCCAATCCTAATTTTTTTTCATAAACATTGTAAAAATGATAAAACCTGCAAATAACCCCCCCCCCCTCCATCCCATCCCTATCGGTCTGTATCCAGCAGTCAGTATGTGACACAGCCATAACTAGGTACTGCAATAAGAAGGGGGCATACATTTTAAATTAGAATTAATACCAAACTATAGCAATGTTCTTCCTCCAATTTACTCACAATACAGTAATTTATTCCTTTTCATTTAAAATGTTCTTACTCAGAAACCAGGTACAAACTATTACCATAAAATTATGCTTTGTTCTGAGAATTATTCACCTCACTTTTTTTTCTACATTTTAACTTTGTTTAGTGTTGTTTTGCCTTTTTTGCTGAAATTATGTTTATTGTGTTGTACAATAATGATAAAATGAAACAGATACAATCTCGCCACAGATTGAGTTTAATAAAGTTACTTCATACCTCGTACCTGATGGTTATAAATATTATTGAAGAGCTCATAGATTATAGTTATTGCCTAAAACATCTTACAACATAAAAAGTTATTTGCTTTTTAGATGTTCAGGTAGTTACCTCATAAAATAGAAGAAATATTAACGATTTCTAAGTCCTATGCAACGTTAATATCAGTAAAATACAGCTTCATCTTTTTTCAATGGAAATTTTATCCAGGGATTAAACTGACAAGTACGGATGAGCGAACCCGAACTGTATAGTTCGGGCTCGTACCGAAGTTTGGGGTGTCCGTGACACGGACCCGAACCCGGACATTTTCGTAAAAGTCCGGGTTCGGGTTCGGTGTTTGTCGCTTTCTTGGCGCTTTTTGAAAGGCTGCAAAGCAGCCAATCAACAAGCGTCATACTACTTGCCCCAAGAGGCCATCACAGCCATGCCTACTATTGGCATGGCTGTGATTGGCCAGAACACCATGTGACCCAGCCTCTATTTAAGCTGGAGTCACATAGCGCCGCCCGTCACTCTGCTCTGATCAGCATAGGGAGAGGTTGCGGCTGCGACGTTAGGGCGAGATTAGGCAGATTAACTCCTCCAAAAGACTTCATTCAGAGATCGATCTGCAGCTGTGGATGATTGAACTGCTGCTATTGAATTGCTCACTGTTTTTAGGCTGCCCAGAGCGTTTTTCAGTCACTTTTTTCTGGGGTGATCGGCGGCCATTTTGTGTCTTGTGGTGTGCCAGCACAAGCTGCCACCAAGTGCATTTAACCCTCAATGGTGTGGTTGTTTTTTGGCTAAATCCTACATCAGGGTCAAGCTGTCACACCAAGTGCATTTAACAGCAATAGTCTGGTTATTTTTTGGCCATATACTACATCAGGGGCAAGCTGAGCCTGTCACCAAGTGCATTTAACCCTCAATGGTGTGGTTGTTTTTTGGCTAAATCCTACATCAGGGTCAAGCTGTCACACCAAGTGCTTTTAAACCAGCAATAGTGTGGTTATTTTTTGGCCATATACTACTTCAGGGGCAAGCTGAGCCTGTCACCAAGTGCATTTAAACCCTCAATGGTGTGGTTGTTTTTGGCTAAATCCTACATCAGGGTCAAGCTGTCACACCAAGTGCATTTAACCATCAATAGTCTGGTTATTTTTTGGCCATATACTACATCAGGGGCAAGCTGTCACCAAGTGCATTTAACCCTCAATAGTGTGGTTGGTCAAGCTGTCACACCAAGTGCATTTAACCATCAATAGTGTGGTTATTTTTTGGCCAAATCCCAGTCTAATTCTGTCAGTAAACGTATACCTGCCACCCAGCGCCTAAATAATAGGCCTCAAATTTATATCCAGCTAAATCTGTCGTTACTGCTGTGGCTGGTCAAGTTATTTAGTGTCCGTCAAAGCACAGTTTTTGTTCTGGGTTGAAATACAATTCCCAATTTAGCAATTTCCTAATTTAGTAGTTTCTGCTGTATCAGAGCTATTTTAAATCTATCCCTAAAAGGGTATATAAGATTCAAGGTGCACATAGGGTCATTCAGAATAACTTCACACACACGCTACTGGGTATTTCCAAGTCTAATTCTGTCAGTAAACCTATACCTGTCACCCAGCGCCTAAATACTAGGCCTCAAATTTATATCCAGCTAAATCTGTCGTTACTGCTGTGGCTGGTCAAGTTATTTAGTGTCCGTCAAAGCACATTTTTTGTTCTGGGTTGAAATACAATTCTCAATTTAGCAATTTCCTAATTTTGTGGTTTCTGCTGTATCAGAGCTATTTTAAATCTATCCCTAAAAGGGTATATAAGATTCAAGGTGCACATAGGGTCATTCTGAATAACTTCACACACACGCTACTGTGCATTTCCAAGTCTAATTCTGTCAGTAAACCTATACCTGTCACCCAGCGCCTAAATACTAGGCCTCAAATTTATATCCAGCTAAATCTGTCGCTACTGCTGTGGCTGGTCAAGTTATTTAGTGTCCGTCAAAGCAAATTTTTTGTTCTGGGTTCAAATACAATTCCCAATTTAGCAATTTCCTAATTTAGTGGTTTCTGCTGTATCAGAGCTATTTTAAATCTATCCCTAAAAGGGTATATAAGATTCAAGGTTCACATAGGGTCATTCTGAATAACTTCACACACACGCTACTGTGCATTTCCAAGTCTAATTCTGTCAGTAAACCTATACCTGTCACCCAGCGCCTTAATAATAGGCCTCAAATTTATATCCAGCTAAATCTGTCGTTACTGCTGTGCCTGTATTAGTGTAATACGGTACCTCAATAGAGAGCCAGATAGTGTTAGGTGTCTGTAAAAAAAAGGCCTGAATTTGAATTCAATACATTGGGCCAAATAATATTTTTCTTATTGTGGTGAACGGTAACAATGAGGAAAACATCTAGTAAGGGACGCGGACATGGTCGTGGTGGTGTTAGTGGACCCTCTGGTGCTGGGAGAGGACGTGGCCGTTCTGCCACAGCCACACGTCCTAGTGTACCAACTACCTCAGGCCCCAGTAGCCGCCATAATTTACAGCGATATTTGGTGGGGCCCAATGCCGTTCTAAGGATGGTAAGGCCTGAGCAGGTACAGGCATTAGTCAATTGGGTGGCCGACAGTGGATCCAGCACGTTCACATTATCTCCCACCCAGTCTTCTGCAGAAAGCGCACAGATGGCGCCTGAAAACCAAGCCCATCAGTCTGTCACATCACCCCCATGCATACCAGGGAAACTGTCTGAGCCGCAAGTTATGCAGCAGTCTCTTATGCTGTTTGAAGACTCCGCTGGCAGGGTTTCCCAAGGGCATCCACCTAGCCCTTCCCCAGCGGTGGAAGACATACCACTTATGTTTCCTGATGATGAGGACATGGGAATACCACCTCAGCATGTCTCTGATGATGACGAAACACAGGTGCCAACTGCTGCGTCTTTCTGCAGTGTGCAGACTGAACAGGAGGTCAGGGATCAAGACTGGGTGGAAGACGATGCAGGGACGATGAGGTCCTAGACCCCACATGGATAGAAGGTCGTGCCACTGACTTTCACAGTTTGAGGAAGAGGCAGTGGTGAGACCGAGCCAACAGCGTAGCAAAAGAGGGAGCAGTGGGCAAAAGCAGAACACACCGCCGCCAAGAGAGTCCGCCGTGCTACTGACCGCCGCCATCTGGGACCGAGCACCCAAGGCAGCTTCAAGGAGTTCCCTGGCATGGCACTTCTTCAAACATGTCTGACGACAAGACCCGGAGTGATTTGCACGCTGGGCCATCAGAGCCTGAAGCGAGGCATTAACGTTCTGAACCTGAGCACAACCTGCATGACCAGGCACCTGCATGCAAAGCATGAACTGCAGTGGAGTAAACACCTTAAAACCAAGGAAGTCACTCAGGCTCCCCCTGCTACCTCTTCTGCTGCTGCCGCCTCGGCCTCCTCTGCTGCCGCCGCCTCGGCCTCTTCCTCCGCCTCTGGAGGAACGTTGGCACCTGCCGCCCAGCAAACAGGGGATGTACCACCAACACCACCTCCGTCACCAAGCATCTCAACCATGTCACACGGCAGCGTTCAGCTTTCCATCTCACAAACATTTGAGAGAAAGCGTAAATTTCCACCTAGCCACCCTCGATCCCTGGCCCTGAATGCCAGCATTTCTAAACTACTGGCCTATTAAATGCTGTCATTTAGGCTGGTGGACACAGACAGCTTCAAACAGCTCATGTCGCTTGCTGTCCCACAGTATGTTGTTCCTAGCCGGCACTACTTCTCCAAGAGAGCCGTGCCTTTCCTGCACAACCAAGTATTTGATAAAATCAAGTGTGCACTGCGCAACGCCATCTGTGGCAAGGTCCACCTAACCACAGATACGTG